>NC_080041.1:12668137-12988445 GCF_012489685.1 Lotus japonicus | reverse complement strand
GCGTGGGTTTGGAGGTGTTGAGGTGGGTTGGGGTCTTGTTTCTGGATTCTGAATTTTTGGTGTGGTTATGGATTTTCAATGGTGGAGGTTGAAGAGGTGAGGAAGGTTGCAGGGAGTGTTTTGTTTTATTTTTAGATTTAGGTTTTTATTTACATTAGAGATTTTATTTTTTATTTATGCTTTAATATATGAGTTGGATTTAAAAAATTAAGTTTTAGGAATTTTTTCAATTAAAAAAATTTAAAATGCCACGTGGAAAAGCTGAGTAGGCTAAAATTGAAGCCACTTCAGCATCAGACACACTTTGTCCTTAATTGAATTAAAAAAAATTTCTTAGGGACTTAATTTGATGCGAAAATTTTTCAAGTCCTGGATTTGATTCCCTTTGTAATCTCAGGGGCCTTTGGACCCTTTAAGCCTACTTTGTTGGATGTTTCTAATTAGTAGTGTTTATATATTTAATTATGTCAGCTTAATTGCGGATTTACTGGGAGTGGGAGTTTTGACGTATTGTTGTTCACACTGTTTCGATGTTGGTTATTTTCCTTCTTAAGGGGAATTGTAGGGGATTCAAGCACCTCGATTGCACGAAGTAGTAGAGCGAGAAATCATAGATAAAACACATAGCATCTTTGGTCATGCAGTTCGGCCTAATTGCCTACCTCTGCGGCTATAGAGTAGCTATAGCTCATTTGTATTACTTGTGGCATGAAACATGTGGTACCAAGTACAACTTTTAGGGTTACATTGTTATCCTATTTATAGTGGATTCTATTGATCTCTATTTTACAATAAAATCCTAATTAATCCTATAACAATCCCTTAAAACCTTTTACAATCCATATTAAATCAAATCCTAATAAACTAAAGATTTTAACCAAAAATATAATGAGTCAAATCTCAACAATCTCCACCTTGGCGAATTCCGGACTCCCCATATGAAGATCTGCTGCTTTAGTTTCCTGATTCTGATTTCTGGGATTGAACTCCACCTTGCTCAACACCCTGTTGCTTCACTCCTCCACCTTGGCATCCATCCACTTCTCCTTTGCTGGCGTGACCATCGCCTCTTGAAAGTAGATAGATCTCCATCTTGTTCCGTGTCTTTCTGATCCGTCGGTTTCTCCTCTCACAACGACTTCTGCAATCCTTGTTGACCTCCCTTCGCAGCGGAAGATATCAGCTGTCACTATGGTTGGTTACTAACCATCGGCCCCTCCGCATAAGTTACCCGGCCGTTACCATGGTTACTAACCATCGGCCCCTTTGCGGAAGTTGTCCAGTCGTTACCATGGTCCCACGAACCATCGGCTCTGATACCACTTGTAGGGGATTCAAGCACCTCGATTGCACGAAGTAGTGGAGCGAGAAATCATAGATAAAACACACAACATCTTTGGTCACGCAGTTTGGCCTAATTGCCTACCTCTGCGGCTATGGAGTAGCTATAGCTCCTTTGTATTACTTGTGGCATGAAGCATGTGGTACCAAGTACAACTTTTAGGGTTACATTGTTATCCTATTTATAGTAGATTCTATTGATCTCTATTTTACAATAAAATCCTAATAAATCCTATAACAATCCCTTAAAACCTTTTACAATCCACATTAAATCAAATCCTAATAAACTAAAGATTTTAGCCCAAAATATAATGAGCCAAATCTCAACAGGAATGTTCCTATGTTCCATCACTAATTCATTATGCTTCTATACTCAGTTTGATTTTTAAGTTGATGAGGCAAGATTGACAACTGACAAGTGTCTTTGCAGCATACTTTGCGGGATGGGTGGTGGATTACTAAGCTAAGAACAGAGGGGAGAGATGTGATGAGCTTGGTGTTTCATCAACATCCTCCTACATTGTCTCTCTTTTAGACCATGTACAATGGTTTGTTTAATTTACACACTCTCAACACCACTTTTTCTCTTTCCAACACTCCACATCATCTTCTCTCTCCAATTCAACATTCATTAAACTTTTACCCACTCCAATGGTTTTTCATTCAACACCAACACCCTACCCCACCACTTTTTTATTTCATATTTTTATTTAATTTTATATTTTTGTTTTTATTATTTACATAAAATTACAATTATCGATTTAAATTAAATTAAAACAATAAAAACTTAACAATTTAATTTTTTTTTAAATATAGACAATAATTTATTTTATTTCCTTAACTTAAATTGGAAGACAACAAACTAAGCACACAATAATTTATTTTATTTTCTTAACTTAAAATGCAAGACAACAAACTAAGCACACAACACACAAATAACGTAATTAGTACGATACAAATAATCTTCAATCATGAAACATTTCCAAACTTTGCCCATATGTGCTTCACTAGATCTGCTTGCAGTTCGTGATGAACATTTGAATCACGCAACTCGAATCTAGCACGCACATGATTTGCAAAAGCGGGTAACACCTCCGTCGAGTATGGTTGCGGTGTACTAGATCCACCTTCCCCAGATTGCTCAAAATCGGTCCAACATTGAGCATATGAATCTCGTTCATCCTCAACAATCATATTATGTAATATGATGCATGACCTCATAATGATACCCAAATCCGCTATGTCCCACAAACGAGTTGGTTCACGGATGATTTTAAAACGAGCTTGAAGCACTCCAAATGCACGTTCGATGTCCTTCCGATATCCCTCATGATATTTTGCAAATAACTTATCGGGTTCACTTTGAGGAAGTCTAATCGATTTGACGAAAGTTGGATAAGAAGGGTAGATACCATCAGCTAGATAGTATGTCATATTATAGGGACGTTGATTCACAAAGAAATTCACACTTGGAGCATTTCTCTATTCCACGTCATCAAAAACTGGTGACCGACCTAGAACGTTTATATCGTTCAAAGTTCCCGGACATCCAAAAAAGGCATGCCAGATCCTAGGCCTGTCCAGGGTGAACCGGCCCGAACCGGACCCGGCTAAACCGAGCCAATTTTCATGAAAACGGGCCGGTCGGGCCGGTTTTCGGGTCACTCGGTTGAAAAAAACCGGTTTATTGTGGTTTGGTTCGGTCGGTTTCGGTTTCGGTTTGGGCTCAAAACCGACCGAACCGACCGAAGTAGTTTAAAAAAAAAACTGTAGCCTAGCCCAGCCCAATTTGAGTGAGAAAGAGAGAGGTCTGGGTAAAAAAAAAAACAAATTGAAACCCGGCCCATTTAAACAACATTTAACCCTCACCAGCTTTCATTTAACCCTAGCCTCCATCACTTTTCCCTTCTCATCTTCAGAAACCCTAGCCGCCACTCTGCACCACCCCCACCCCCACCCAACCGCCACCACCCCACCCCACCCAACCGCCACCACCACCGCCATGTCTCTTCTCTTCCCCTCTCATAGATAACCTCTCAGTCATTCTCTTCTCTCCTCTTCTCTTCACCCCGCTGTTGACATAGACACCGTTGATGTTCTCTTCTTCTTGTCAAAATAGAACCTACGAGGTCGAATCCGGAGTTCTGCAGCCTCTCCATCTACAGCGGCGCTCAGATCGGTCTCATCAAGGTCGAAGGTGCTTGATCTGCAAGTGTGAACCCTTCCATGCGATTTTTCTGTTGATTTTCCTCTTCTATTTGTTGTATTGAGGTTTCTTTGTTATTGTAATGCAAAATATCAATGAAAAATTCATGTGTTTCTCCTCTGTGCCCTCTGTTCTATACTCTGTTTTTTTTTTCTCTCTCAACCGAGCAACCGACCGTATACGCCCGAGACCCGACAAGACCGAACCCGATAAATCCGATCATACTGGCCGGACGGTGGCGGTTGTGCTTGTTTGGTTGTTTAAACCGATCGGATCCGACAATATTGGCCCGAACCCGCCCGTACCCGACCGCTGGACACCCCTACCAGATCCATAGATCATGAGTTGCGATTGCTTCAAGAATAACTGTTGTGGTTCCCTTATCCCCTCTAGCAAATTGACCTTCCCATGCTTTAGGACAATTTTTCCACTCCCAGTGCATGCAGTCAATACTCCAGATCATGCCTGGGAACCCCCGCATTTCACTAACATGTAGTATTTTTTACAGGTCATCTTCGGTTGGTGCTCTAAGGTACTCTTGCTCATACAATCGTATGATTCCTTTACAGAATCTACGTAAACACTCCAGTGTTGTAGTACCTCCTATTTTGATGTACTCATCGACTGCATCTGCTGCCACACCATATGCTAACATTCGCATTGCTGTGGTACATTTTGCTAAGGGTGATATACCTTCTTTACTGGCTGCATCAACTCGCTGGGTGAAGTAGTTATCACTACTTGAAAGGTCCGCAACGATTCGAAGAAAAACATGTTTTTGCATCCGGTACCGACGACGAAACATTGCATCGTCATATGTAGGCTAATTGGCAAAGTAGTCGTCAATTAGCCTTTGGTTTTCCGCTGCATGATCTCTACTGACATATTTTCTACTACGAGGTGCACTATCTTCCAATATTTTGTTTCGACGCTCTCTAAATCAGTTGAGTATATAAGTTTCTTCAAGTTGACTATTTTGAAGGTATGTTGCCATATCAAAAGGATATTCAGATGGATCCATTTGTTGTGAAATTTGAAGTAGATTGGAAGAGATTTGGGATATTGGTACATCAATGGATCTATGAATCCATATATATAATAAGTACATTGAATGGTGGACACTGATGGATTCGAAATAAGTTATCAACTAGAGTTAATAATCGGATAAGGACTAGATTCGAATTGAGTGGTACATATTCATACACAATAACCCATACATTAAAGTCAAACACTACTGACTTGACACCACTGACAAATTATTAAAGCAAACACTACAGACTTGACACCACTGTCGGATTTGAAATAAGTTTTCAAGTAGAGTTAATTATAGGAAAAGGACTAGATTCGAATTGAGTGGTACATATTCAAACACAGTTACTCATACATTAAAGTCAAACACTACTAAAACTTGACACCATTGACAAATTATTAAAGCAAACACTACAGACTTAACACCACTGTCAGATTTGAAATAAGTTATCAACTCGAGTTAATTATCGGAAAAGGACTAGATTCGACTTGAGTGGTACATATTCAAACACAGTTACCCATACATTAAAACCAAACACTACTGAAACTTGACACCACTGACAAATTATTAAAGCAAACACTACAGACTTGACACCACTGACAAATTTGAAATAAGTTATCAACTAGAGTTAATTATCAGAAAATGACTAGATTCGAATTGAACGGTACATATTCAAACACAGTTACCCATACATTAAAGCCAAACACTACTGAAACTTGACACCATTGACAAATTATTAAAGCAAACACTACAGACTTGACAACACTGACAAATTATCAAAGCAAACACTACATACTTGACACCATTGACAAATTATTAAAGCAAACACTACAGACTTGACACCACTGACAAGTTTGACCGAATACAGACAAATACTCGATTGAAATTAATTTCCAAATAGCTCTTGGGACAACTTCTTCAATAGCTCTTTCTTACGGTCATCGAGATGCTCTTCAGAACTTAGCTTTAGATACAAATTGATTTTCTTAGTATGAGTCTTGTCTTTCATCAATTGATTAGTCTCTTGTTGCACCGATGCTATCTTCTCCAATCGTTCAAGCTCTTTCTCCTTGAATTGTTTGAATTCATCCCAATCTTTGTCCACCTCCTCCAAGGCAGCTTCTCTACTTTTCTTTTTACTCTTTTTTTTAGCTGCCTCCATACCCATTGGACGAGGAATTGATCCTATAGAGTTTGAGCCACATGCATCACTCTCGTGAGATCTCTTAGATCCACTACTTCCTGAGCCACCATTTCCTCCTACTTGACTACAAAAACGTGGTGGATCACGGAGAGCGTGCCATTCTTCCATCAAAGTATATTGAACATTCTTCCCACTTGCGAATAATTTCTGCGCTTTTGCCAAAACATCATTCTCCGACCAACCGCTTCCTTGCGAACTCTTAGCGCCATCATAAGCGTCAATCCATTTATCCAGTATTTTGTTCATATAATTCCAACGGTTTCGGCATGCAACTCCATCGCGCGGAGGATCGAATGAGCAATGCTCATTACAATACTCAGCAATATCTCTCCAAAATGTTTCTTCTTTCTGGTTTTTCCCGACAACACTGCTTGTTCCACATTTAATCCACCCACTAATTAGCACCAAATTTTGTGCAGTGTTCCATGCTGGTGACGAGGTTTTCTTGCTCTTAGGAGTTGAATCCTCTTGATTTGGAGTGACTTGATTAGCAGCTGTCATGCCACCGAGAGTCATTTGTGTTGAAAATTCGGGAAATTCAAGTGCATCAACACTCGAAAAATTTTCATTCACCATTGGCATATAACCACTAAACGGGGGTGTTTGAGATGGATATCTCATAGATCCATAAGATGGATGAAAGGATGACTGGTTCAAATTTGGTGCAAAACCAAAATTATGTATGTTTTGAGAACGTGGGTTGGAAAATTGATTTGGATCTTGATAATTGTTGGGATTTTGAGGACGTGGGTTGGAAAATTGATTTGGATCTTGATAATTGTTGAGATTTTGGTAGTTATATGGGTAGTTAGAAGAATTCTGGATGTTGAAATGGTAATTGTTGGGATCCATTTCAAAACAAAGGCTAATAGAAAGATAATAAGATGGTGAGAAAGATAATAAGAAGGTGAAAAACTTGGTTTTTTTTTTCTGTGTCCAAATTAAACGAACAAAGTCTCTATTTATAGAGGAAAAAAAGTTATGAATTTTGGTTAAATTTTTTTTTTCAACAAAATAATTGAGTTTAAAAGATTTAAAAAAAAATCCGGCCAACGAATCAGACTGTGCCATGCGTCCTTTATCCTATCACTCCCGCCGTTTCTCTCTCTTTCCACTGGCACAGACGCGCCCTGTCAGCGCGTGTGGTGCACGCGCCTGGCGTGACCACACGCATCGCGCCACGTGGCGCCGGGCAGCCCTCTCAACTTTGTTGAACACTCTCAACTCTTCTCTCCTCCACCTCATCTTCATCAAAACCTCAACAACCACTACAAACCCTCAACAACATTCAACCTCTCTCTCAACATACCATTGCACTTGGTCTTATTTGAGGATTACCAGTACCTCTTTTTTGAGAAGCTTCAAGCTAGTTTGGTGACCTGTTTATTTTAGCGTTGATGTAAAAAAAATAATTGAATACATTAAGTAGGGAGGTATTTTTTTATGAGGGACTCATTTTCTATTAGTTAGTTGCTTTTCTTTCTGTCTTGTTTTCCGTTGGAGAAAAAAAAAAGTAGAAGATTGATAAAATCGTGTCACTTTCAACTGTGGTGGATCTGATTGTATGGTGAGACTCCTCTGTTGAGTGAGCTTTTGCATGAAGTTGGATCCTCAGTCAATGAAACCTGCAAAGACATTATGATGTTCAAGTCATCAAAGAGAAAATGAGTAGAGTTAAATTGAAAGAAGATGATGTGTACCTGGTGGTGTGGTTTCTTATATAGATAGGCATTGGAGGTTTTAAGGATATGTCAGTGCCGCCCGCGTTCCTTAACTCATCGTACTACACGGCCAACCCTTAGATCCTCTAGGTCGATTGTCCTTCCGACAAAGTTGATGGGTAGTGGATCTTGACTTTTTCCAATACTAAGCTTACCCTTGAGTGAGGTTTTGTCAGAAAATACATTGAGAAACATTTTGATATTATTCGATGATCATTTGCACGGTCGGACTTGTGTCACGACTCTTGATATTTCTTGTGTCTTGTGGATAGCTTTCTTGCTTTCTTACTTAGCGAAAAGTGTCACTTTACAATGTCCTAGAGTGAGGGTGTGGTGATCTTTGACTTCCAAATGGTCTGATCATCATCTCGATTCATGAGGTGTTGGTTGGGCGATTCAAGCTAGGAGTTTTGTTAGTGCTACGTCCTTCAACACTTTATAGGTCAAAGTTATGTAATCATGAGCTAGATGTAGACAACTCAGTTATCTAATCATAAGATTGAGCGACGAGTTCCGTGACTAATCAGCTTGCGAAGAGAAACAGAAAACATTAACATTAACACTAAAATTCTCTTAAATAAATTAAATACATTATTGGTCAACTTTTTGGAATAATTAAATTATGTAAAATATAGAAATTGTAGTTTTTCTTTTTTGGGCTTTTTTTTTTGGTTACTTTCCTAACCTTAAACCCTTCTTCTAAAAGAACAAAAACCTTAAACCCTACCTCACCCCTTGTGGTCGTTTCTCAGTGAATGGAGAGACATGGGTGCGAGTGGAGCACCGGATTTCTACTACAAGGAGGCTCAACGCCTTGGCTACGTGGCTCGCTCCGCCTTCAAGCTGCTTCAAATTCAGAAGCACAGCAACATCATCAAGTCCGGCTCCTCTGTTCTTGACCTTGGTTGCGCTCCCGGTTCATGGCTTCAGGTCGCTTGTCAGAGCCTGGGTCCACTCCAGCACGGTGGCTCCGTCCTCGGCATCGACGTTAAGAAGGTCAAGGTTCCCCCTGTTCACTGCGATTCAAGGGTCCACACCATTGCCGCTGATGTTATGACCCTCTCCAAACACCAGCTCCGAGCTCTCTCTCCCAAGGTAACTCAATACCCCATTTGTTCATTCATCTAAATCTCATTGCTTTCTTGGTTATTGATGCTGAATTAGCCATTTTTGCCACATGGGTCTCATAAAAAGAGTTGAATTAATTCAAATTTCTATACTCTCTGGGTGCATAATACTGAATTACAGAATTATTCATTTCTGGCACTTGGGTCTAATGAAAAAAGATTAATTAATCCAAATCTCATTGCTTTCTGGGTGCATGATACTGACTATTCTGGCACATGGGTCTAATGAAAAGAGTTGAATCAATCCAAATCTCAATACTTTGTTGGTGTATATACTGAATTAGCCATTCTGGCACATGGGTTTAATGACAAAAGTTGAACTAATCCAAATCTCAATGCTTTCTGGGTGCATGATGCTAAACTAGCCATTAAAAAATTGATTTTACATGAGGGTGTTTTTTTGGATGATTGGTTTTTGTATTTTGTCTTGTTATATCTGTCTATCTTGGCTTAGAAGCTGTTTTTGGTGATTTATTTTCTGCAGCAAAAAGGGTTTTCTGTGATACTTTCAGACATGTGTCCATCGGTTTCTGGAGTCACAACTAAAGATGCGGCTTTGTCAGTTGAGCTAGGAATGCGAGCATTGGATTTGGCTGTCGGCAGTGCTGCTTCTTCTGTTCAAGCTTCAGCTGATGATGATGATTATATTCGGGAGGAGCAAAGTGTTGATGATCCATCTGGTTCAGATGATAAGGGAGTCTTGCGAGTTGGAGGGAACCTTATTATAAAGCTTTTGGAGAGTGAAGATTCCAAAGGTGGTTCATTTTTCTCAAGACTAGTTTTATTCCAGCTGATTTGGTTGCGTAATGTGTTTATTTAATCTCTTTGAATTTTTCTGCTGCAGAAATCAGTCAGATTTGTAAACCATTATTTAGAAAGTCATCGTGGCTGAGGCCTAAAGCCACAAGGCCTTCATCAAGAGAGATCTATTTGATATGTCAAGGTTTAAAGCCAGACGCAAAGACATAGGTTGTTTTATACGATATTCTTTGTCTGGGTGAACATTAGGGATGAACAGCATACAAAATTTTGTAAGTTTTAACCACAATTTAAAAGTCGTTTACTTTGTACAATGTATGCTGTGTAATTGTGAAATTGATTATTTTCTTGTCTAGCTTTTGATGCAACTTTTGTTTCTGAATTTTAACTCCTCTATGTCTGCTGATATGTTCAATTTGGTGTTAAGTAGTGCAACTAAACTGTGTCTGTGGTTATGAAATTCGTTGTTTCCTATCTCAGCTTTTGATACAACCATTGTTTTAGAATTTCAAAATTTAAAATTCTGCAATGCCTTATGATATACTAGGGCTGGTGAGAGGTTGATGGTAATGCCCCAATATTTCGTCTTCTCTCCTTCATCCTCTCATCTCCGCCTTCTCCTCTCCACCTTCATCCAATCCTCATCACCGTTTCCTAATCGCCACCGCAACTTAATCGACGCCCCCTTCTCCGTTTCAATATGATAAATGTCTCTGATTTCCCTTCGCACAGGAGCATGAATTCTGGATCTCTGTTCAAAGAAGCCTAGAATAAGTTTAGATTCACATGAAAAGAACTTAAGAAATTGATTAAAACCATAAATCTATCAAACCTTATTATCCATTAAGTCCATGTGCATATACAGTGGAAGCCTGGAGCCATCGTTGCTTGGAACAAACCATCTATGTACCACTTTAGCAACGATTGTGGCACAACGGGGCGATTCTTTTGTTATGTCTAAGATAGGTAAATAGGCCATGACAACGTGGGAAAGGAGAGGAATGAATTGCGTTCAATGAAGAGTAATAAATTGTGTTCACAAAGCAATATATTAGTACATTATGAACGCAATTCATTCCTCTTCTGTGAACGCAATTCATTCCTCTCCTTTCCCACGTTGTCATGACCTATTTACCTATTTCAAACATAACGAAACATTTGTCTCGTTGTGTCACAATCGTTGCTAAAGTGGTACATAGATGGTTTGTTCCAAGCAACGATGGATCCAGGCTTCTGCTGTATATGAACATGGTCTTAATGGATCGTAAGGTTTGATAGATTTATTGTTTTAATCAAATTCTTAAGTTCTTTTCATGTGAATCTAAACTTATTCTATACTTCTTTGAACAAGGATCCAAAATTCATGCTTTTGTGCGAAGGGAACGCGTCTATAGGTTTGAGCCAATAATTGTTGAATGATCCGTGTATTCAAGTTTTTTTGAATAGAGATGCATATTGTGTCTGATTCTTGAATCAGTTGAGATGATGAATGATTTTATGCTGAGCTTAATTCCGGGTGAACCAAAAGAATACTTTAGTTCAGATACAGCTTCCAGGTTTGATGCGGATTCAGAGATACACTCAGAGTGGTTTACTTCTAAGTTTTTAAATGATATAAAGTGCTATGGAATTCCAAATCACAAGTTGAGTTTAAAGGCGGGGCTCCAATAATGTTATTGAGGAATATAGATCAGTCGTCTAGGTTATGCAATGGAACTCACCTCATAGTTAATGATCTTTCGCCGGATGTTATTGGTGCCACTGTGTTAACAAGAACTAATATTGGTGAGTAGTTCCTCTTATTCATAGTTCCATATGTTTGAATAATCATGTGAGTAGTTCCTCTTTTGCATTGAAGACATTCCAAAATCGCAGAGTTTCATAACTATGTATGCAAGAAGATCAGTAAGTGTAGATTTCAAGGTCATTGAAATATTGAAACCAACCAATCATGGGGAGTGTGATGAGTATTGTGTTGTTGCTCCTGACACTGAAATATCATGTGAGGGAGAGCCTGTGAAAAGTGGGGAGGACGGAGAATGGTTCCCAGAATTTGGGTCTCAGCGAGCAAATGGCACAGATTCGTGAGTTGGTAGAGCTTCCAATGAGGCTTCCAAACCTTCATAAGCTACCCAAAGGGATATTGCTGCATGGCCCCCCAGGCTCTGGTAAGAAAATGATTGCAACAGCTGTAGCTGTTGAAACTGGAGCGTTCTTCTTTCGTATTGCTTGGGATGACATTCGGTTTAATCTGACTCGAAAGAGCGAAATCAATTTATTTGAAGAAGCTGAAAAGAATGCTCCCTCCATCATCTTTATTCATGAGTTTTATAATTCATACACACAGGAGAATATTGTCTCAGAGCTTTTGACTCTTTTGAATGGATTAAAATCTCGTGATCGTATTCTTGTAATTGGAGCTGCACATTGTCCAGATACGGTTCACCCAAAGTTGAGGACCGGTATATTTGATAGGGAAATTGGTATTGATGCTCTTGATGAAGCTGGATGACGTGAAGTCCTTCGCATATATACCAAACAGATGAAGCTCTCTTCTGATGTAAGTTGAGCATTATTGAATTTTAATTCTGTTGTTGAATTTTTGTGTTTTGGTTTGTTTGAACTTGTGCATATAGCCAGCTCTATTATGGACTCAAATTATTCAATCAGTTTGGTGCACTGCTATATATAAAATCAACTGTTTTGCTTATTCAATTGTTCCGGTTCTCTTACTGTAGGTTGATTTAAAGATTTTAAAGAGAATTGCAAAACTTACCCATGGTTATTCTGGTGGCGACTATTTGCGCTAATGCTACTATGAATTGCTTTTGGGATACGGCGAATTTCAGCATTTCAGAAAAGGAGTTAGTTGATCCTGAAGTGTGGAATTCTCTTACCCTTAAAAATAAGCATTTCCGTATTAGTAAGAATGAAAATCCTTGGTAGTTTTCTCTTTTTTGTTTGCCTAAGCAATGTAACTAATGAATGCCAAGCTAACTTTATCAGCGTGAAAGGCCTAGAGTTGCTTGTGGTTTGGTGAAAGTGAAGGCAGCGTTTGAGAATTTTTTTAGTAAGGCCAGACATTATGCTCCATATATATCATATTACAATGTTTTTACCCATTATTGATATTAAACCAAGTTCTACTTCTACCTGTATCTTTTGAATTGTGGGTGGTCAGTGGTGTCTGTCTACCTTGAAGTGTCAAACAAAAACCAAAAGAGACGAACATTTTTGTACAACTAATCTAAATGAAAAAATGTTAACTTGAACAACTGTATATATTATAAGTAGGAAATATATTGACAAATTGTATGGATAAAATATTTTAAATTATCACAAAATTGAATTTAAAGTAGAGATATGTAACCAACTCAAAAGCACGTACACTTGACGGTGGAACATTAGTTTGGCGGATCCCTTCTCTTTTGCCGCGTGAATTGCCTTAGATTCCACCACACGCTTGCTCGCATAAAAAAATTCAAAACCCACTATAAATAACAACACAAGTAACAACCAACACACCCCCAAGTCTTAAGTGAGTCAAAGTTAGAAGTCTCTCTCTCTTTCTGAAGATGGACATGGATATTGAAGAAGGTTGCCGGACGCCAAGACGTAACGGTTGTATGATTCCCACGGTGACAACGTGTCCGCCGGCACCGAAGAAGAAGCCAGCGGTTTTTCCTATGAGGCAGCCGCCGCCCAAGAGTGGGTTCTTTAAGCCGCCTGACCTTGAACTCATTTTCAGAAGGGAAGCTCTTGCTTAATTATTTCCTCTCGTTGATAAATTTTTGTAGATTTCAGAACTTTACGAGTTTAACTTAGTTATATAGTTTCTCAATTTTGATGTCTAGTTCTTCTTGTCTTGGTATTATTAGGTAGAATAGCTAGCATGGTTGTAAATTGGAATTGTCTAGAACTCATCATGTATATATATTTGGTTTTTCTTTGGCTTAAATGCATTTGTTGCCCCTGATGTATCGTCAATGTGCAAAAGATAACCCGACTCTTTTTTTGTCGATGTTTGTACCCTCAATGTTTTGAGAAAGTATAGGGAATGCCCCTCCGTCAGATCGACGTTAAAAAACTAACGGAGGGGCTGACGTGGATTTTCTTTTTTTATTTTTCTTTTATTTCCTCAAATGCCACGTCATTAAATGAAAATAAAAACCTTGAAAATTGGTTGGAGAGGTTCGAACCCAGGACCTTGTAATGGCAAAACACACACATTACCAATTGAGCTACATGGACAATTGATATATTTGACAACATAATTTTATTTATTTCATATATCTTCTTCATCTTCTCAACCTCATGTAACAAAATTCATAAGTATTCTGGTGAGAACCATTTTAATGGGTCTTTCTAGAGAGAAGGGATCCAACTTCTCTCTAGGCCATGAAGGGAGGAGAATCAACGACCGGAGGGAGAAGCTGGAGTCTAGTAGAGGAAATAAACGGTGGCGCTTTGACCATGCGGCGGAACCGTCGTGGAGAAAACAGCACCATGCTTCTACTCCGAGTAATGGTCGATATAGACAGGTCTCCCAACATTCCCACCAAAAACAGGGTCATGGCAGTCAAAGGGGTAGTGAGCATACTATGCGTTTTTCCCCCACTACCTTGTTCATAGATGGTCTGACAGAGAAGACATCATACGAACAAGTGAAAAATGCGTTCAAAAAATGGGGGAAACTATCTGGTGTTTTTGTGCAGAGAACCAAGAAAAGACACCGAAGGACAAAGTTTGGCTTTGTGCATTTTGTGTCTAAAGAAGCAGCGGCAAGGGCAACTAGAAATCTGAATGGTGGATCTCTAAATGGTGCCACTATTTCTGTGGCTGTGGCTAAGTACCCGACAAATGCACAAGGGGATACTCATCCTACTGCCAATAGGTGGACAAATCATGTAAGAAAAAGGGTATGGAGGAGAAAAACAGAGCCAATCTCCCAAGAAAAAGAGAGTTCCGACTATTCTTGTTGTTACAATACTAAACAAGAGGACCTGGATAGAGTACAGAGGATGGCAGTAGCATCTCTCAGGGGTGTTCGCAATATAGAAGAAATACAAAATTTCTTAATTGCAAAAGGCTACTCTAGAATAAAAGTCAAGGCACTTGGGGCTAAGGAAGTGGTACTGGAATTCGAGAATAGAGATGAAATGCTGTCTTTCTTGCTCAAGGGTGTGGAATGCCTTGCCGACAAGTGCGAGTGTATATCAGAAGCTTCAATGTTGGCAAAACCAACTAGGCATTTCATATGGGTAACACTGAGAAATGTTCCTATCGCTGCTTGGCATACCAGATTCTTTTCCTCAATTGCAGGTTTATTCGGAATCTTTGTGTGTCTGGATAAAGAAACAGAGTCCCATTCCAGGTATGACAGAGCTAGGATGCTGATAGTCTCATCGTTACCGTCGTTTCAGAGTCGCTCGATAAACATCAAAATTGATGAAGAGGTGGTGGCAGTGGCTTTGGAGATGGATATAAAGCACGAATTTTGTGAACCCCCTTTCGCTGCAGAGGAAGTTTCCGGGTTTTCATCTTCAGAAGGTAACATCGCTAACATGGCGGAGGCGGCGACCTCTGATGATTCTAGGGTTCAAGGGACCGAGGACATTGACCTACCTTCTGCTACATCTCCTGCGGCTCCGTACCTTGACGAGTCAGAGGTAGTGGGTCCAATCAGCGTCTGGCTCGATGACGAGGAACAGAGGAAGAAGATGAAGAAGATATATGAAATAAATAAAATTCTGTTGTCAAATATATCAATTGTCCATGTAGCTCAATTGGTAATGTGTGTGTTTTGCCACTACAAGGTCCTGGGTTCGAACCTCTCCAACGAATTTCAAGGTTTTTATTTTCATTTAATGACGTGGCATCTAAGGAAATAAAAGAAAAATAAAAAAAGAAAATCCACGTCAGCCCCTCCGTTAGTTTTTTAACGTCGATCTGATGGAGGGGCATTCCCTATACTTTCTCAAAACATTGAGGGTACAAACGTCGACAAAAAAAGAGTCGGGTTATCTTTTGCACATTGACGATACATCAGGGGCAACAAATGCATTTAAGCCTTTTTCTTTTTAGCTAGTTAGGTAGGTGACTTCTGAAATCTCAAATCTGATTATTTGATGTTTTATAGCAGAACCAAATATGAATCTGCAATACATCATTTCTTCTTCTTATTTAATTTAATCTGAATTCATGTGGGTGAAGAAAGAAAAGAAGAACAGAAAGGAATCCAATGATTTGTTAATTAGTTTCTGAAAAGATAGATAGACTCAAAATTCAAGTAAACGAAAGCACCAATATAAATAATTAAATATAGCAGTTTTTCTGGTGTTTTGTCACATAATCAGCAACTTATTTTTTACTTGTTTTTTAAATTCAAATCAATCATCTAAAATTTATCTGATTGGATTGGTCTATAGATTCTTAAACGGCAATTTTGAAAATTCCAATTAATCTGAGCGAAATTTAAGAACATTGGATTGCTCTCTATATTCTTAAGCGGTAAAATTTCGAATTCTATATTTAAAAAGTCGTTTTATCATTTTTTTTTAAATTTCAAATCAATCTAATCTAATACTTACAGATTGGATTGGTCTCTATCTTTAAACATAATTATATTATCATTTTTTTTTATAACTCAAAACATGTACTCACAACGTCGGGTAGGACCAATGAGCATACCTTGACTTGGTGCAAAAAAAAATTGGTCAGTTTTTAATTTTTTACATGAAATTTGAAAACAAAATATCCTTTTGTTTACTTTTAAACAGTTCTACTCCATACGCACTCTGTTTTAACTTTTAAGTTTTAACAGTAACAATAAACTTATTCCCGGACTAGTAACAATAAATTTCCCTTGTTCAAAAAAAAAAAATTGCCCAACATCAAATTGGGTCTCTGAATCAAACAAGATCAAACAGTGGATAGGCCCACTATGCTGAAAGTCATTTCCCCCCTTCAATATATCACATTGGTCCATTACACCCGAAAACAACCAGCATTTTGTAGGGGATAATTTTAAGTAAGATGAATAATAATTTTTCCATTAAAAAAAAATTATTCGCGACGTTAAATAAATAATAATTTCATTCACGGATGGTTGAAAAACTCACTTCTAAAGTTCTAACACTTCATATGATTTTGTTGAAAATTCCATTGACAATGAAGTCGCATTTTTTTTCAGATATTTCTAGTTAACTTAGATATAATTAAATATAGTTAATTTGAATTTTTTCTGTTATTTTATTTCTAGGAAATTTATATATTTATTTCAGATATTCTGTCATTTGATTTCTAATTAGTCTCGTTGTTATTTCTCCCTAGTTCCTAATTAGCTTAGTTGTTATTTCCTTCTATAAATTGTATATTACTCCCTCCGGTTCTATTTATAAGCAACTAAAAAAAATTCACATAGTTTAAGAAATGTAGTTAAACTAAATAAACTGCATTAAATATGTCATGAATCAAAATAAACTTTCAAAATTACCCTTTATTATTAGTGTTGGAAAGTGAGAAAGAGAGAGAATAACTAATGAGACACATTTTACAAGTTAGAATGAATAAGGGCATCATTGGAAAAAAATAATTAATATAGCTCAAACTTTCATTTGGTTCTTATAAAAAGGACCAATATTTTTTTTCTCTTTCATGTTTATAAATAGGACCGGAGGTAGTATTTTTTAATTAATGAATATGAGAAGATACTAAATATAAACCTATATCTACATCTTTATCTCTACATCTTATTTCCCAATTACACAAGATACTAATCTAAAACATAAACCTATATCTACATCTTTATCTCTAGTTTTATGACATAAGATAATAACAAACAAAAATCAATGAGATATTAAACACCCCTTTCAAAGCCCAAGCACAATACACGGGCTAAACTTTAGTTTCTTATCACACACACATCAGAGAAGAGAAGGAAATTGAGTAAGGGAGTTTTGTTGTTTTGCTTCATCATCATCAGCCATGTCTCATCAGGGCGGATCATCAGACCTGCAATTAATTGTGGATCGACCCAATGAAGATGACAACTCAAAGGTCTTCATGCACCCTCTAACCATGGAAACCCTCCAACTTTCTGATGGCGATATTATCCTCATCAAGGGAAAGAGATTGAGGTACACGATTTGCAGAGCCCATGTTGATGAGTCATGCAAGGAGGCCAAGATAATGATGAACAAAATTGTGAGGTGCAAATTGATGGTTTATCTTGGAGAGTCTGTGTCCGTGGCGAACCACTGCCCTGATGTCAAGTATGGGAAGTGCGTTCACATTCTGCCTATTGATGAATCCGTTAATGATACCTCCTTTTATGGTGTCACTGGCAATCTCGTTGAAGGGTTCTTGAAACCTTATTTCTCAGCGGCTGAGGCGTATCGTCCGGTTAGAAAAGGAGATGTATTTCTTGTCCGAGCGATGAGAAGTGTAGAGTTCAAGGTCATTGAAATTGAAACCAGTAATGATATATACACACACCTCATTTTTAAAACACTTCATTTCCACCTTTTTTTTGTTTCTATCTCTCTCATCTTACCATCTATCACATCTCATACTTTCTCTCTTACTTTTTCTTTTCTTCCTATCTCTCTCATCATTCCACCTCTTCCACCTCAAAAGAGAGGTGTGTAAGTAACATTACTCAATTGAAACCGATCATGGGGAGTGTGATGATGAGTATTGTGTTGTTGCTCCTGACTCTGAAATATTATGTGATGGCGAGCCTGTGAAAGACGGGGAGGATGATGTATGGTTCAAAGAATTTGGGTACCATTATTTGGGGGTCTCAGCGAACAAATAACACTGATTCGTGAGTTGGTAGAGCCTCCAATGAGGTATCCAAAACCTGGAATATTGCTGCATGGACCCCGAGGCTATGGTAAGACAATGATTGCAAGTGCTATAGCTGCTGAAACTGGAGCATTCTTCTTTTATATTGAATGGGATGATATTCGGATGACACTGAATGGATATGGAAAGAGTGAAAGTGAAAGAAATCTCAATAAAGCAGCATTATTTGAAGAAGCGGTCAAGAATGCTCCCTCCATCATCTTTATTCATGGAATTTATCATTGTTCTTGGGAGGACAAGATTGTCTCCGAGTTTCTGACTCTTGTGAATGGATTAAACTCTCGTGATCGCATTCTTGCATGTAATTGGATCTGCACATTGTTTAGATAATGTTCCCCCAAAGTTAAGGACCGGTATATTTGATAGAGAAATTGGTATTGGTGCTCTTGATGAAGCTGGACGACTTGAAGTCCTTCGAATATATACCAAACAGATGAAGCTCTCTTCTGATGTAAGTTGAGCATTATTGAATTTTAATTTTCTGTTGTTGAATTTGTGTGTTTTGGTTTGTTTGAACTTGTGCATATAGCTAGCTCTATTATGGACTCAAATTATTCAATCAGTTTGATGCACGTACTGCTAGCTATATATAAAAGCAACTGTTTTGCTTATTCAATTGTTCTGGTTCTCTTATTGTAGGTTGATTTAAAGAGAATTGAAAAACTTACCCATGGTTATTCTGGTGTCGACCTTATTGATATTTGCGCTGATGCTTCTTGGACGTGCATTCGGGGGACGGAGGAGCTGAGGAGCTCATCGATTCAGAAATGGAGTTTGTTGATGCTGAAGTGTGGAATTCTCTTACCGTTGCAAATGAGCATTTCGATATTAGAAAGAATGAAAGTCCTTGGTAGTTTTCTCTTTTTTGTTGGCCTAGGCAATGTAGCTAATGAAAGGCAGAATTGCTTGTGGTTTGGTGAAAGTGAAGGCAGTGTTTGAGATATTTTTGAGTAAGGCCAGACAATTAATCTGCTCCATATATCATATTATTATGCTTTTACCCATTATTGATATCAAACCAAGTTCTACTTCTACCTGTATCTTTTGAATTAAGGTTGGCATATGGGTGGTGTACTGGTGTCTACCTTGAAGTGTCAAACAAAAACCAAAAGGGATACACATTTTTGTACAACTAATCCAAATGAAAAAAAGGTTAGTCTAGTCCGAATAATTATATCTTCACACCTCATTTTTGAGGTGTGGGGAGGTGGAAGAAAATAGAGATAGAAAGAAAGGAGAGACAAAATAATGATGTGATATGTGGTTTGATTGATAAAGAATAGAAAAATAAATAAAAAACAAAGGTGGAAAAGAGATGAAGGTATGTATATATACTCGTCTAATCCAAATGAAAAAAAAGGTTAGCTTGAACAACTGTATATATTATACGTAGAAATTGACAAATTGTATATAAAAGATTTTAAATTATCACAAAATTGAATTTAAAGGGGAGATCTGTAATGCTTAAAAGCATAGTTGACGGTGGAACATTAGTTTGGCGGTGACATCATCCAGAAGGACAGCAAGGTCATTCCACATTACTGTGTGATAGTGTCCTTAACTTTCAACGCAGGTCTATTACTTACCAACGCTGACCCAGGCCCACCAATCCCAACCTCTCCCCCCAAAACCCAACTTGTGGTCTCAATTCAAACCAATACACTTTTCATTCATCTCTGTTCGATTATTTTATTTCAAGCTATCTCAACAGTTGGTAGTAATGAGACTAATTCTTGAGATTCGAAAATCATATTTAATGTGTAGGTCTTTCAACAAATGTTTCTCCATAAGCATTGTGTAACGCCCCAATTTCTATACCGGAGATCACATTAGTAACCCAAACAAATATGGAGACTAACTCGTGTTTTTTTTCAAAGGGTGATAATTTCGAAAATGAGAAAGCCCACTATCACCCAAGCAATGGCCCGAGAAGTCCCCTATTTGTTTGGGTTACTAATGTGATCTCCAGTTTAGAAATTGGGGCGTTACATATGTGGTATTAGAGCATTGGTTGGGATAACCAGAGCTTTTGGGTAGACTTGTTTGCTTAAGAAGTTTGAACTCTGAGATCGATTGATGGGGTGCAATCGAAGGAAGAGTGAGTTGACTGCTTGTTGTATTGTGCTTGTGTTTGAAGGTTGTTCGTTAGTGAAGAATCTACCTGGTATTTATAGTAGATATGTAGTTGATAAGAATCTATATATAGAAATATACTATAAACTCTCTTGTTGTCCTGACCAAGTTATCTATTGTGGTTTTGAACTGCTCATGACTCGATGAGATGCAAGGCCAGAATAACATGTATTAGGTAGAGAACGTTGTAGCTAACTTAACCTGCTTACCCCTCTAGGCATTGGATGTGATCATAGGCATGGATTGGTTGTCCCACCATCATGTTCTGTTTGATTACACCAATAAAGTAGTTAGTTTCCCCAATGTTGGACTTTTAGAGTCCTTAAAACTCGTACGTTTTGAAGCTCTCTTGAAGAAATACACCTTGAAATACGTTTGCACCCCAAGGTGTGCGCCAGTGCTGCTTGTGAAAAAGAAGGATGGACGGTCACAACTGTGTGTTGACTATCGGCAATTGAACAAGGTCACGATTAGGAATCGATATCCCTTACCAAGGATCGATGACTTGATGGATCAATTAAGAGGTGCCACTGTTTTCCCGAAGATCGACTTGAGGTCTGGATACCATCAAATAAGAGTCAAAGATGAGGACATTCAAAAGACCACGTTTAGGACACGCTATGGACACTACGAGTACTTGGTGATGCATTTTGGAGTTAAAAATGCGCCTGTCGTTTTCATGGACTACATGAATAGAATCTTTCATCCGTTCTTGGATCGTTTCGTGGTGGTTTTCATTGATGATATTCTAATCTATTCGAAGGACCATAAGGAGAATGAGGAACATTTACGACAAGTCTGTAAGGTTCTCCGTGATAAGGCCTTGTATGTGAATGCAACAAAGTGTGAGTTTTGGTTGGAGGAAGTGATGTTTCTTGGGCATGTTATCTCAAAGGAAGGTATTGTTGTGGACCCCAGTAAGGTGGAAGCTATCACTGCTTGGGAGCGTCCGAAAACTGCGACTGGCATAAGGAGTTTTGTGGGATTGGCTGGTTACTATCGATGATTCGTCGAAGACTTTGCTAAGATTGCAGGGCCATTGACGAAGCGCAATCGTAAGAACCAACCTTTCGCATGGACAGAGGAGTGCGAGAAAAGTTTCCAAGAAATGAATAAGCGTTTGACGACCACACCAGTTCTAACTTTACCCCATGAAGAAGAACCTTATGAAGTGTATTGTGATGCGTCATATAGGGGTTTGGGTTGTGTGTTGATGCAACATCGGAAAGCTGTGGCTTATGCATCAAGGAAATTGAAGACACATGAGCGAAATTACCATACGCGTGATTTGTAGTTGGCTGCCATAGTTTTTGCACTTAAGAATTGGAGGCACTACTTGCATGGATGTACTTTCACTGTGTTTAGTGACTATAAGTGCTTGAAGTACCTATTCGATAAAAAAGACCTGAACATGAGACAAAGACGTTGGATGAACTTCATCAAGGATTATGATTTTACTCTGTTATACCATCCTGGAAATGCGAATGTGGTGGCGGATGCCTTGAGTCGCCAGACGATTCATGTGTCGTCCCTAATGATCAAGGAATTGGAAATGAATGAGACCTTTCGTGATTTTAGCTTAGGCATGAAGGTGGCGCCTGGTAAGCG
Organism: Lotus japonicus; assembly: GCF_012489685.1. Classification (NCBI taxonomy): domain Eukaryota; kingdom Viridiplantae; phylum Streptophyta; class Magnoliopsida; order Fabales; family Fabaceae; genus Lotus; species Lotus japonicus. The sequence goes on along the minus strand of NC_080041.1, from coordinate 12,966,448 downwards.
AAGTTTTGGTATGGTGACAGTAACAAGTGATTTGCTGAAAGAGATCAAGCAAAAGCAACTGTTGGATGAAGAGTTGGTCGAGATACGAAGTATGATAGTTTTGGGTAAAGCGCCAGACTTTGAAGTAGGAGCTGACGACATCTTGCGCTGCAAAGGAAGGGTATGTGTGCCACGTGATGAAGAGTTGAGGAGGCTGATCCACAATAAGGGTCATAAGAGTTGTTTAAGTATTCACCCCGGAGCGACTAAGATGTATCAAGATCTTAAGCTAAACTTCTGGTGGCCGGGAATGAAGAAGCATGTGGTGGAATTCGTGGCGGCATGTTTGACTTGTCAGAAAGCAAAAGTGGAGCACCAAAAGCCTGCGGGAATGATGCAATAACTAGATGTTCCGGAATGGAAATGAGATAGTATCTCTATGGATTTCGTGGAAGCCCTACCACCTACAAAGAAGAGATTGGATTCGATATGGGTGATCATGGATCGCTTGACTAAGTCAGTACATTTCTTGCCAATAAAGCCGACGTACAATGTGGAACAACTTGCGAAAGTATATGTTGCTGAGATCGTACGACTTCATAGAGTACATTCAAGAATTGTGTCCGACAGAGACCCAAAATTTACTTCGCATTTTTGGAAGGCGTTTCATGAAGCCCTTGACACGAAGTTGAGGTTGAGTTCTGCTTATCACCCTCAGACAGATGGGCAGAGAGAAAGAACAATTCAGTCGTTGGAAGATTTGTTGCAAGCTTGTGTGTTGGACAACCAGGAGAGTTGGGATGAGCTATTGCCATTGATTGAGTTCACATACAACAACAGTTTTCCTGCTAGCATCGGAATGACACCTTATGAGGCTTTGTATGGGCGTCGATGTAGAACTCTTTTGTGGTGGTTCCAAGATGGGGAACATCTCCTTGTTAGACCCGAAATGGTGCAACAAACGACCGAGAAGGTGAAACAGATTCAAGCAAAGATGAGAACCTCGCAAAGCAGACTGAAGAGTTATGCATATAATCGGCAAAGGGAGTTGGAGTTCGAGGCGGGAGACCACGTGTTTCTCCGTGTTACAACAACTACCAGAGTCGAACGAGCAATAAAGTCGAGGAAATTGGCACCTAAGTTCAATGGACCGTATCAAATCACGGAGCGAGTTGGAGCTGTAGCATATCGGATAACTCTTCCTCTTTTCCTATCGAAGATTCATGACGTGTTGCATGTGCCACAACTAAGGAAGTACATACCGGGTCCCTCGCATGTTATCAAGGAGGATGACGTTCAACTTAGGGATAACTTGTCTTTTGAGGTTACGCCAATGAAGATCGAGGAACGTAGAATTAAGCAGTTAAGGTACAAGCAAGTTCCTTTAGTGAAAGTAATTTGGAATCAATTCACGGGTGACGCGACTTGGGAGTTAGAGGATAAGATGAAGGAACAATATCCCGAACTGTTTTCTGACTCTTAAGTTTCGAGGTCGAAACTTTTGTAAAGGGGGTAGAATTGTAAGACCTTGAAATTATTGAATAAGTTATTTCGAAATATGTATATTATTATAATATATGAATTGTGATGGGTCTGAAGTGAATCAAAAATATTTATTTTATATAAAAGAAATTTATTTTCCTAAAGAAATTCGTAATTTGCTATTTTTGAGATTTTAAGGTAATTTGAAGTTTATAACTTTAGTATGTCATGGGAAAATTTGAAACTTTAGTTAGTAAAATTTATAAATAATTTTTAGGGGTAACTAAAAGCCCTTGGGAGTAGGGAAGAGGTTGAAATTCGGATTTGTGGTTTTAGCAATTAAAATGAGCACTTAATCATATTTCAGGCTTTAAAATTCAAGAAAATAGGAGATATAATTTTTAAAAATTGTGGGAAGACTTCTAGAAGCTGAGGAAAGCTCGGTGAATGTATGTGACCTGTTTCTTGACTTAAAGGAATTTAATTTCGGATTTTTCCAATTTATTTTGATTATTTAGCATTTTTGGGGTTTTTGTTACTTGGGGTGCAAGTAACTAACCTACATTGATTCTTGGACTAAGGAGGGACTTCTAGAAGAGTGATAGAGTTTAGGAAAACTGAATGGAATCAGTTTTGATAGAGTTTCTTTTTAATCAATTAATTTAGTGGTTTTTAAAGATAATTTGATATAGTTATCATGTAAATTCATAAGGAAATAGGGTGGAGTTTGAACCTAGACCCAAGAATGGACTAAAGGGAGTTTTAAACAAAAGATAACAACCCATGGTTGTTTTGGTCGTGCCTTTCAGCAGGGGAAGGTTGGTTAAATCTCTCATATAAATAGAGCATTAACTGAAGGTTAAAGTCACATAACCACAATAGCTGATTCCTTCACCCAAAAACAAAAAACGCTTGAGACTTCTAAGACCTTAGAGCTCTCCTCCTTTGGCCGAAACTCCCCTCTCACATTGGTAGACTCATATCAACTTCATCCTCACTAAAAGGTTAGAGGTTTTGTCTCCTAGGCTTAAACCTTTTGCATCTTTCGTAAGATTTCGTTTAAGCATGCCTCTTATGAACTTTTACAAAATAATAAAACCTAGAGATGAGAAATCTCTCTGTTTTTTGGCTCAAGTTTTCAAAAGATCCAAACTTTTATTGAAGAAAGACATTTTGGGTCATAAAGAGGCTAGGGTTTTGAAATCGGGTTGGCAAACAAAAGAGAAAAATTCTTTTCCTCCTTCCTTGTAGTGGCCGCGGGTTTGGGGTCTTAGGGAGGGGGTAGTTGCTTGAGTAAAAATTTTTATTAATGACGTTTATATTCTCTTTTACAGGTTTGTCGTCACATGCAATATAACTTGAGAAGGTATGGGTAGTCTTTTTATTAGTGCGTGAGTTTGCATGACTTTAACCTTTTTGCATGATCTGTGAGATGAATATGTTAAGACGTCTTGTTGCTTAATTGTATGTCATGTTACTGTATTTTGATTTATGACATGACTATGATATGGATTAATTGTTGAAAGATGTCGTAAATTGGAATATCATTGTCTTGTTGTATCAAATTTGAAAACGACACTTTGTTGAAGTATGAGTGTGGCCTTGGGTCACCTTGTTGCTAACTTGAGCATTAGGGTTTTGATTTGAAGTGGAAACATGGTGGTAATTGTCCCACCTTTGTCCCACCTTTCGAGGTGATTTGAATTACTTGACGACGAAGTCGTCTAGCCTTTTGAGGCTTGATCGATCCATGTTGGTAGTAGCATATACGCATTAGGACTAACCCTAATTTCCTCTTGAAATTTGTGTAGTATGTTTTTGAATAGTTGATATGTTGTTTTTCTATCCTTAAAATTGAAGTTATGAAGTTTGTTGTTAAATGATAAGGATAAGACTTTTAATTTGTTGTTATCTTATCTTTAATTTTGAATTCGAAATTTGTTACCTTATTTTTAATTTTTGAATTTGGAATTTGTTATCTTGTTTGATTTGAATTTTTGAGACTAACCCTTAATGTTTGTTATTTGAATACGTGGGCGCTTAACGCTAGATGAGCCGTCAGACAACAGAGTTTGAGCTAGACGAGAAGGACGACCCTTCCGCATGGACCTTTGATTTGTTCGCAGGAAGGTACAAAGGACATCTAACCTTTATGATTAAGACGGGGAATAATATAGACGACTTGGATCATCAGTTCGATGGCGAGAACACCTTTTCTCTACCCTCACCCATCGTAGTGCGTGCACAAGGATTGAATGTGGACATGGTGGATCTCACGGGGAATGAGGAAGAGTCCTCGACAATGGAGGAAGACCCCGAGGAGCTTATGGAGGAGGAGGTCGTGCCTCCGTTTGAAGAGTCCATGGAGATTCAGCTCACGAAAAGGATGGAGGCACTTCGGAAGAAGATGATCGAGCTAATGGCCAAGTGTGAAACTCTTTGAATATTTTGTCGTCTTTAGATTTTGAACTTTATAGCGTCGGTTTGAATTTGAACTATGCGCTAGAGGTTTTTGAATAGGTTTTATCGGGTTATTTTATATTATTATGATCGTATCTATCTCGTTTAAATTTTGAATATCGATATCGAACTGATGATCCACCATGTTCACATAATAACATAAAATAAATATATTATTCAAAATTTAAACGAGAATGATACGATCAAAATAATATAAAATAACCCGATAAAACCTAATTAAAAACCACTAGCGCATAGTTCAAATTCAAACCGACGGTATAAAGTTCAAAATCTAAAGACGACAAAATATTCAGAGAGTTGCATGCTTGGCCATTAGCTCGATCATCTCCTTCCGAAGTGCCTCTATCCTTTTCGTGAGCTGAACCTCCATGGACTCTTCAACCGGAGGCACGACCTCCACCTCCATAAGCTCCTCGAGGTCTTCCTCCATTGCCGAGGACTCTTCCTCATTCCTCGTGAGATCCACCATGTCCACATTCAATCCTTGTGCATGTAATATGGCGGGTGAGGGTAGAGAAAAGGTGTTCTCACCATCGAACTGATGATCCAAGTCGTCTATATTATTCCCCGTCTTAATCATAAAGGTTAGCGATCCTTTGTAGGTGGCCCTTCCTGCGACCAAATCCAAGGTCCATGCGGAAGGGTCGTCCTTCTCGTCTAGCTCAAACTCCGTTGTCCGACGGCTCATCTAGCGTTAAGCGCCCACGTATTCAAATAACAAACATTAAGGGTTAGTCTCAAAAATTCAAATTAAACAAGATAACAAATTCCAAATTCAAAAATTAAAGATAAGGTAACAAATTTCAAATTCAAAATTAAAGATAAGATAATGACAAATTAAAAGTCTTATCCTTATTAGTTAACAACAAACTTCATAACTTCAATTTTAAGGATAGAAAAACAACTTATCAACTATTCAAAAACATACTACAAAAATTTCAAGAGGAAATTAGGGTTAGTCCTAATTAGGGTTAGTCCTAATGCGTATATGCTACTACCAACATGGATCGATCAAGCCTCACAAGGCTAGACGACTTCGTCGTCAAGTAATTCAAATCACCTCGAAAGGTGGGACAACGGTGGGACAATTACCACCATGTTGCCACTTCAAATCAAAACCCTAAACTCAAGTTAGCAACAAGGTGACCCACGGCCACACTCATACTTCAACAAAGCGTCGTTTTCAAATTTGATACAACAAGACAATGATATTCCAATTTACGACATCTTTCAACAATTAATCCATATCATAGTCATGTCATAAATCAAAATACAGTAACATGACATACAATTAAGCAACAAGACGCCTTAACATATTCATCTCACATATCATGCAAAAAGGGAAGAATTAAAGTCATGCAAACTCACGCACTAATTAAAAGACTACCCTTACCTTCTCTAGTTATATTGCATGTGACGACAAACCTACCAAAATAGAATATAAACGTCATTAATAAAGATTTTTATTCAAGCAACTACCCCCTCCCTAAGACCCCAAACTCGCGGCCACTACAAGGAAGGAGGAAAATAATTTTTCTCTTTTGTTTGCAAACCCGATTTCAAAACCCTAGCCCCTTTATGACCCAAAATGTCTTTCTTCCATAAAAGTTTTGATCTTTTGAAAACTTGAGCCAAAAAACAGAGAGATTGCTCCTCTCTAGGTTTTATTATTTTGTAAAAGTTCATAAGAGGCATGCTTAAACGAAATCTTACGAAAGATGCAAAAGGTTTAAGCCTAGGAGACAAAACCTCTAACCTTTTAGTGAGGATGAAGTTGATATGAGTCTACCAATGTGAGAGGGGAGTTTCGGCCAAAGGGGGAGAGCTCTAAGGTCTTAGAAGTCTCAAGTGTTTTTTTGTTTTTGGGTGAAGGAATCACCTACTGTGGTTATGTGACTTTTGCATTTAGTTAATGCTCTATTTATAGGAGAGATTTAACCAACCTTCCCCTACTGAAAGGCTCGACCAAAAAAACCATGGGGGTTGTTATTGTTTGTTTTAAACTCCCTTTAGTCCATTCTTTGGTCTAGGTTCAAACTCCACCCTATTTTCCTATGAATTTACTTGATAACTATATTAAATTACCTTTAAAAACCACTAAATTAATTGATTAAAAAGAAAATCTATGAAAACTGATTCCATTCAGTTTTCCTTAACTCTATCACTCTTCTAGAAGTCCCTCCTTAGTCCTAGAATCAAGGTAGGTTAGTTACTTGCACCCCAAGTAACAAAACCCCCAAAATGCTAAATAATCAAAATAAATTGGAAAAAATCCGAAATTAAATTCTTTTAAGTCAAGGAACAGGTCACATACCTTTACCAAGCTTTCTTCAGCTTCTAGAAGTCTTCCCACAATTTTTAAAAATTATATCTCCCATTTTCTTGAATTTTAAAGCTTAAAATATGATTAAATACTCATTTTAATTTCTAAAACCAAGAATTCGAATTTCAACCTATTCCCTACTCCCAAGGGCTTTTAGTTACCCCTAAAAATTATTTATAAATTTTACTAATTAAATTTTCAAATTTTCCCATGACATGCTAAAGTTATAAACTTCAAATTACCTTAAAATCTCAAAAATAGCAAATTACAATTTATTTGGGAAAATAATTTTTTTATATAAAATAAATATTTTTGAGTCACTTCAGACCCATCATAATTTTGTTTGAATATTGTATCACCTTTTCAAATTTTAAAAGATTTAATCAATTTTTATGAAAAAGCCCTGAAACAACACTCCAAAGTAGACTTTTAACTCAATTTTCTCTCTCCTAGTCATTAATTTTGAAAACCACGAAATTTTTCCGTATTATATCAATTTAATTTTTATTTATATGACTCATAAGATTAATTAAATAATTAACCTAAGTCTATTTCTAATTATTATGCATTTCTGTCATTTACTGACGACTAACTACAGAGACAACCTTATGCTGTTTTCTGACAATAACCACAACATCAAGAACAACAACAAAGTGGGGTTGTCTTATGAGACGTTACCATATATACATGTCATACACACATTCCCATAATCATGACAACAGTAAATAAATCAAAAAAATCCATTTACGTAAAAACAGACAACAGACAAGGATCAACCAATTCATATATTATAATAATATATTTATTTCGTAATAACTTATTCAATAATTGCAAGGTGTTAGACACTTTACATGGATCGAACTCTGGACTAAAGGTTTAAAGAGTCAAACTATCTATCAATTGTGCTACACCTTGATGGTTCACTCTTCCACATTGGAAACCACCACAATCCAATGCTCCCCTTACTCTCTAGGCCCCACATAAGGCCAAAAAGGGATAATCTTTTGTGCACACCTCATTTTTTGAGGTGTGAAGAGGTGGAGGAAGAGAGCTAGGGAGAAATGAGAGAAAAGGTAGAGATGTGATAGATGATTTGATTGATAGAAAAGAAAGAAATACATATAAAACTAGATATTATACCCGTGCGTTGCACGGGTTTACTTGCAATATTTTTTTAACATTATATATAAATTATTATAGTTTAAATAAATAAAAAAATATTTTTTAATTATAATTGTAAATAAACTGTGCTAAGACATTTCAATAAATATTATTAGATTTTTTTGTATAATTAATTAATATTACTCAAATTTTTTTGGGAATTTCCATTGTATATTCTTGAACGGGGTTTCTTTTTGTGGGGCGTTCTATCTCGGGTCTTTGGGTTGAGGTTGGCGTTTCTATTTTAGGTGATTAGCTTTTTGCTATACTAATCACTTTTGTTACCCTGTACTCTTTTGAGCTTTGTTCCCAAAGCTTTTGCTTAATATATATCTTTATGCTTTAGAAAAAAAAATTATTATTGATATTTAATTATTAGCATAGAAATGATTTTTGGAAATAAAAAAATTTATGAAAATTTATTGAGTTAATTTGAAATATTTAAATTACGTAAAAAAATGTTAAGTGCTAGTGTCATGAAATAAATTTTAATATCATTTTTTATACTTTTGTTCTGGAAATGAACACTCAAGAATGGTATAAGCCTCAAACCCTAGTAAAGCATGAGTCTAGTAATAGCCTAATCCTTTAGAATAAATGTCGAATGATCCTTTGCAATGATCATAAAGTCCCCTTTTATAGAGGTTACATGAAACCCTAACTTTGCCACTAATGGGGCTTGTTGGGTCGTACCTCACTCGGCCAAACTCCCTTACATACATCAACCGTCCCTGGCGCTTGCCCTAAGGGGGTCCTTAATCTCCTAAGTCCTTTCTCTCGCCCCTAGCGAGTTCCTCTCTTTTAGGTCTTGTTCGTCCCTGGGAAAGTTCCTCTAGGGTGTGGGGGGCTCGCCCAATCCAACTTTACCAAAAAAGTCATTTGTTGTGACTTGTCAAGGTCAAGAAGGATAAATTAATTTTAAATTTTAGAATTATGATAAGTGATAACATAAATAGCTTAAAATATTATCAAGCGAATTTAAATTTATTTAACTTATTTGGTTTCCGAATGTTTTCTCAAAGCCGATAGCCAAGAGACTTATAATCTCTTGAGGTTCTACGATCACATTAAACGGATATGCTTCTCACAACGAACATTTATTCAACTTTGACCATTATTATTTTTCTCTATTATGCTTCCTTAAGTATTTTTTTTTACAACAAAAGATGAATATTACTAATAGCAGATGATTCATGAGAACAACCCTCTCATGGATAAGTAATTTTTACTAATATATCATAGATCAAAATTACTATTAGATATTTTTTCGATAATGCACATATATGTTATAGCTAACTTTAAATTCATTTTAGCGGCGCTTTTTAATTTTAAAACTATTTATCTACATTATTTATTAAAAATATTATTTTATTATTAACTAATTCTAATTTTCAATATTTGTAAAATGCAAAACTAAAGAAAATTTCAGTTTTTTTTAACAAAATTAATTTTTAATATTGACAATATTTTTTTTTAGTTTTTAATTTGAGAATTATATGGTTTAATGCATTTAATACTCTTTGCTAATAAGTTTAATTCAAAAGCTCAAGTGAGCTTTACATATATACTAGAAATAATACCCGTGCGTTGCACGGGTCTATTTACACTATTTTTTTTAATATAGTATAAAAATTATTACAGTGTAATTAAATTTCTTTGTATTAGTATTAAATTAATTTTAAAAACTTTGGTTGTAATATATTTTATTGATTTGGGTTCTCTGTTTTTAGGTTTATTATTGTGGTTTCAATTGCAGAGGTGCTGATTTATCATATATCCGGTTGTAAACATTGATACTCAATTATTGTCCCCATATGTTATTCTATTTTTCAATCATAACTAACCTTTAAAAACCAATTTAATAATTTGAAAAATCCTTAAGTGAATTTAAAATATTTTAAATCAAGTAATAAGGTTTTAATATAAGTTATAGTAACATATTTTTTTTATACTTTTTTATCAACAATAAAATAATTTTAACTTTTTTTTGAACTTGAAATAATTTTAACTTAAAAATTATAATAAGTTATAAAAATTATAATAAGTTATAATTTTAGTATCGTAAAATATTATTTAGTAAATTTAAATTTATTCAAATTTTGTTATAATTATTTTTCTCTGTTATGCTTCCTCAAGTTATTTTTATTTCTATATAATAGATCAAAAATCATATTAATTTTTTTTTCAAATAATATACACATTCGATATAGTAATAATAATATCTTATAGAGACATTTTTTTTTAATTTTCAACTATTTTTTCGATATTAATTATTAATAAATATTTTTTTATAAGTAATATGTTTTATTTTTCATTTTTTTAAAATTTCTCAACTTATGATTAATAACTAATAAGATTTATAATTATTATTAACAATAATGTAAAGAATATAAATAAATTATTATTAACAATCTATTATTGTCATTAATGTAAGGTAGTCAATTTCAATTATTATTATTTTTTAAAAATTCACCTCAAGTTGTAATGAATAATTAAATTTAAATAATTTAAATATTTCATTTTAAATAAGAGAAATTGAAAAGTTTTTAATTTTAATATTTACTTTTAAATATGAGAAATTGAAAAGTTTAACAATTAATAATTAATATAATGAATAATAAAGTTGATGTAGTTTTTATTTTAGTTTTCAATTTTTTTACTTAATGTTTTTAATTCAAAATAAATTTACTATTTTTTATGTGTTTAATGTTATTTTTCTCAAGTCTGATTTACATATGTATGTATATATATATATATATATATATAAATTTTTTTATTTTAAAAGTATTTTATCTAAAATAATTATTAATAAATATTATTTTATTTTTAATTTGTTAAATGCAAAGCTCAAGTCAATTTTAAGTCTATGAATGTTGTTATTTAATATAAGTAGTTGAATAGGTTTTTATAATACAAATTTTTTCAGTTTTTAATTTATTAAATTATTTATTATTTAATGTATTTAATATAAAAGTATGTGAGCTTTTATGATTTAATGCATTTATTGCATGCAAAAAACACAAGTGTGCTTTACATATATACTAGAAATTAAACTCGTGCGTTGCACGAGTTTGTTTTTAAGTTATGTATCTATTATTTATAAGAATAATTTATGTAATATGAAATATTATTGAATAGTAGATAGTTAAGAATATGATAAATATATGTAATGTAATTACATTAATAAAGCTCAGTAAAAAATTTATTATACACTAATTTTTTAGTATATTTTTCTTTGGTATAAACATTTAGTACTGGTTACCCTTTGGATATACCTACATATTCGAGATTTAGTCATAATTAAGGCTTATCATCCCTCCTTCAAAGTGTATTGTGTGGGAATCGAAGCACATGTTTTATATTTTATGTTTCTTTAATAAAAATTATTTTCAATTTATTTGTTAAATATATGTTTAAATAGTAATGCACTCTCAATATTATGTAAAACGATGAAAATATATAAGTAGAGCTGAATAATTTAGTCCGTGTTTGTGTAATGTCATCTATAAAAGTAAAACTACTTTTATAAAGTTGTATTTATCTCTTACTTTCATGTTTTGACCATGAAAGTAGTGTTTTCAGCTGAAACTTTATGGGAAGTGTGTTAATGAAAGTTTAATGTCGAAACATATTCTTAGTGACACATATAAAAGTTATATTATTTATTGCATAATGAGTATTTAATTAGTTAATATGCAGTTTGTAAGAGCATATATTTTTTAACTTATTTATGAATTAAGATAATAATTTATCTTATTCGATAAATTTTTATAGTTTTAAAGAAAGTAAAATATTATAAAACCTCACAAGACAATTTTGCAAACACAAATCGTTCAACCTAGTGAATGTCTATTACAGTGGTTAAAATTAAATCTTTGGATCCCTGAGATTTCGTCCTTAAGGAATGCACTTTATGATAGACCTTTAACTTTCACTACACTTGATAGAACTTGATTCCCTTAGTAGAGGATACATGTGGTTAACACAAATAAATTATAAGGACTTAGTTAAAAAAATCCTTAAACTCGTGTACCATAATAATGTGCAAAAGTGAAAGTTGGTTAAGAATGATTGTTATTTTTTATCCATGAAGAAATATTGTAGCTATATCAAATATAATTTCATTTAGGAAGTTTATTAAATACTTCATTGTATACTACATTTTTAGTCTATTGTATAGATGAGTGCAACAACGATAAACCTCATAGGAGGTTATGAAGTCATATTAAATATTATTAGAAAACATATTTGAAATCAAAATTATAAAATTAAACTATTTTGACAAATAAATTTAATTTAATTATTCTATTATTTTTTATAACTAACATGACATGCATAACATATATATTTTATATATCTCCTAATTTAAACTTAGTTTCAAATATATTTAATTTATTTATCATCATATATATAGTTAAATAGAAATATTACTCTATGATAATTTTAACTATCAATAATTATTTAATAAAAAATATTTATTAATTTTAAATCTACTTTATCTACATTAATTAATTATAAATATTATTTATAATTGGCTTAATAGCTCTTTTGGTCCCTCACTTATCACGATTTTACGCTTTAGGTCCCTCTAGAAAAAAATTAGCAAAATTAGTCCCTCACAACTACACTTTTTTGCCGCTTTAGTCTCAAATAGGGATATTTTTGCAAAGAATTAAGCAATGTTGCGGATCAAAAGTGTTAATTTTTTTTATTGGGACCAAAAGTGTAAAATCGTGATAAGTGAGGGACCAAAAGAGCTATTAAGCCTTTATAATTAATTAATTCTTAATATTTGTCAACTCAAGTTATTTTTTTAAAATTATAACTATTATTATTTAATATAGGTATTTTTGTGAATATTTGATGTAGGTAGTTGAATAGCTTTTGATAATACAATTTTTTTTTCAGTTTTTAATCTTATTATTTAATATATTTATTACAAAGATAATTTGTTATTACTTAATGCATTATAATATATGTAATTTTTACTAATGTATTTAATGTAATGGTTCAAGTGTGCTTTACTTATATATATAGATATATAGATATAGATGAAGGTGGAAAATTAGTGAAGGTGTGCATGAATCATAACTCTCTAAAAAGCCCTCCCTTTTGCCATGTGGATTCCCCTAGATTCCACCATGGCGCTGACATAAAAAAGAAAAAAAAAAAATTAACCCTTTCCCTCTTTGCTTCCTTAGCAAGCAACCCAAGTTGTTTCCCAAACTAACTATAAATAACAACAATACACCTTTAAGTAGAGACATAACAACATAAGTCTCAAGTGAGTCAAAATCAGAAGACTCTCTCTTTGAAGATGAATATGGACATTGAAGAGGACGCCAAGACACAGCACCAAAGAAGCGCGAAGACAGTGTGTCCGCCAGCACCAAAGAAGAAACCGGCGGTTTTTCCAATGATGCAGCGGAGAAACCCACCCAATAATGGATTCTTTAAGCCTCCTGACCTTGAACTCGTCTTCAGAAGAGAAGCTCTTGCTTAAGTGCTTCCTCTAGTTGATAAATTTTTGTAGATTTTAGAACTCCACGAGTTTAACCTAGTTAAATAGTTTCTCAATTTTGATTTCTTGTTCTCATGTTTTGGTATTATTAGGTAGAACTAGTGTTCTTTTACCCACGCGTTGCACGGGGAATATGTCTATTGTATTTGATACGTAAGTTAATACCTTGATTATTAAAAATTAAACAAATGATGAAATAGAAGAGTCAGAAATGCTAAGCAAAGTGGACATAAAGACTTATCTTCTAAGCCTGATTGAGATCAACAGTAACTCGTTTCACATTCTTCGTGAATATGAAGACAATATCACAAATCACAAATATAAGGAATTACCAACATATTAATCTTAAAAAAAATGAATGTGATAGTAGCACAAATAAGAATTGTGAAAGATAAATCATAAAGTATGACATTATTGTGTTTATTCCAAGTCATCCAAGTTTGAGTCAATATTGACGCTGAAAGTAATTTTCTGTCTGCATATTAGATATAATCAGTAGCTCATTTTATTCAAGCTTGATATCATCTTCTAAAATAAGCTTGATATTATCTTGACATATTATTGATTATTTTTTGAACTGGACATATTATTTATTCTCTTTATCCTTAATTGGCTAGAGAGATAATTAATGTTTTTTTCCTTAAAAAAAATAATTATTGTGTTTTTCTTTCCTATTTCGTTTTTATTTTGTATATATTTCGAAATTTATATAATTTTGTGCTTTTTATATTGTTATAAAAATTATATAGAATATTAATTTTAAGATTTTAATTTTTTTTGAATTAAAATGTGAATTACATCAAATATATACAATAAATATTTTTTTCGGGAAAATCAAAATAAAAAAATATTGATGCTGTAAATTTTTTAAAATATCAATATCTATTTGATTTAGAAAATTTTAAAAATTAAAAATAAAAAAAAACTAATAATGATGTTGTTAACTAAAAAAATCAATATTTATTTGATCATCATACACCTTTTAAAACCAATCAAATATTAAATAGATTGTAAAAAATTTATATAGCTATCTAACAAATTGACACGTAGGATTCAGGTTCCTAATTTTATGGCTGGTCTGTGTTCCGCATTTGTCAACAAAGGGTCCTTTATGAAGCTAGTTTGATACTTCTTGCGCCATGTTTTTGTTCAGATTGATGCTTCGGAGTGGTAAATGTTGTTTTTCCCCTCTGCCTTTTTGCAACTTTGGTGTTAACGACAGATCTGATGATTCTTCCAGCTCTGTTCGTGAGGTGTTGCATGTGGAGTTATGGGCGAAGGCACGGTGCAACCGGTGCGGAGATGTTCTTTGCCATAGATCGTTTTGGGGCGTTATGGTTCTTGTTTTGGGCGCTATGGTTCTGGGTTGCCGGAGTGCTGCTCAAGGTCAACAGTGAAGGTGGTGAAATTTCGGGCCGACGTGTGCTGTTTAGGGTCGTTTTCGGGTGTTGTTCCCTTTAGGTTTTTTTCCCTTTGCTTTCCGGTTGATGTCGTGTGTTGTTTCGCGTCCCCTCCAATAGCGAGCTCTGTTTTTGTTAGGTTATGTGGTTTTTTTTAACCACATCTAGGTCCCCGACATTTTCTCTTTCTCATTGGTCGATTAGTGCTTGATCCGGGTTTGGACCTGTTTAATGTGATTTTTAGGTGTTCTTGGGGAACATTGGAGGGGTTTATGCTCACTTTGTTGAGTTTTGTTTGTACAATCAACCATTCTATTTAATAAAACTTATGCTTTAAAATTTTTTTTGACACGTGTAATTTTTCTTCTTTGCTCATGATCTTCTCTGTTGGGTGGAAAGAATCCAACCGTACATACTCGCCACTATTGTCACATAAATAATATTCTTTAACTTTCTTGGTGCCCCCACAAGTAAAAATGCCCTCATATGGGCCAATCTCACAGCAAGCATTAATTCCTTCCTTAAAACCTTCAACGAAAATCAAAATTGAATTGGGCACATACATTGTGATTAAAATACAGTGGCAGTAGGGAAATTGAGAGTAATGATTCATGGAGATCCGCACACTAAAGACACCTAGGAGACATCCCAAGTGAAAAATGAGATTTCAGTTGAGTGTCTAAACTATTTGGTTGTCTTGGTATGGTTGGGAAATGAGTGGTTAGCAAATTGCAATACATACCATAATTTGCAGGGTTGTTTATTCTATCTTGAAGCCAATCATAGAAATTAGAATGACAGTACTTAAACCCTTTAAGTATGTGGTCAAGGCTTGTGAGAATACTGCTCAAAGCATTATTGTGTGCTAGAGCAAGTCCAGAAGCTGCTTCAAAACAACCACTATTGCCAGCTTCCTGGTTCAGTGCTCTAAGAGCTGGCAAGCATCCAAAGGAGACAAACTTAGAAAACCTAAATTTCTACCCCTTTCTTATATAGAATCTGCACAAATAAAATTAACAACTTGTTACATTCTTGTATTACTAAAAAAGCTAACTTGGAATTTATTTAGTTAGTTTAATTTTGCAGGTGGTTAGACTTACTTGGATTGCTTGTGTCAAGTGTCCATGTGACAGAACTTAATGGCATAACGACGACTTGAAAATACCCTGTTTATTGTTCGGTAGTGTAGATAAAGACTTTTCCTATTAGATCATTAAGTTATTATCACAATCATTCCTCAAATATTTAACAATTAATCTCTAACAATCCACCTCCTCTTTTCCAAGTAAAAAACTACTTGCGTGCATCATGTAACAAAACAAAGATACATCCCAATCAAAAGAGAAATTTAAACTTAAAAGCAAATTCAAGGCAAGTTACTCCAACCCATGAATAAATTTTGTTACAATGTATTTGCAACCAATTATCAATTATAATTGAGCATAACCACCCTGTAGAAAAGATAAAAAATGAAAGAAACAGAATAACAAAATTAATAAGCCATAGATAAATAGGCAACGTGCTCCATCCATTCTCAAACAGCCAAGCCAAATTCTATCCCACCACTCCACCACGCACCGGCGATAAGCACGCCAATGGGTTCATCGAATCACCTCTCTTCGCTTTAAGCCATGGCCAAGAGCGATATAAAAAATATTTTTTCGGGAAAATCAAAATAAAAAATATTGATGCTATAAATTTTTAAAAAAATCAATATCTATTTGATTTAAAAATAAAAAAATTAAAAATTAAAATAAAACTAATAATGATGTTGTTAACTAAAAAAAATCAATATTTATTTGCTCATCATACACCTTTTAAAATAAATCAAATATTAAATAGATTGTAAAAGAATTATAGAAATCGGTTACCTTTAAGATAAATCTTTTAAAATTTAATATTTTATGAAAACGTTTCTCAGGTTTACCTTTAAAAAATCGGTTTCAAGATTTGTTATGGAAATAAATTTTAGGTAAAGAAAAAGTTTATTTTTAGAGTATTAATTTAATTTTATGTTATTTTTATTGAATTTTTGGATTTTTATTTAATTCAGAATTTTATGAGTTTTTATTGTGATTTGGTAGTTTTTATTAATAAATTTTTATGGTATTTTTATTGAATTTTTAGTTTTTTATTTAATCTAGGTAAATATTAGATAATTTGGTAAAATCTTTTAAAATTATAATATTTTATGAAAAAGTTTTCAGATTTAAAATTACCTTTAAAAAATCGGTTTCAAGATTTGTTATGGAAATAAATTTTAGGTGAAGAAAAATTTTATTTTTAGAGTATTAATTAAATTTTATGTTATTTTTATTGAATTTTTTGATTTTTAATTAATTCAAGATTTTATGAGTTTTTATTGTGATTTAGTAGATTTTGATAGTTTTTATCTATATTTATTTAGTATATAAAATAAATCCTTACTCTAAAAATAAAAAATAAATCAAGATAAAATCAAGAAATAAACAACCTAAATCCTAATCAAATCTAAAATTTGAAAATGTATTTTTTTATGAGAATTAACCTGAAAATACACGTGGAATTTAAATCACTTATCACAGATTTTATATTAAGATAAAATCATGAAATAAACAACATAAATCCTAATCAAATCTAAAATTTAAAAATGTACTAAATAAATATAGATAAAAACTATCAAAATCTAGTAAATCACAATAAAAACTCATAAAATCCGGAATTAATTAAAAATCCGAAAATTCAATAAAAATTAATTAATACTCTAAAAATAAATAATAATATAAATTAAGATAAAATCCAGAAATAAACAACATAAATCCTAATCAAATCTAAAATTTAAAAATGTACTAAATAAATATAGATAAAAACTATCAAAATCTAGCAAATCACAATAAAAACTCATAAAATCCGGAATTAATTAAAAATCCGAAAATTCAATAAAAATACCATAAAAATTAATTAATACCCTTAAATTAAATTAAGATAAAATCAAGAAATAAAAAACCTAAATCCTAATCAAATCTAAAATTTAAAAATGTATTTTTTTTATTAAGGAAAAATCAGGGCACATGTGGCAAGTGGGGCCAAGGAGAAAGAGCTTACATGTAAAATATTAGGTGAGAATTAATCTGGGAGCGACACGTCACTAACTTGGCTTGTGAGAGCAACACGTCATGTTAGAAGTTGTTCTTTTCTAATATATATTGATATTGATGATATTGATATTGATATTGATAATTGATATTGATATTGATAGCTAGCGTGGTTGAGAATTGGAATTGACTAGTACTCATCATGTATATTTGGTTTTTTTTAGCTAGTTAGGTAGGTGAGTTCTGAAATCTCAATTCTGATTATTTGATGTTATATTTCAGAAGCAAATATGAATCTATAGTCTTCATTTTTGGCATCGTATTTCTTCTTCATCTTCTTTTTATATAGTTTATCGGAAGTCATGTGGGTGAAGAAAGAAGAATAGAAAAGCGATCCAATGATTCCTTTGTTAGTTTCTGAAAAGATAGATAGATTCAAGTAAACGAAAGAACCAATATAAAATATGGCAGTTTCTTGTGTTTGAAGTTTGGGTTGATTTGATTGTCAGGTAAGCTAAAGCTGATATATGTGTTTCTGTTTTATCACATAATCCTCAAATTATGCTGTACTTGTTTTCTAAAGCCAAATTAATAAATCTAATTTGAAATTTATCAGATTGGATTGGTCATTAGATTCTTAAACAATAATTTTTTAAATTCAAATCAATTTGAGCTAAATTTAAGAACATTGGCCGGATTGCTCTATAGATTCTTAAGCGGTAAAATTTAAAATTCTATCCTTAAAAAGTTGTTTTATCATTTGCTTTATACAAAATTATTTTATCTTTCAAAACAACCCACAAGGTCGGCTATGAGCAATGAGCGTACCTTAGCTTGGTGCAAATTGGTCAGTTTTTAATTTTTACATGAAATTTCAAAACAAAAAGTGGGGTGAGAGATTAGTCTCACGGCTGTGTGGATACCTTGGTTAACACAAAAAAAAAAATATGTTTGTTAACAAATTTTAACTGGTTTTTTTTTGGTCAATTTTTTTTTAACTGACTTTAAAAATAATGACTTTTTATTTTCTGAAATTGAAATTAATAATGACAAACTTGGCCCAACATCAATAGGGTCTCTCAATCAAACAAGATCAAGCAGTGGATAGACCCAGCCCACCATTCTGAAAATCATGACATTTGTCCGTTACGCCCCAAAACAACCGGCAAATTATGTTTTTGGTTACAAAAAACAGCCAGCATTTTGTTGCTTGGAAGCAAAATATATGATAGCCATATTTTAAGTAAGATAGATAATAGGCTTAATCCTCAAATTAGTCCTTGTCTTTGTCTCGCCGTCTGATCTAAGTCCCTCACCGGAAAAATTTGTGGAAAACGTCCTCACCTTTGCAAAACGTCTGGAGCAGGTCCTCGCCGGAGCCCGGAGCTCCGACGAGTGATGATTTGGCATGCTGACTATGTTAATGAAGCCTACGTGGAATTTAAAAATAAAAACAAAAATTACACATAAGATAATTAAATTAAATTAAGAAAATTAAATTCAATTAAAAATCCAAACTACATTAAATTAAATTGCACATCATAAAATTTTTTCTATTTCCAGAAAATCAAAACATCTTCATCTCCTTCTTCATCATCTTTATCATCTCACAAACATCTTCATCTTCTCCATCCAATCATCTTCATCCTCTTTTCTCAATACTCAAATTAAAAAACCAGTATTACTTAATCTTTTTTCATATATGATGGGATCTATACATTGCCATTTGTCCAGAGAATCTCGACCTATTTACAAATTAAAATCAAAGGACATGGCAACATAAACTACCACAAATCAACTAAACCCATTGTTACCAAAAAATCAACTAAACCCATTCATCATCAGTCACTGCAATTAACCACAATCAATTCCTTTCCTCTGCAACCCATCTTCAATTTCTTTCATGGTGTCACATACCACCATTGTTGGCCAAAAATCTAAATCATCATCAACAGAACCCATGGAGCCCTCAACCTCAACCCCACCATCATCATCATCACTTTTCTACCCTCTTCATTATCATTATCTTCTACCATCTTCATAGATTCTTTTCTGAGAAACAATTTTTTTCCGTCTTCTCATCTTCCTTCCTCTCCCACCATACCCACCCACTCCCCATTGCCACCCTTAACCACAAACCCCTAAATCTCAGTTTATGAGAGAAGGAGAAGGAAAAAAGGGTGAGAGAGTGGATCTGTGATTGGATCTGCGAACACCGTTTTCGCACCACAGAACCCCAACCCCACCACCACCTGCAACCGATCGCAAGAAAGGCACCGCCGTTTGCAAAGGATATGGGTTCTTTTCGCGATTTGGGTTCTCCAGCGATCTGGGTTCTTGTGTAAGATCTGGGTTATGATTATCTTTCTCTCAAATCTCTATTTCTTTCTCTAGATTTTCGTTCTTTTGCTTGGGTTCCTCGGTGGTTTTTTTGTTTAGAAAGATAAAGAAGAAGATGGTGGGAGGGTGAGGTTGGGGTTGCTGGGTTTATTGAAGATGGATGTTGGTCCTATTATGTTGGAAGCTATTTGCCTAGTCTTTTTCCATCCCACGGTTGCAGTGTTGAATTTTTCAAATCATGTACTCATAAGTTTGGATGTTACAAAGTATTAGTTCTTTGTTTCTGGGCTGGGATACAGAAGATGAAGATGATTGTGGAAAGAGAAGAAATCTTTTGGGATTTCAATTAATTTTATTTTATTATATTTTTTAATTAAATTAAAATATCTGATGTGTAATTTATTTATAATTTTTTATTTATTTTTAAAATCCACATAAGCATCATTAACACAGTCAGCCATCCAAATCATCACTCGCCGGAGCTCGGGGCTCCGGCGAGGACCTGCTCCAGACATTTTGCAAAGGTGAGGACGTTTTCCACAAATGTTTCCGGTGAGGGACTTAAATCAGACGGCGAGACAAAGACAAGGACTAATTTGAGGATTAAGCCTAGATAATAATTCTCCTTTTAAAAAAATTAATTCACTCTCGAGGTTTTCTTTTGAAACACACTTTCGAGGTTTTTTTTAACATACTGTCGAGGTTAACAAATAACAATTTCATACATTGATGGTTCGAAAACTCACTTCTAACACTTCATATTTTCACACAAAAGCTGAGATCTTTGAGGAAACAAAATTTGACCCACGCTACTTTTAATTCCCTCTTTCTGATCTGCATAAATAATTCCTTTGTAAACATTCTTCATACTTATGTTACTAATATTAATTTATTTATTTTTCAACTATAAACATATCCTAATTTGCATCTTTTTATATTTCGACTTCTCATTTCTCAAACAATTGAATGAAAACTTGATTACTTTTGGGTTTTTTATAAAAACTTGTTTACATCACATCATAAAAAATTGTCTTTATGACCCTAAACAAAATTTAGGTTAAACCTAAAGTCATGTAGACATGTTCAAAAAAAAGTCATGTAGACAAACCCCATAAAAAATCCAAATAATAGTAACAGTTATATATCACTTTCGTTTTATTCTTCCTCATCCCATCTCATTCCATTTCATATTAAATATCTAATTATAACTTTAACTATAAATGTGATAATTAGGTAAAGCCTTTTATTACTATTTTTTTTCTTTTCCCTCTCAGATAAAGAGGGGTATATACACAACTCATTTGTGAAAAGAGTTCTCGAGTTCAATCTCTACACAACAATTAAGGGAAGTGTTGAAAAAACTTATCTGTAACTAAATCTCTCACATTTAAGGCATCCGAAGGTTTGCGTGTATACTGGATGATTAATACCAACAAAAAAAACTCTCATTTTGTTATACACAACATACATGCACACAAAACTATTATTTCTCAGTGTTCCCTGGAATATAAATGTTTTCAGTTCTCTGGGAATTGGGAACATACTTTGGCTCACTATTCTGTTCTTCAAACAAAATACAGCATCTAAAGCATTTTTTACCCCTCATGATAGAAAGGCCAAATGTTAAGTATCAAGTGGAACTGATGTACACACCACTTTAGAAAAGAAGCAGTACATGCACCATTTAGTCACAAGATAACTTCATGTTTCCCTGAGAAGCAGCAAATCTTGATTTTTCCTGGACAGAAGTATCAAAATGACTGTCAGTGGAACTTATACATGTATTTACAGGATACACATCATGCAGTAAAAAAATAAAAACTGGTAATTTCCAAACTGAGCTAAAGATTTGGTTCACTACTGAAGAACAAAATGAAGTTATTAAGTTAAAGATGTAAGAGGAAGGGTGAAAAAGAGAAATAGTGTTACCCCAAATATCCATGATGTAAAAGCATTCAATGATTTGTGGTAGTACACAAAGTTCCCCCATGGTACAGACATACCTGCTGAGCTTTACAGTGGGTGTTTTGCAGTACAAATGTCAAAGGCAGTGAAAGGACCCAACTACATCATTACTGAATGTTATAAGACCTCAAACTAGCACAAGATCAGGGATCAGAGTGCATTACCAAAGGCCATTATTGGCATTATGATCTACACTTAATTACCCAGAAACATGAATGAACTGCAAACCCTATATGCACTTGCCTAAGTTAAATGTATGTTTGAAACTCATTTGACGTCAAATCATGGTGAACAAAAACTTCTGTCCACCATGATTTGCCTATTTTAGAAGATTTTCCAAACATGAATTTAACAAGTGTCTACAGATTCTAGCACTCATTTTGCAACAAAATACATATTGTTCAGGTTTCAATTATCGAAACACTACACTGCCTTAGTAAATTTAGCATATGATTCAACTATAAATTGAAATAGAGAATAAAAAGTAACTTAAAAAGTGGATTAATTAATTACTACACGATGAAACAATTATTTCCTCTATTTTGAAAACAAATTAACATTTGTTGGCTTCACCTCTTTTGCTCCAAGCTGCTGTGCTAGCAGAAAATCCTTGAGAAGAACCTGATAGTATTAGTCAGTGATTGCTACTGCAGCATCATCAAGATTCTCAAATCAAAGAGCAAATTGATATGGAGCAATTAGGGACCACCCCAAACACAATCCACCCCTTAAAGCTTGTGAATCTTGATGATGCTCCACCAGCAAACAACGACTGCTTTATTTAAATCTCTCTTTGTGATCATCATCATCATTACTACCCATGCACAATAGAAGGAAAAGAGAAAGGAGGACAAATAAATAAATAAATACAAATTAAAAGAAAAAAGATGGAGGTAGAGCAGCCCTAACCCTAATCCTAATCCTATTTCTAAACTGAATCTAATCAAGAAAACTTAAGAACAGGAAAGAGTTAGATCTCAATGAATCTCACTATGTGCAGGCCAAAAAATTAAATATAAAAATACCAGTATTTTCAATGAGACTCTCTCAAGAAAGAAAAAACTATCAAATTAATTACTATCTGCTTATCAAAAAAAATAAAATTAATTACTATCTTCAGATCTATGGACATCAAATAATTGTTGTAAACTATCAAGCAGAAAGAAAACAAAAAGAAAAGTTCTGAGAAAACTAAAGGAATTAAAAACTCTTGAATCGTGAAAGAGTAGGGTTATGATGAGAAGTAGAGAAGTGAGAGTGAAGAAAAGTTGAATGGTGTATTTATAGAAGATATAGTGAGTGAGAGTGTAGTATGTGTGTGTGCGTGCTCTCATAAGCAATAAATGAGGGAAGAGATTGGTTGGTGCTTATTGCTTAAGATCTGTGAGTCAGAGAGAGAGAGAGAGAACAGTTATACATCGTAATCTTAGGTACCAAATCTACCGAGAAACTTAAAACTCTCTGACCAAGTAAGAGTCCCTAGCTTATTCCGGAGAGGGAAACAGAATAATAGCAACCATATTGTGTGAGATTTGGAAAACCAAAACTAACCCATTTTGAGCAAAATGTTTAGGATTGGATGGAAGAAGATATGTAATTTTGCGTCCTCAACAAGCGTTATCTCAAAGAAATTGACAGGGCCAGCTTGCAACGTCACTTTGACCCTGACCCTCCTCTCCGCTCCTGCCCTTTCATTATAGCTAGGGTTTCATCTCTTAATTAACTTCATATTCTTTTGCCTTTTCTGGATTCTTTTTTTCTACATCTCAGATCTGCAACAGCCTAGCTAGGTATATAAATATGGTTATATTGGTCATGGATGGTTCATTTACTTTTTATTTTCTCATTGTTTCACTCTCCTTCATAGTCATGTGAGTGTGACTTTATTAAGTTTTGTGACTGCTTATTTTCAAATAATCACTTATTTTTCACAAAAAATTTAAGAGGTTTGTCTACGTTTTTCATAAAAGAAAACAAAAAACAATCGATAATTTCTTTAAGTTATTCAAAAGTTTAAAAAATATATAAGTGGTTACTTTTTGAAAAATAAATAACTACTATTTCACAAAAATAAGCAGAGATGAATGGGCCATTTAATAACTTTTGGAGTAATCAATCATCTATTGTTGCGCTTTTAGTGAACATAATTTTAGCGTTTCAAAAATTACTTAAAATAAAATTAATTTTGTATTCAACTTTAAAATTAACAAGCTGCACATAATTGATTTTACCGTTAAAATCAATTATAGAGGATTTGCTACATGTTTAAATACGAAATAAAAAATTATATTAAAATTAAAATCATGATAGATAATTATAAAATTTAAGAAAAATTATTGATAGCAACCATAATTAATTATGGTTTCACTATAGTTTTCCCTCGTGTATGCAAATCATTTACCCTTCAACAGCATTTGATTCTCTGTCACTTGTTTTGTTGAATTATATATTCAATCGGGTTAGCCTCTCCATGCTCTTGTTAGCCACAAATCCAGTCCATGGTTTTGGGGTGTTTAACGAATTAAATTAAGGTAGGTGAATGGTGTGGGGTCTCGTGTCAGTTTTCTTAGTATTAATCTTGCAATGTAAAATGCGCCATGGGGTCATTCCACCATTTGTTTCAAAAGCAATAAAGTTTTGTTCACATACAAAACTTATCTATACTCGTGGATTTATATGTAAAGAGGAAAGAAAAAGGAATTATGATATATTTACACTTCATCTTTTCATACAATTCATTTTCACCTCGTTTTCTTCTCTCTTTCTATTTCTATTATATCACATATTATATATATCATTTATTTATCTTTCTTCTGTTACTATATTTCTCTAAAAGTGTAAGGTGGAGAGGTGTGATACAAACATATTCAAAGAGAAATGATAAATATGATGTGTGATATGATAAAAATATAAGCAAGAGATATGAAAAGAAAAAAAGTGAATATGAGAGGAAAGATAAAATAAGGTGTGAATGTATCATAATCCACAAATTTGTTTCAAAAGTGAACATATATTCTGAAAATTTGTTATCTATATATACTACAACAAGTGTTAAGAGCACTACTAGTCACTCACTTCAGCACTCACTTATTAATTTGATTGAAATTCACGCAGATCTTATTAAATTGAAAGTGAACTTCGTATTTTCCAGTTGACTATATATGAATTTAATTTCAACCAAACAATAAAAGAGTGTTGAAAAAATTTGTTAAGATAAGTGTTATCAACATTTTTCATAAGTGTTTCATAAAATATAAAGTACAACAAAAATAATTAAACGTCTTATGTGATTAAGTGAGATCAGCTATAGTTGTCCAACTTGGACCAAACTGAACCAAACCTGAGCAAACCGATGATTTTTTACTGTCTGCGACAATTCGGTTCGATCGCATATTTGACCAGTTAAAATTTTTTGGGTTCATGTGGGTTTATTCTGTCAGTTCCAGTTTGGACACTAGGCTGACCGAACCAATTTTTTATAAAAAAAAAAGGTAGCCTAGCCCACTAGCCCAACCTAACCTAACCTAACCTCCTCTCGATCTCATTCAATCAACAATCACTCTAGTCTTATCTCTCAAGTTTCCATGTTGCCGCCCTAGCCTTACCTATTCCGTCACTTTTCTCTTCTTCCTCCTCCCATCAAATCCTTCTTCCCCAACCTAAAGCTCAACCGCGAGCCACCACCACATCTTCTCCCACTCTCATTTTGCAATTTATGAAGTGAAGTAATTGATATGTCAACGACTTGTGATGTTTTGGAATTCTCCGCTTCTAGAAATTTTCAGTCCTCGTGATTGTTCACGTTGTTAGGGTCGAATTCCTTGAAGAAGGGACCAAAATTAAAGCGTAGCCCTGCAAGAGTTGTCGAAAGACGGTGTGTGGAACGACGAAGTGGAGAAGGTTCCAGGGAGGAACCGCCAATAATTGTACAAATGACCTCCATTAAACGTCATTTTTTCTCAGAGTGACTAAAATTAAATTTGCTTACAAACTCAGGACTAATTTGACCATTAACCCTCATTTTTTTAGTTGAGAACAAATACTTTCAGCATCTTTAATCTTGAACACATGAATATTATTTGCATCATTGCATGATAGGGAGTAGGCAGCAAGATTTCAGCTCTTCGAGAAGTTAGTATTTCTTGTGTTTGCATGTGAATAAATATTGTGCCAGTAGTGTTAGGAGTAACGAAAGATTCTATTCTCAATGCATATGTCCTCTGAAACCTAGCTTGTTGCATCCTCTCTATCTCATCCCTGTCTTGCTCTCAATATAAAACCGTGTTCAGCAAGAGACTCTCTCGTGTACAATAGGAAATACCATGCATTCATGTATCTTTAAATGTGGCTGGCTTTTTCAGCTCACCTGAGACGACAAAGGCCGGCGAGGTCATCATACTGTTCCTGCGGCGGCACAACCGAACAGTAAAGAGAGAGAGAGAGAGGTCTGAGGATGTGACATTGATTTGGCTGCAGACGTGGAAAGAGAGAAGCGCTGAACACGGAGAACTGCATCTTATTCGCCCATGCTCACATCACATGAATTCATTATTCGAATCCTCGGACCAACTTTTCCTTCTCAAATGATTTATTAATTAATTATTACACATTTCTAAGTTGATGTTTGCCATACACAATTGCCTCTCACATATTCCTTTGACTTTCAAAAAATGTTAAATGCTCCATTTTTCATATCTAATTAAGTTGTAAAAAGAACATGCATGCAGTGGCGGAACTTGGAGAATATTTTCAAGGGGGCCAAAATAAAATTTCACTACATAAATTAAAATGTTTTTGTCATCGATATTCATACCAAAAAAAATAAAGGTTAAACTAATTTATATACCTGAATATTAAAATTCATTAGAAGTTATGTTAACTATGTTGAAAATTTATTTATCATTTTTTCAATTTTTAAATTCTTGATATATTTTTTTACCTTCGCATAACATTTTTTCATTAATCTTATGAGTCGGGAAAAAAATTCTTTTACTTTTGATGACTAGTTTTTTGAAAGAAATTAGTCTCAATTGTATATTGTTTTTTTTGATGATATATATTTTTATGTTCTAGTTAAATTATTATATTTGAAATTCTCACTTTTCATATGAAAAAAAATGTCATAGTAATTCATTTTAACCTCGTGTAATAGATCTACTAATAATTCATAGCGTAAAAACAACTATCAAGATTAAAGATAAATAAAAACATGAATATGAATACTTAGATGAATATTTAAACAACCCAGTTAATCTTATAAAAAAAAAGACCAAGCTGGCTAAGACGAAGTGAAAAAGCTAGCAATAATAAAAAAACCTGAAGTGAAAAAGAAATAATAAAAAGAACCTAAACTGGCTTAAAGGGAGTGAAAAAGAAATAATAGTCCAAACATTGGTGAAGGTGGAATTTGAACCTGGCATCTCAAAGCAAAATGCAAACGGACTTACCACTGGGCCGAAGCAAAGTATTTGAATAAATTGGCAAATTACAATATATATACTATTACTTAAGAAAATATTTATGAGGAGTATATAAATTTTTTCCAAACAAATCGGGGGAGCCAAGGCTCCCCTATGTCCACACTAAGTTCCGCCATTGCATGCATGAGTTGTCTTCTATGATTTCCGAGCTAGCTACTTCCCAAGTTCATGATGCTAGCGCATGACTAGTGTCAAACCACACAACAATATTTCTCTCTTGAAATTTTCTTCAACCCATGTTGTTAACCAATATGAATGTCTTAATGATACACACACCCAAAAAACTATTGATTATAAAGAAACAATGGAGATAATACAAGCAATATTAAGTTTTCAATATTCACACTAGTAACACATCAACATAGAGAGAAAATGAAGAAATGATAAAGAAATGAAAGATATAATAAGTGATGCGATAGGAAAATAAGAGAGATGATTGAGAGGAAAATGTGAGTAAAAATAATTTAAAAGAGAAGTAGATGTGTGAATGAATCAAAACGTACTCTTATATAAATATACACTTTGACTTTATTTTCCTCTTTGAAACCTGATTTGATTAAGCTAATGTTCCCTACAACAGTTTTTGCTTTTAGTAACACTCGTTTATGCAATGAGCAAAAAGTGTTGTCTAAAAATGCTCAAAAATGAGTTCGTGTCTCTTGTTATAAAGAGATCGTTTTAGACAACATAACTTTTACAAAATAAATTAAATAAGTGTTCCTTATTTTATAATATGGATCAATTATTATGTGATAATTGTTGTGTATTATACACAATATGTTAAAGTGCTGCCATAGAGTATGAGAAACTATTCGTGTCATGATTGTGCTTCTAGGAGCTCTTTTCATATTTTGGGACTTTCTTCTTTGTTGTTTTGTTTGGATTTATTTTGGGTCTTGTGGCTTTTGGTTTTGGTTGGTGGGCTTTTGTATTTGTACCATTGGGAGGTGTTACATTCTGCGGAGGTAACACCATTGACATTTATTTATTGGGTAAATAGCCAAGTTCGTTCCTGAAAGTGTCAACCGCCTTCAACTTCGTCCCTAAACTTAAAAAATGACGCCCGTGGTCCCTGGAAGCGGCAAATCTCCCTCATTGGTGGTCCTTCGTTAAAAAAAAGTCACGTCCGTTAACGAAAGTGTGACATGGATTTTCTTTTTTTATAAATCCATAGCTGATGTGGAATGTTACTTGTGGATGTTTGGGAAGGGTTCAATTTAGTCCTTCCAGCCCTTTATATGATGATGAACCCTAAAATCTCAAATTCCCCTAATTCGCATAACCCTAACCTTCCAAGCTTCCTTCGTCATTTCCTCTGAATTCTCCTTCCCTCTCTGTCGCAATTGAACACACAATGAGTGGGAGCTCCAAGTCGCGGATTCAACCGAACAATTGCAGGAATTACAGTGCTTCTTCAAGCTCTCGTGTGCATGCTGTTGTTCCCCCCTGCAAATGTGGTCAAGAGGCTATGGTTAGGGTCTCGAGGACTGATTTGAACCCAGGAAAAGCTTTCTATAGTTGCTATTTACCTATGGTTAGTAACTCTTGTTTCCAAAGTTTGTTCTTGAATATGGACCTGGAAGCTTCATTTTGTAACTTTGTTGTGTTTGTTTGCAG
This sequence comes from Lotus japonicus, assembly GCF_012489685.1. Taxonomy (NCBI): domain Eukaryota; kingdom Viridiplantae; phylum Streptophyta; class Magnoliopsida; order Fabales; family Fabaceae; genus Lotus; species Lotus japonicus. Next base: position 12,937,625 of record NC_080041.1, on the reverse strand, counting down.
GGTCATGTGTCCAATTGTAATTTTTTTCGTTGGGTTGAAGAAGAAGGTGAAGTGGTTTCAAATGGGCAGAACCCTAACAACAATGATGAAGAAGTGAGGCTGTTGAAGGAAATTTTGTTGCAGAATCAGACCTTGTTGCAAGAGGTAGTGATGATGAAGGAGATTATGCAGAAGAAGAATGAGTTTTTGGTTGAAGAGATTAGGATCATGAAGGGAATTATGCTGAAGAACAATGACACTCATATGAAACAAATTCACTTCATGAAATCATGTGTGATATTCATGGGATTTGCTGTGTTGTTTATGGTGTTTTTGAAACTGTTTGTGTAGAATGAGTGAACCTAGGGGAGAGGGGGGGAGGGAAGCAGTTTGTAATCATGTATTGTTTTTCTGAATTAGTCTATTGAACTCTATCAATGAATTTAAATTTCTATCACAGTATACCAATGAATTTTAATTTCTCAACATACATAAACAACCTGCTTATAACATAAATTTTGCAACATACATAAAGAACCTGCTCAACATACATAAACAACCTACTTATAACAGAAATTTTGCAACATACATAAACAACATACTCAACATACATAAACAACTTGTTTATAACATAACAAGACAACTTGTTAAAGGGCTACTAGGCCTTTCATGCAAGATAACTTAACTGGCCACATAACCATAATAAGTAGCTAACAAGTTTCAGACAGGATCCCAAGAAATAACAACTTTCCACCATCATACTAAGGATGGGGATACCAAAGAGCATTATCAAAGTTAAACCACACGTTTGAGACATGATTAAAAAAAGTACAACTTTCCACCATCATACTAAGGATGGGGATATCAAAAAGTAATATATTAATGAAACCTAAGCATCTTCATTAGGGCCTCCATGGAACTGAAGGAGTTGGCATGAATGTCATAGGGCCTCCATTGAGCTGTTGATTAACTGGACCTGGACCTGGTGGAGGTGAACTCCTCCTACCTTGGAAATTTGGCTGGACTTGGGGAGGAGTTGGGTTTGATTGGCGTGGAGGCCTAAACATTGGAGCTCTAATAAGGGGTGGCCTATACCCTCCTGTGGGAGCTCTTATGGCAGTTGTTGAAGGCCTATGCACAATTCCAGTGGGAGCATTGGGCCAGATAACATATCCAATAGGGGCAGGTCCACGGGCTGGGGCATGAGCTGATGCAGGCTTATGGGGAATTGGAGTGGGTTGACTTTGTAGAGGTGGAGCTTCAGAAGTTGGATGGCTTATGACTTCAGGATTTGCACATCTCCCACCTCTTCCACCTCTTCTTCCTGTACCACCTCTTGTGCCCCTCCTTGAACTCCTTCTTGCTCTACCACCTCTAGCTGCTGGAGTGGGCATTGGATCAGCTGGAGCATTTGAAGTTCCCTACAACAAGAAATTAAATAGAATTAATATTTTCATTATAGTACAAGGAAGAAGTAAAATTGTGAGAATAATTTACCTCAGGTACTGGATGTCTTGGCTGGGAGACATCAATCTCATTAGGTGCACTTTGAGACAAATCAATTTCAGTTTGCAGCCCTGGCTGTGCATCAACATTTTCAGTTTTCCCACCATTCTCAGTTTGTTCACCATTCTCTGTCTCCTCAGGTGGTGGTGGAACCCAATTCCTGGGCATACGTGACACACCTTGGCGGTGGCAGCCCCTTGAGTTGTGACCTGTCAAACCACACCTTGTGCATGTAATGTCTGGATAAGTTCTTCTCAGCCTTGTCCTTGATCCTTCAGCCACTTGCTGCTCAGTTGCATCTCTTCTCCTCTTCCTCTTTGGTCTTCCATCTTTCCTCTTTGGCACCTTGGGTGGAAGTGGCTTAACATAATCAGTTGGCTCCCAGTATTGCTGGCTTCTAGTGGGGTGCACATAGAACTCATAAGTGCTTCTGTATGCCCCCATAGTCAGCCAAGCATGGCAATAATTTTCTGGAGGCACTTGTGTGCACATGCAGCAACCACATGCTTACATGACATCCCAGTTAATTGCCAAAACCTACAGTGGCAGGTCCCATTTGAGAGATGCACACCAACTGTTTCACCCCAGCATTGCAGTTGATACTCATAACCATCACCATCTCCACACCATACTGGTGTCCATCCATTACTCGCTTCTTTCTGGTGCTCAAGTCTACTCTGCTGCAGTGGTGGAAGCATGCCTTGGTGCCCCCTCAACTTCATCTTGTTATTGGCCACTGTCCTCATAATGTAACACCTCACTTCTTCCAGCAGAGTCAGAATTGGCTTCCCCCTATACTTGAGGATTTTTGCATTAAAGGCCTCACATGCATTGTTGCAAATGTTGTCAATCTTTGGATGGTCTCTGAAGTAAGCCTTAGTCCATGCTTCTTTAGGCCACTTGTTCAGATAGTTCCAAGCTTGGACATTCTTAGCTTTCAACTTGTCCATCTTAGCATTGAACTCAGGGATTGTTCTTGCTCTAGCACACTCCCACACCACATTCTTCATCTCTTTGTCTTTCCATTGCTTTGTGAAGTTCCTCCAAAGGTGCATTGCACAGAACCGATGGTGCACACCTGGCATAACTTCCTGCATTGCAGGAATAAGACCCTGATCGAAAACATAAAACATTTCACATTAGTCCTTACAAGTCTCATGATCATTCCAATCAGTCCTCAAATGAATAAACAATCTTTCAAACAAGTCCTCAAAAAATATAACAAATACTTAACAGAAAAAGTTACCTTCTGCATGTCTGAAATAAAGCACCATCCATACTGCTGGTAGTCACCCAAATCAGCATGAAGTAGTTCCAGAAACCACTTCCAATTGTCCTTATTCTCTACATTAACTACAGCATATGCAATCACATAGAGGTGATTGTTTGCATCCTGACCAATTGTAGAAAGAAGCTGGCCTCCATAGTAACCTTTGAGGAAACATCCATCAAGGCCAATGAGGGGTCTACATCCAGCTTTGAATCCCCTCTTACATCCATCTAGACATATGTAAATCCTCTGAAATTGTCTTTCTGTTTCACTAAAGGGAATGGTATCCATCTTCACAGTAGATCCAGGGTTGCTTAAAAGAAGCTCATGTGCATAATCCCAAAGTTTGGCATATTGCTCTGCTTCACTGCCTTCCACCATCTTCCTTGCTTTCTTCATTGACCTCCAAATCTTAGTCTCATTTAAGTGCACTCCAAACTCAGTCTTCATGTAATCAAAAGCCTCAGCATGAGTCATATTTGGTTGTGCCCTGAGTTTCTTCTCAAGTTTCTTTGCAACCCATCTAGTTGATGCTTGCTTATTTCTGAAAGACCTGCTGCAGGTATGTTCTTCTACATAGGTCTTTATCTGAAAGCTTTGTCTTGCCCTGGACCATGCACAGTAGATCTTCCACTTACAGGTCTCTCCCATGCACTCAGCCCTACACCTGTCCTTATCATTCTTCAACCACCTGATTTGTCTCCCCACCTCAACAGTGTAATCTATAACAGCTTCCTTGAATGATTGCAAATTAGGAAACTCCATGCCAAGTTCTAGATGGATATTGCCATACCCTGCAGTTTCATCAAACTGTGGGAAAGTTTGCTTAACCCTACAATTGCCCTCATCATCTGTACTCACAGAACTGTGGAGGTCCTCACTACAATAAGAGTTGTTGTCATCATCCAAAGACCAATTTTCCTCTTCAATTTCCTCTAGTATGTAGTCACTGTCATTATCTGACTCAGTACCAGTTACTGCAGACTTTCCCTTTGTATGAGCCATATTAAATGCATCACCATCTAACTCAGTGTCACTATTGTCATCTGAGACTGGATCATTGATTCTCCTCCCCATGCCATGGAAGTCATACTGTTCAGAAGCCTTTTGTTTCCCCTTGTCATTTCTTCTTCTATTCTCCTCTTCATTAACTATCTCATTCACATCCTCAACAACCACCCTCTCATTCCCATGAACACCACCAATCCCACTTCCCTCACCAGTCACCCTCTCATTCCCATTATCAGCACCAATCTCACTTCCCTCACCAGTCACCCTCTCATTCCCATTTTCAGCACCAATCCCACTTCCCTCTTCAGACACATTTCCCACACCACAACCCAGCCCATCTTCATCAGCAACAATAGACTCAATCACCACAACTGCACCATCTTCATCAGCAGGTGGGGGTGGGGGTGGGGGTGGAGGAATCATAGATAAGGGCTTATGGTGAGGGTGCTCAAAATAAATCTCAATCTCCCCATTGTTCAACTTGGCTGCTTTACAAATATCCATGATATCACGATCAGTGGAAAGTTCATTCAACACAATGTCCTCTGAAACTGTTGGGTCACGCCACCATATGTTCTGAAACACGGCATAGCCATGTTCTTTGCCCATTAACGTCACAATGTTAACGTTTATTCTGTCAAAATCCAAATCCTCCCAAACACACATTTGACCCCCTTCATAGGACACACTGCCATTCTCACCACTAAACTCTAGCAATCCACCATGATACAATATCAGAGTGACATTGTTATCATCCATCTGTAAAAAAATGAAGATATCCAACAGTCAAGAACTGCAACACAAAATAGGGTTTCAAACTCATGGCAACGAATAGAATAGAGTAAAATCCCTACATGCATAGAATCATGCATCAGAAATCCCAATGTTAAGAAAACCCCATAAAAATTGAAACTTTAACACAGACACAAAACCCATTTCATAATAACAAGTTCAGGTACAACTTCCGGTTAGAGTTGAATACTAAGTTTAGGGATCTGAAATTTAGGGTTTACATAAGCATATTATACAGATTTCAACTGCATATTGCAAGATTGAAACGAAAAAATGTTACCTTTGTACGTTAATGAAGAGCACCGTTGCTCCTCTCGTGATGACCACCATAGACGATCGTTCTTCTTCGCCAAAGTCGAGTGCTCGTACGCCTCCGACGAACAACCACCGCTATCCTCACACTCACCGTCGTACCTCGCGCTCTCCGTCACTCCTTCTCTCTGTTAGTGCAACTGGAAATGTAAGAAGTGTAGAGGTTGCTAATATGAGGAGGAAGGTGGTAAGGACCAATTTGACCATAATATCTGCCTATCCTGATCTGACACGTACCCTACGTTTTTTAGTTTTGGGGGGAAACTTTTTTATTTCCACATCAGCTACGGATTTATAAAAAAAGAAAATCCATGTCACACTTCCGTTAACGGACGTGACTTTTTTTTAACGAAGGACCACCAATGAGGGAGATTTGTCACTTCCAGGGACCACGGGCGTCATTTTTGAAGTTTAGGGACGAAGTTGAAGGCGGTGGACACTTTCAGGGACGAACTTGGCTATTTACCCTTTATTTATTATAACTAGTTTCTAGTTTCTGTTGTCTACATTTAACCAATTAGAGCATCTCATTCTCTATGGTCTGAACTAAACTACCTATAATTCATTAATCTTTTGGGTTGTTTAAATGACCCATGAAGAAGTTTGAGTTAAATAATACATCATCCAATTACATTTGAGATAAGTGAGTTGGAAATAAATTAATAAATAAAATATAAAAATTCCAACTCGCTTATCTTCAATGTGATTGGATGATGGGTTATTTAACCCAAACTTTTCTTGGGTCATTTAGACAACCGCTAATCTTTTTTATTTAGTGCGTTAATTTGAGACGAACTTGCTCAAATTATGGTTAAGACAAAAGCTTTTTGCCTTATAAATTTGCCCAATTCACTGTGCGAGAATTTCAAACACCAATGAAACACTCCTTAATTCAAGTGGTATATATATATATACTTCAGTACCCTTATATGCAATGACTCGGGTTCAACTCTTCTGTATGGGAAAAATTATTTTGAGAATCGATTCGAACATGATTAACTCTAGTGAAGGGCACTTGTGGGCAAACCAAAAACACACACAAGAAAGCGTAGTGTTTGTAAGAATGCGTCAAAGAGAGACTAGAGCACTAGGAGAATCTGCCTAGAGTGTGAATTATTATATGAAGAATTTTTAGGTAGTAGAGTTCATGACAAAAGAAATCACATCGACCCTGTTGAGGTTGGAGAAAAATCTTGGCTATGTTAAGTACTTGTGGGGGAATCCGAGCAGAGCATAGAGTATGGTGTTACAAGTTGATTTTGACATTTGAATACCTTCGTAACTGTGTGGGGCTCTTGTTCTTGAGGTAAAAGGAACCCCCTTTCCATATATACCATTCTCGGTTAGATCATTTCCCTCTCTGTTTCTAGCTATACTTAATTGAGTGCAAAGAAAATCTTTCTTTCTTCCAACAAAGTTTCAAATCGGTGTCACAGATTAGAGGCAGAGGAAGTTATCTCTTATTGATTGTGTGTAGATATATAATTATGTGAGCATAGTTCACATGCATGAAGTAAATGTATCGATTTGATATGCCACAAAAAATGTGATGAGAAATCAAATATTCATAATTTTATATTGAAGAGTAATGATGATATACATAAATATGGAATTCTCGCGACATTCCACGCACATTAACAATTGTTAAAAACCATCATTAATGGATACTATATAATTTCGTGGAAAATCTTTTGATTGTATCTCATAACCCTTTCAAAAAGATACTTTAAATTTTAAATCTAGTCCAAAATATCTCATCCATTCTTTTTTCTACGAGTGTTACTTGAGATGAATTTCTATCCATCTATCATTTCTCATGTATGATTGGGGTTCTTATGATACATTTCTCTGCATTCATAATTTTTATGTCCTGACTAAGTTTGTTTCGTTTGATGTGGGACTAGAATTGACATGACTGCGATTTTGATCATCAATCAATAGGATGTCTTGTTAGTTTGTCTTCCAGTTCAAGTTCCCCACTACTCTTACCATGTATTATTGTCTTCAAAGTTAAAGTCACAAGTACATCAATATCTTTTTTTTTCTCACAAGTGCATCGATTTTAGAAAGGAATTGTAATAGTAATCGTAATCAACAATATTTTTAGAAAAGTGTTAATGGGCCACAAAGCCAAGAGATATACCTGGGCTACAGCAATGTTTTTACAGAATTGACAAAACAAAGACAGCAAAAGCACTGAGAATGTTCTTCTTCCTCAAATACTGTTCTTACAATGGTTACAAGCATTGTATAGGGCTGATGAGAGTTTTCTCTCAGTGGCTATTTTGGCCCTTTGCGTTTTTTTGGACATGTATCCTTCCCAGTGCTGGACTTATTTTATATCTCTTTTGGGCCTGTTTACTTGGGCCCTTCTAATTCCATTTTGCACCCTTTGTCTTAGGAATTTCTTCTCCACGTTACTAGTTATTTGTCTTTGTTTTTGGAATCTATTTTCCCATTTTGTGTTTGATTATTCTTTATTGTCTCATCTGGACAGCCACCAATTTTTTTAATCTTTGTATACATGTTACAAGGTTTTATCCTTTGAGTGGTTGCGTGGTGAGACGTATTCTTTTTTTTTTTGTCTTGTTTGATTTATGAAAAAATAAGAGAAGAGATAATATGAGTAGAGGGAAAGAGGTGAGGAAAAGAGAAGATTTAGGTTATTTGCTATGATAGAGATAGAAGATAAAAATTAGGCGATTCCTTTGGTTGAGAAGATATTAGAAGGGAGAATTTTATTTTATATTAAAATATATCTATACCCTGAATATATTATCATGTGGCATATCTACTATTGAGGGTATGATTAAAAGTGTAAAATAGAAAAAAAGCAAGATGGCACCCTCCTTTCTATTTCTTCGCACAATTGAGAGGATTGGGAAAAGTGAGATGACTCATACTACTCTGACTTCTCTCTTCCCTTTTGTCTCTAAACATACCAAACGTGGATACTAACAAACTCTTTGTTGTATTTCTTCATGTTCTAATTCTCTATTGTCTAATTTCTCGCTAACAAACAATGCCTTAGAGATTTCAGACTTTCGTAAGGGGCTTGACCGAAACGATTCGGGTGAGTCAACCTAGTAAAATGATACAAGGCTTGAGGAGACTTAACTTGAATATTTTTGCTTATGGGCACAATGTTGTGATATCAAGTTTAAGGAAGTTCCACATTGAAAGATAAGAATAAATTTGAGCGGGTTACAAGTGAGATGATCCATACATAATACACCTAATGTCTTAAAAGTTTTTTGTGAAAGATGTGGTGTTCAACTCACTCGTGATTTGCTCTTTAGCCCAATATGGATGATCCCCACTAATTTAAATCATCTCTTTTGTTTGGTCAACGCACAGTACGTAGGTTGGTTTCTTTGGACCGACTTGGTATATAGGAGGGCACACATATGATCTCATAGAGAGAAAATGAGAGTTATGTCCAATACAATGTTTTTATCTATGGTGCACAAAGGGGGAAATAGTGAAACTAGGCCAGTGAAACTAGCCTTAAAGACAGCAAAATTAAATCCCAACCTTGCAAAGTGTAATCTGCACAATTTAGAGTCGAGGGAACACTATCTAATTTTTACACGTATTCTCTTGTTTAAAACTGTATGTGATGTGTACAATCATTAATAAGGAAGACCTCAACAAGGAAAATTGACTAACAAAATTACCATCTATCGTAAAACTGACCCCCCAAGGTTTCTGGACATTGTTGTGTGTTACATTATTCATCAACAATTTGAAGATGAATGTCTCTATAGTACCGTACTAGTAAAATGGCTGATCCTTTGTCTCAACCGTGTGACAGGTTTCTCATGTTCTGTTTCCTCTGGTTCCCTGTAACTGTTAGTCTAAATCCATTGAATTTGTAAGTACATCCTTATTTATGTTAATGTAACTTGAACATGTTCCTTTGGCAACTAGATTTTCATGAATGGAAAGTTTATAAGCAACATGAATGTCACCATAACAAGGTAGCATGGATCGTCAATTCCAAGGTCATTGCTGCTTGTAGTTACAGAAGTCCGAAGAAGGCTATATGGTAATTGATGTCTAGGAGGCAATTGTAATTGATGTCTAGCCCTCATGATGTTGCTTGATTAAGTAAAGGGATCTGGAATATAATCAAATATACACTAGTATGTTCTTTATTGAGAATCGCTTAATAAAGGGTCACACAGTTTCCTTTACCATCACTTTATATCCCAAAATTCGGGTAAATAGCCAAGTTCGTCCCTGAAAGTGTCCACCGCCTTCAACTTCGTCTCTAAACTTCTAAAATGCCTCTCACGGTCCCTGGAAGTGGCAAATCCCCTTCACGTTAGTCCCTGGGCTAAAAAACATTGACGGACGTTAACGAAAATGCTGAGTTGTCACATTAAGCGCCACTTAGATATCAATTTAGTCCCTAATGTTATCAACCTAATGTCAATTTAGTCCCAAACAGTTGAAAAGTCAACTTCTTTTCTCTATCTCACCTTTTCTTTCTCTCTCGGACTCTCCCCCACTCATCTCTCTCTTCCACCACCACCACAACACCCTTCTCCCCCCCCTCTCCCCCACCACCCTTCTCCTCACCCACCAACACCTCCACCACCCTTTTCCTCCTCCAACCTCCCTCCCCCAACACCACCACCACCAGCACCCTTCTCTCACTCCTCTCCTCCTCCCAAATAGATAAACCTGTAAAAAATTATTGACTTCTTCTTCTTCTTCACTCTCCATCGCCATCTCTTCCTCCCATCTCCATCTCCATCTCTTCTTCTTCTTCTTCACTCTCCCCACACTCACCAATCACCACCACCACCATGATGACAACCCGCTTCCCAAACATCAAACCTCTCCCCGTTTTCCTCTCCCTCTTCTTCCTCACCGTTCACCCTCCAAACATCCCTCGACCCATCGGAGTCTCTCGGGTGGTCCGGCTCGGACCCGTGTACATGGACCTGCGTCGTCTGCTCCAAGGAAAAACGGGTCACCCCGATCCAAATCGGTTGCTAGAGCCTCCATGGAACCCTCCCAAACAGCACCACTCTCCAAACCCTAACCGAGCTTGAATGCTTGGAGATCCAGTTGAACAACATCTCAGGTCCTCTTCCTAGCCTCAACGGGTTGAGCTCCCTGCAAGTCCTCATTCTCAGCAACAACCGCTTCACTTCCATCCCCAACGATTTCTTCGGCGGTCTCATGGAGCTTCAGTCTGTGGAGATCGGCAACAACCCCTTCCAATGGTTGGAGATGTAAGATCAAGTTTTGATCTAGTAGTACAACTCTATGTTTTGATGATTACAAGTTAACCTTTTGATATGAACAATTGTGGTACTCTAACGTGTTTTTCTGAGTGTGCTATTTACAGGCTCTGACCTCAACTCAATCTCACACAAATCAGAAGCACTGTGTATAAAGAGTGACCCAAGCAACGCTTTCGCATTCACCATGTTCAGTATGAACAGTGGAAAAGCTTCAGAAGTTCTGAAGCTATACAAACTCTGATGTGGACTCAGTCGCTAGAAGCTCTGAAGATCCAGAAGTTCTGATAACCAAGAAACACTGAAGGTTCAGATGTTCTGATGGTGTAGAAGACTCTGAAGATCCAGAAGCTGAATAGTGGAAACTCTGAAGTCCAGAAGCAAGAAACTCTGAAGGCCATGTTCTTCCCTCTGAGTTCAGAATCAGAAGATACAATGGTCAGAGGATCTGTGCTTTCCCTCTGACTCTGATCAACCGGCTTCACAAGTTCCAATATGAAGTATTCCCCTGATCAGAAGTCTCCTAGGTTAAAAGGTCAAGTCGCTATCCAAGTACAAAAGCAAGTGTACCTTCCTGACGACCTACCTAACGTTCTCAGCCACAGCAGAAGCTGGATTTTCCAGAACTGCCCTCCAACGGTAGCATTTCCCATGCAACGCTCAACCCTAATCCTTGGAGTATATATAAAGGCTGAAGATTGAAAGAAGTGGCGAAGAAACTAAGTAGAAGCAATACACACGCGCAAGACATATTCAAAATATTCTAAGCTTTCTTTCATCTTGAAATTCATTGTGTTTACTATAAGCTTTTTAGAAGCACTTTCTTTGTAAACAAGAACTTCATATACAGTTGTATAGTTTGCCTTTAGGAGATCAAGGTTGATCGGATCCTAGAGAAGACTAAGAGAGTGAATCTTAGTGTAAGCTAAGTCAGTGTAATTGTTAGTCACTTGTAGGTTTCAAGTGCAGTTGTAACTCTTACCTGATCTGTGGATTGCCTTCATTCTAAGAAGGAAGAAATCACCTTAACGGGTGGACTGGAGTAGCTTGAGTGATTTATCAAGTGAACCAGGATAAAATCCTTGTGTGCTTTTCTATCTCTTATCTTTAGCACTTAAGTTCTCGAAAGATTTGCCAAAATCTTTAAGGTGGAAGTCTTGTACTGAAAACGTTATTCAAACCCCCCCCTTTCTACCGTTTTTCATACCTTCAGGAGATTCCAGAGAGCCTCCGTGACTCGTCATCGCTGCAAAACTTCCGTGACTCGTCATCGCTGCAAAACTTCTCCGCCAACTCCGCCAACATCACCGGGAATATCCCAGATTTCCTGGCCTGACCCACTTGCATTTAGCCTTCAATGGTCTTGAAGGTGTGTTGCCTTCGAGCTTTGCTTCATTGCAGCTCCCTAATGTTTTAGCAGAACATGACTTCGCTGACCCAGGTGTGGCTGCGCCTTGGAGGATTTGAGCTTGACCAATAACCTGTTTCAGGGAACCGTAACCCAAAGGGGTGTAGGGAGAGAATGGGTGAGGGGAGAGAACTTTGACTTTTTCAACGGTGGGGACTATACTGATGGTGGAAAGAATGTCCAAGTGGCACTTAACGTGACAACTCAGCATTTCTGTTAACATCCGTTAACTTTTTTTAGCCTAGGGACTAACGTGAAGGGGATTTGCCACTTCCAGGGACCGTGAGAGGCATTTTAGAAGTTTAGGGACGAAGTTGAAGGCGGTGGACACTTTCAGGGACGAACTTGGCTATTTACCCCCCAAAATTCTATTAATTTAAATCAGACATCACTTCAGAGCACAAAATATTTTTAACTTAGCTATACATCTTGTCCTTTGAACTAGATCCTAATCAGGATGGGGAGGGTTGAAATTTTGGATAGAAAACCATTCTTGCAAAAGGAAGCTAACGTTGGGTACCAAAATGGAATTATTATTTTTGGGGACCGAAATCATGAAAAGTGTATAAGTGGGGACCAAATGTGCAATTAAGCCAAAAAAAAAATTACACGTTTAACAAAAAAAAACGCTCTATTCCCTTCATGGCCCAACGTCCAACTCCACAAACACTGACCAGAGCTCGCTCTCTCTTTCCTCTCACTCTCACAGTGACGCAAGCTCTCTCCTCTTTCATTTGACGCGAAAGAACATAAGAACAACTTTCTCGCCCCTCTTCAATCTTGATTCTTTGATGCTACTCAGTTTGGAAAAAATGTATTTCATCTTTAACATGTAGCATTTCAATTTTAATTATGGTGTTAATTTTTTACTGTAGGATTTTGATTTGGAAGCTTTTCTTTGTCTCTGAATCTTTGTCATTGTAATCAATTCCGTAAGTTTGATTTCATCATTCTTTTTGGTTTCTTTTTCATAATGTTTATTGATTCATGTATTGTTATGCATTTTATGAGTTTGTATGAACGAAATCTGCTTACTTTCTTTGACTCTGCCTATTTGATCATGTTTGCTAATTTCGGATAATAGGTAGATTCCAGCTGAGTTTTGTAGAGTCAAACCCAATCACATTTTCATGTTTATCTTTTTAATGACATTTTCAGTCAAAATATATCAAATAATTATCCAGCAAGAAACCCAGAATCACTGTACATTCAGGCATCAAGAAATCAAAATTAGCTTCTGTTCATGACGTGTATGAGTTGTTTTTATGTTTTTATTAGGGACCTGATAGTCTGAATTAAGAGGGATAGTCTTGATGTCTTCTCCAAAATCACAATTATTGCTATTTATTTGATACACGCATACATCAGAAACATGGTAAGCTGTAAGAGGGAAGAACAGATTGCAAGTGGAACTTGCACGCTAATATTCTGCGCCTCTTCGCCAGAATGGTCTCGATGTAGGGAAATTAAGTGTGCTTTGATTTTATGTTTTTATTAAGGACCTGATAGTCTGAATTAGGAGGGATAGTTTTGATTTCTTCTCCAAAATCACAATTATTGCTATTTATTTGATACAAGCATATAACAGAAACATGGTAAGCTATGCGAGGGTAGAACAGATTGCAAGTGGAACTTGCGCGCTAATATTCTGCGACTCTTCGCCGGAATGATCTCGATGTAGGGCAATTAAGTGTGCTTACCTGTATCAGCAACGGTATGTTGAAATGTTAAGAAAAGAACAGCAAATATGAACTGGGATACTAATTGTGTTGATCTGATTAAAGGAATACTAACGCTTCAATTGAATTGACTAGCAACTGAAATTGAATATTTTACTTAATTGAAATATTAAAGTAAAGGTAAATGCTCTATCATCATATGAGGATTTTTGAAGTTCATATAAGAATTTAGTTATGAGAAACTTATCTGGACTAGGTGAAACTTGACCCAAAGCTTTACCTATAAAGTTTTACAATATATTTGCTCTTGCTTTTGTCTTTTGTTTCAATAACAATCAGACTTCAACTTATCTTTTTTTTTTCCTTTTTTCTAAACATTAAACTCTTAGAAAAAATTGATAAACAAATTATCTTTGTGATTCGACAATCTTTTATGTTACTTCGATCGATCCGTATACTTGTGGATTGGCCATCAGTCACGCAAAAAAAAACATCGAAAAAAATAGTTACTTAAAAAGAAAACTTAACTAAAAATTACAAAACTAAAGATTGTGTTACCTTTCTTATTTTATTACTTTTAAAAGAATACTTAATTCAAAAGGCTTAATTGCGTTTATGGTCCCTCACGTTTTCCTTTAGTGCGGTTATCGTCCCTAAAGTAAGAAAATAGCAAAAAACGTCCCTCACTTTGTCAAACGACAGCACTTTTGGTCCTTCATCCATATTCTGTCCAAATTTTAACGGTTTTTGAAAAAAAAAATTAAAAATAAAACTTATTTTTTCAATCCTCTTTGTTCACCTTCAGGCTTCAACACCATCAAAACCCAAAACATTGAAACCCAATTTCTGAATCAACTCATTAATCTATTCATTTAAATCACAACAAATAAAACTTGAAGGATCATGTAAGAGGAACGTAAATGAGAAGGCTTGATAGAACAAAATTGGTAGAAAGGGGTGTCGGATTCCAAATCCATGATCGTTATGACCTTCAGTTTTTGCTTACTTCATGTCACGGATCTAAAAGCAACGATAACCCCTTTTAGGTTCCAGATCCAGGTGGGTGAAGAAGAACCCAAATTCTTAGGATCCCTTAAAAACTGAGCAAACCCATGAACCAAACACCTTTCTCCCCCTAAAATTGAAGATAAATAGAAAAAGGGCAAGTAGAAAAGAGGAATAACCTGGGGGAAATCGAGGTAGATAATGGGGTTTTCGATTCAACCATGGTTCTTATGTGTACAGTTCTCACAATCACAAGCGGGAATAAAGTCTAGTTCACTTTTACGCAAACCCAGACCCAATCTCTGTCTCATACTCAGATCTAACCAGTGCTAAAGAGGTGGGGTTGAGGGTGTTGGTGATGGAGAATGATCTCGATTCATGCTTTTTCTGGTTTGGTGAAGGGGAAAGGCTAATGTTTTGGTGGAGAAGGATCACAATTCATGTGTTTTGCTAGTTTGGTGTAGGGGAAAGGCTAATGTTTTGGTGGCTTGTTGTTGATAATGAGTTTGTTCTTATTTTTTCTGGAAAATAATTGAAGAAGATGAAGAACTTCATAAATTTTCTGGGTTTCCATTTTTTTTATTTTTTATTAATTTTTTTCCAGAAAACTGTTAAATATTTAACAGAAAACGTTAGTTTTTTGACAGAATATGGATGAAGGACCAAAAGTGTTGTCGTTTGACAAAGTGAGAGACGTTTTTTGCTATTTTCTTACTTTAGGGACGATAACCGCACTAAAGGCAAACGTGAGGGACCAAAAGTGCAATTAAGCCAATTCAAAACAATGATTTGAGGAGGAGGATCTGTGTTTGATGAAAGAGGAGAAATTTGATGAAAAAGTGATTTGAGGAGAGGAGGTTTCTAATTAAATAGTTATTTATTTATTTTCTTTAATAAATGCCGATGTGGCTTAATGAGAAAGTGAGTTTTTGTGAGGAGTGTCTCATTGATCAGAATGATAACTCTTTTATTATATAACAAGGTGAATTCGAGAGCTGATTTTGAAATTTTGCATTAGTTAGTAATAATGGTTAATTTGATACTTCTTAGGTAAGGTGTAATTTTCTGAATAATTTAAAATTATATATATATAAATATTTAGAAAATAATTGTATATATTATTATTGTTAATTTCCAAATTCAAATTTATTAGGTTAAATAAAAAACTTCCAATATTTATTTCAGGTTTTTTTTTAAGTTTTATGTTAATATAATAGCTTCCACATGTCTAGAGGGGACACCTAACATAGGTTTTCTAGAAATGAATAATGTTTTGTAATTTCTATTCCACCTCTCCGCCTTGATATATAGGAAGATAAATGAGAGAAATGAGTGATATGATAAGTCATGTGACAAAAAATGTAGAGAGATAAAAAGAAAAATATGTGAAAATGAGATAAAAAAATGTAAATGAATCATTACTGAAAATAAAATCTTCCTGTTTTTTTTTATAGGCAAACAATTTATTAAAGGGAGTACAAGAGGTACTCCAAACCCACAAACAAAGTACAAAATTCAGCAAGAGAAGGAAAAAAAGACAAAAAAAAGAAACAAACAACAGTGTCAATATAAGCTAGTATATAGGCACTGCCTACCCAAACCAACACAACTAATTTTTACCCCACCATTCCACATCGATATCACGCTGGTCCAGAAACAAAAGATTCAGGCGTGACTCCAAGCTAACAACCCACATGAAATGCAAAACTCAATCCCTTCCAGACGATAATATCATGAGCATTCAACACACAATACGCACTCGTGACTCCAAGCCAACAACCATATGGCATGCAAAATCCAATCCCTTACAAACGATAATACCATGAGCATTCAACACACAATACACACTCGTGACTCCAAGCCAACAACCCACATTGCATGCTAAATCCAATCTCTTCCATACGATAATACCATGAGCATTCAACACACAATACGCACTCGTGACTCCAAGCCAACAACCCACATGGCATGCAAAACTCAATCCCTTCCAAACAATAATACCATGAGCATTCAACACACAATACACACTCGTGACTCCAAGCCAACGTCCCACATGGCATGCAAAACCCAATCTCTTCCAAACGATGATACCATGAGCATTCAACACACAATACACACTGCACAATGAACATGTTAATTATGCAGCAACAGTCATGCCAATTATGCAGAAGAAACACACTAGTGTATAAGATAGAAGATACGTTGTTATTTTTTTACATTATTTAGATATATAAAAAATAACTTGAAAATACACTGGTTGAAAACCGAGAATCGAGCGTCTCCCTCAAAAACCTGTCCTAAAAACCGGTTTGCGTGTTTTCGCCGCAAATCATCCGAGTCCTTGCTGGCCTGCAAACATGATTTATCAGGAGATCCTCTCCAGCATGTTTTCTTTTCATTCTAAAACCCAATTTTTTTTCCTCAATCTGAAATCTCAACCCTTAATTCAAACATTTTTTTCGCTCTTTCACCCTTTCCACGTTTTTACTGTTATTATCTTGGGTTGTTTGTTGTGATTTTTTTTCTGTTTGATTCCACTATTTCTCCGGTTGTTCTTCATTGGTTACTTTCTGTTTAAGGCTTTAATTTGTGCAAAAAAAATGCGGTTTTTTTTATCTAGTTGATTCAGGTTTAGATGTCTATCATGCTTTCTTTCATCGTAAATTGAAGAACACTGACTCAGGCAACGGTGAACACACATTCGACCGTGACGGTGATACCAGCTTCAAAGCACAATCGGCGGCAACGGTGATGTAAATAGCCCATAGCCTCAATCATTTATCATAAACCCTAGATTAATCTTACATCAACACAACAGTTAATACAGACTTAACAAACGATTATGTTTTTTACCTCACACTAGGCCCAAACTTAAAAATTAAATCATTCACGTCTTGGGGCATATTCACAATTTATGAATAGATCTGCCTATTAACCAGAAAAAAATAATATCAAATTAGGAGAAAATATGTGATTGGTCCAACATATTCCTGTATGGTACCCAGAAAAAAAAATTGGGCACCACAGAAAATTCCGCTTTATTGTATGTTAGTTTATTTTCTTTCTTGGATATGTATCTATGATCAGTCTGGGTCTTTAAGTCCCAACCCTTTATAATATATATATCATTTTACTCTAAAAAAATCATTGTACAGTGAAAGATATGTTTTGTCAACAAGACTTATGCCACTCTCTCCTTTACTTGTGTATTTGTTTTTCTTATTTGCAGTGTTTTTCTCTTTACCTAGGCTACTATTTCCATTATGTAATAGTTGAATAATAACCTAAGTCATGCATATTATATTATGTAGGTGATAAACTTCTCTCGAACAATTGTGTGAAATTCATGGAAAAAGATTGTGGGAAGCCGAAGGAAACATTGTGGACATATTATATTTAAACTCCAGGTTTTGACAATGATATTCCTTTTTTTTAGAATTTTAGTATTTTTATGGACTTATTTTAGTGTATTATTTGTTTTTTCTTTTTGTTATATAATTATTGCAGGAACGACCTTCTCTTAACCGCGATCAACTTTGTTCATTCTTTAAGATTATGTCAAGTTGTTGAAATCTAAAGTTGAAGTTGACCGCATTAAGGATTTCGACAAGTATTTTCTTGAAGCAATTTTATACTTGAAGAATCTCAAAAATCTTAAGTTGTGAGTTCCACCTTTGCGTGTTTAATTGATTCATTTGGATTAACAAATTGTTAATTTCTCCATTTGAGTTCCAGCATAGGAAAATTTCTTTTTGTTGTTAATTCTTTGTTTTTTTTCTTTTTGTTGTTAATTCTTTGTTTTTTTTTCTTTTTGTTGTTAAGTCTTTGTAGTTGTTAAACTAATTGAACACTGAGCTGAAGTTTTTATGTACAATTTTGTTGGGGAGAGGGAGCATAAAGATGGTTGCTATGTTTTCGCCTACTACAAGGAGGGTGCTACTGAGCTTACATTTCTGTATTTGACCGATACTTTGAAGAAAATGGATGGCTAGGGGCAGGGACTGTCCAATTGGACTGGTGGGTGGAAGTGTTGTTTTGCCTTTTTAAATTATGTACTCTTTTTCCTTCACTATGTTTTTCCTTGTAAGATTTTAATGAGACATGTTTAAAAACTCTAGCTTTCAAGGGGTTGTTTAAATGTATTTGATTTGTAATTTTCTGTGTTGTTACTAGCTTTCCTTGCTACTTGTTCATCTTTCTCTTGATATTGAGTTGAAGTACCCCTTTTACTTCATTTCAATATATTTCTTTGACTTATAAAAAATGTATTATACTATCCAGTAACTAATAATGCCTCCACTAAATGAATGGAAGTATAATACATAGTGATCTTTTGCCCACACAACCATACATTTCAAAATTTTCCTCCCTCCCACCCACGTTCATTTAGCTTCTTATGTTTTGTTTAACAAATTAATTACTCAAATTTTTGAAAACCTGAAATTCTGACACCCTCTTATACTCCCCCCTCCTCTCTTTCTTCCTCTTACCTTCTCAAATTCTAAAAAATATATAATGTTTGAAAGAGAGGTGTTGAAGTACAAATGTGAATGAAGAAAGCGTGGATGAAATAAGTCTCACATTAGAAAGATAAACAAGAGTTGAGATTAAAGTTCAATGTCTATGATCTTCGTCGACTTCCCGTTCCGCTCATATTCGTGATTGTTTCCGATATGCGTAAGTTCCCCCATAATATATGTTTTCATGTTGATATCAATGTTGATAAGTGATAATGTACGTGAAATTAATTGAATTAATTACTTTACTTACCAATCAAAAATCTCTCATCGAAGTTAGGGTTAAGAACATTGAGCACATTGTCAAACTTGATATCACGCATAGGAACCACCTTTTCATTATACTTAAAGACCTTAGTTGAACCCTGTAAGTGTAGCTTGTATTGATGCCTAGATGCACTCAAACCTCGGAAATTATGTCATACAAAGAAATGTTCAAAGAAATAGACTAAACCTACAATGATTAATTCAATGAAACTATCTGAAATTTTAATCCGACACTCTGCGTGAATTGTTTGACCTAGAAATCAAAAATGGTCTAATCGATGTATGTCCATAAAGTAAACTAAAATATATTAGACATTAATAATAAAGTCGGAGTTTATGGATACTAACCTTTTGATCCATCAGCAACAAATTATAGGCTGATGGAGGATGCCCTTCCTCGTCGCCTTGAGAATACCACACCCTGATGACTTTGATAACAATTTTTCTGTCATGAGTTGAAGGATTTATTTGGTCAAGATGATTGATGCGAGGATTCATGATGCAATTACTCAGAAGAAAAGAAAAAATAACGTGTGTTGCAATGGAAATAAAGTTGCAGATGAGTAAGAAAATATATATATGCTTATTGCTCTCAAATTATGATTGATTGTTTATTGTTTTTGTTAAGACTCTTTTCTTTTTAAAAAAAACTAAGACTTGAAAATTATGATTAATTATTATATTTTTTAAAAAGTATTTAAAATTGAATGTGCGAATTTAATGCTTATTTTTTCTTTTATTTGTGTTGATATAGTGACTTAAATGCTCATCAAGTCTCATTATTTTGAGATTGTTTCTTTTCATTCCTTTGTAATTTAAAATTCAAATCAATGTCATTCATTAGGAGATAGTTTCCTTTTTTTTTAACCAAATTCGAATTGATATAACTTTGTACATATATGTATACGGGCTTGACAGGTTGAAGATCATACAGTCGGTATCAATTCATAAAATCCTACTATAAATGCAAAAATATACTTAATAAAACAAACACATCAAGAAATTTACATAGATGATGAAATAAACTAATTCACGTGAATTTAAACTTAAAAATTTATAATTTATTTGAATCATACATTTCTAGTCCAGAAGTAGGGCAGAATGAAACAAAGAAAAAAATCATTCTGTTTATTTTAAAATTTTTAAGAAGTTAAAATCTGACCATCCGAACCGAACCAATCCGATTGAGATTGGGTTGGTTTGGTTCGGGTTTAGAAGTATAAATCAAGAAATCCGAACCAAACCAAACCGAACATGTTTGATTGGTTCGGACATTTAAACACCCTAAATTCGAACCAATCCGGTCCTATTACACCCCTAGGCAAGACAATGGGAAGCAGACGCAGAGGTCCAGCAGCTCGAGCGAGTCTCTCTTTTAGGGCTAAAACCTAGAAGCTCATTTCCAAAACCCCGGTCCTAGGATTGGATTTAGAATGAGATCCTAGGCAGATCTTGCTCCCATGAGATTTCATATCGTAAAGTGGTAAGAGCTAGGGGACAGAAGGGTTGGGGAGGGGAAGGTCCAGGGTTCGAATTTGGTCCAGAGTTCGAATTTGATCCTCGGCGGCGTTCTCCATCCGCGATTTCTCTTCCAGATCGCCCGCCTCTTCTCCCAGCCGCCTCTCTTTCTCCTCACCCCGTGTTCTCATATTTTCCCAATGGATTTCATTGTTGCTGGTGGTGGGGTTGGTGAAACGCCGTCATTTGGATCTCATTCTTCCTGGGTTTCCCTTTTCATTGTTCTTGTGGCTTTGATTTGTGGATTTTCTGTGTTCACGTGTTTGTGTTTTTGTTTGGGGTGAGATTTCTGGCTTTGATTATGGTTCAGAGGCTTTGAAGGGATGAAGAAGAACAATGTTTGATGTGGAGGTTTGAGAGCTTGAAGACCAGATCTGGAAAATTTGAGTGTTGCTGGGTTGATATTTTAGGTTTGTATTTGTGTTTTCAATAGAAATTTGGGTCGTTGAAAAAACAATATATGAAAAGAAAACAAAAAAAACCCTGAAAACGTTGTTGAATTTCTAATTAAAAATTGAGGTAGGCTTCAATTTAGGGATTTGCTATTAGATTAGGTTAGGGATTAATTAGATTTAGGTTTTTGTTTAGGTTATTATTAGATTAGGATTTTATTAAGTTTTTTTTTCTGCTTATATAATTGAGTTGGATTTTAAAAATATTTTTTATTTAATTTTTCTAATTAAAAAAAATAAAAAAGCCACGTGGTATTGCTGACTAGGACAAAATTGAGAGGTGGTAACATTTGGCCTTAATTGAATTAAAAAAAATTCTAGGGACCTAATTTGATGTTAAAAATTTCTAGGTTCTAGAATTGATTCTCTTTGTAATGTCTGGGGTCATTTACTCCTTTAAGCCGTTTTTTATATGATAACCTTATAATTGAGGCGCGTGATGAGAAACCATATCTCGTGGGTGGTTTATCAAAATGAACATTATCAATCCATACATGGAATAGGAAAAGACAAATGATCATACAATGATACAAAGATCAATCTTTAGATTGTTTTATTTGCATGCATGTGGCAGCTTCATTAATCATTAGTAGAGATATAAAGCAGCTGAATGAGACGAATTTTGTTCAAAGTCAATGCTACTAAATCCTTGCTTTCCCAATAAGTTTTGGGGAAAAGAAAAAGATGTTGTGTCATCAGCTAACACAGATTATAGCAAAGTAGCAAAACAATTTATAATGGCCTAAAAGTTTTGAAAAACTACTTTTCGAAGTTGAAGAACCCGCAAAGAAAGCATGACATGCTTCTACCTGGGTTTTATACTGCCGTTGAGGTTGCATTACAGAATTATAAACAAATACGGGTTAATGTGGCCGCAATTGTTGTTGCGGTATGTTAAGAGGACTCTAATTTTTTACAGCTTCTATTTGTGGACCGCAATTGAAAATCTTGCTTCTAACTTGCCACACGTTACTTGTTTTGTGGTTCTATTTGATAAACCACCATCTACACTAAAAAAATCTTAGCATGATTCAAACAATATAATGATCATTAATGCAACATCACAGAAAAAGAGGTTAACAGATCCTTAGCCGGTTTTCATTTTCTGATTCAGGGTAGGTAGATTGAACTTGCTATAGTATGAACAATTAATCATTTGTAAGTGAGACATGTCTCCTTAATTCAATTTTGGTGTTTGCATAGTTCTGCGAGTGAGACATGCCGTGAGCAAGAAAATCTTGAGATGATAGGTTTAAAAGAAAACAAAATCTCCCGTAATTGAGTGGAACTAAAGTGAGATATTACAAAGTCAAGTTCACTTACTGGTTCAATATTTATTCTCTAAATAAGTGGTCGAGAATTTAATTTTCAACTCTTGTGAAAAGATAAGTCAACCTCCTACCATTTAGTACGCTAACAGTGGAGCGAATGATTAATCTCACAACTATCGGTTGTGAGAATACCTTCGTTAAAACCGAAAAACAAAGTTAAATTATAGTATTTTGAAATTATTTATAGGTTGTTCAATGTTCAATGATGAATTGATAACCCAAAATCATATATTCTAGCAAATTAATTGATCCAAGTTAATTGATAAGCAAATTAATCAATAGTTTTTAGCAATTTCTCCATTTGGAATGTCTCTTTGGTACAATCATTTAGTTATAAACGAAACAAAGCTACCATGAATCATGATATCCAATGGAGGAAAAAAATAAACATTATTAATTTATTTTAAACATGATGTAGCCATCTTAGGAACATGCAGCACATAAGAAGCCTTTGCTTCCCTTTCTTATACATTGTGGTGTGTAATTTATTCCTAAACAATGATGGTTTTATTAACTTTAACGCTTTGGTGAGGAAAATGAGGAAGAAATTAACAATTCCAAAGTTTCTGTTTTTAATTCAGAGATGGTATTGGAAACAGAGTTTATCCAGAAACTAAGCAACAATGGAAGCTTGAAATTTCTTTCTATTATACCTTGAAGCCACTTTATGAATTTAATTAACCCAACAAGGTTTGACATAAATGGGCTACATTTCAAACGTTTGGCTGATCAAGCCTGCTTGATAAGAACCCAAACCACTAAATTCAATGGAAACATAACCTAAAAGTAATTTTTTGACCATCAAAAATAACCTAAAAATAATCTGAGTGTAATCCTTGATCCCTATTTAATTTTGTGAGCAATATTTATTGATCTTATTTATTATTTAAGGACATTTTTCCTACATTCAGACCGCCGAGTCGCTTTGATTGCGGGAGTTAAGACCGACCTGTCTTACAGAAGCAGTGACTGATGTCATAGTCGTGATGTTAGAATAGCCTAAAAAGGGAAATGTCTTTATTACTCTAGTTAAATGCATAACTTGCATAAGAAGTGAAAGAACCTCATATCAATGCATGCTCACTTTTGTACTCTAAGGTTCACTAGGGGAGTATTTTTGAACCTCATGGGAAGATAGATCTTTCTGTGTTATCTTTAGAAAGAGAATTTCACATAAAAATGTGAATAAGAAACCTATTAGGAAGATAACAATTTCATGTCATCAAGTTTTCTTCAACTTGTAGAGAGGAGGAATCATTAGACTAATGCTAAGAAAACATGAAATGTCTTGTAAGATTTGGTTTCAGTTGTTGCTGACAAAAATAAAGCTATCAAAACATATAGCTATTCCATGCTACTTTTCTGTCTAAATGCAATTAACTAGAGCAGTGACATAACATGGAGAATAGGAGTAGCTGAACGGATACTCAAGGTTCTAAAACAGAGTTTTGTTGTCTAAACTCAATTCAAAATGTCAGAGTAAAAAGGAAGTGTTGTTCATACTTCTAGTGTCAGTCAATCGATGTGGGTTGTACACTAAGTTGAGTGTGCAGCTGCACTTTCAAATTGCGGTCCACAACTCCAGTCGTGGCTAATGTAAAGTGATCGCTATTTAAAATGTGGACTCTCCAAAACTTCTAGAGAACATTTCAAACAAGGAAATAAGTCAAAATAACAAGCACTGTTGCTTTAAAGTTCTGCATAAAACAATGTGAAAATGAACAATTTTCTATGATTGATCAACTCCAAATAATGAAACATGGCATGCTTTTAGGGAGCTGCTCTTTGATTTCTTGATGTGTTACAACAAAGGAGGTGAATGGTTCTTGTCTACCCTTTCTTCTGGTTCAGGGTAGATAGACAGGAACTTACAGTTATCAAATATTTGAGAAGATATGCTCATTCCTTGCAACTCTTTTCCCTTTCTATATTACTTTGTGCAGCATATGAAGCAAGCAATGAAATCTTATGTTGGGATTCTAAGTAAGAGAAATACCCATTTGAACAACCCCAAGTAAGTGGGAGGATATCATTATTCTTTGTTATTTGGATAAGTTTCCAAAGAGATAAGTAACAGAAAAAGGTTAGAAATTTCTAAATTATCATCTGCATTTTGTTAGTGACATGAAACTAGAGGTTCTTTCCGTTTCATTATCGAATGTTGGGGGGTGTAGCACATGTATCCTCCACGAGGAGGGACAATTTTGTTCTAGCTAGAAACATCCACATCCTGTAAGGGCTAGCTCACCTAACGGAACTTCTTCCGTACACAAGACTCAAAACTGAGATTTTACCTAAGGAAAATCAAACATGTAACACTTGAACCAACTTATTATTGATTGTTGGTTGAGACTAACTAACAGAATATCAGTGATTATTGAAGACACCATATTTTTTTGGTTACATAAGACACCATATTTTTTTGGTTACATAAGTCTACCAGAAAGTGCAGAAACTATAAAAACTTCAAATTCATGTTTATTTATCAGCCAAGCTTTCAATTTGGCTCGGTTGGGGGCAGAGGCGGACCTTCTTGGTGACAGGATAGCTCCCTCAAAAATTTCGGAAAAAAAAATTTAAAAGGTATATTTGGGTAAAAAATAAAATTTAACAAATAGCTATATATATTACCATGTGTATATCAGAACATAACAACTATACTGGTTCAGTGGTTCTGCACAGCGCTCACTACAGGGAGGTCTGAGGTTCAAATCTAACGTCAAACCCCCATTTTACAGGTTTTTTTACATTTTTAACAGCCAGTTCCACTTTGCTTTTGACCAGGCCTTGAGTTGCAAAAATATTAAAACTTATTTTCTTTATTCTATAAATATTTTTTTAGATTTCACCTATTTTTCCCTTATAATTAATTGTAATGGTAATTTTTATATTACAAATTATTAGTACATCTACCAAACAATCTCAAAATGAATCCCAACTCATTGAAAGGTGAGAGTTTGAAATATAACAATATTTTTTTTATTTGAAATAAAATAATATACAAATGTGATAAATCTCCCTCATAAAACTAATCATTAAAAGTAAAAGAAGTTATTCAAAAGTAAAATATATATCCATAAACTAAAAATTGAATTTTTTTTGAAACTAACTAAAAATTGAATTTGAAAGAAAGACAAGTAAATTTTAAAGATTATTAACCTAACTTATAGTAAATTTTCAACATTCGTATTATATGAACTATTTTTTTACGATGAAATGTTTAGGGTCCGTAAAAAAAAACTATTTTTTTACGAAAATATGTGTATTAATAAGGAAAAAAATATTCTAGTTTATGTATTGAAATCTTCTTTTAGCTCCCTCAAATTTTTTCTTCAAGTTCCGCCACTGGTTGGGGGGTTTCTTAACTTAGTAAAATCGATATGGAGATTTCAATAATCTTTAAGAGTTCCAACAAGGGGACAAAAATCTATTCAAAGAATAATTATAATCAATCATTAGATGGTTGAATCAGACAAAAACCTAAAACCCCTCACATAGTTTTATACTATAAGTTCTATGTAATCCTCTCCAATTATTGTTGATCACGTCTATGAAGATTTGCTCCGTTTATTACATAGGAAAAAATATTTTGAATTACATGACTTTCTCTCGCGTTAACATTACACTTTAGATCTAATTAAGAATCTTGGTCAAGCTGCTTTTGATGACCATTAATGATTAGAAGTATATAACATCAAATAAACTCACAAACATAACACTTTTAAGTGGTGCCAAACTGGTCAAATATACAAAGTATCTGTGAAAGAAAATTGGTTGCCTTTGACAATGTTTGTGTTGTGCTTGTGCCTATAAGTTCCACAGCTTTGTTGTGCATGCTATAATGATTAATGATAATTAACCAGCATGGTAATAACAAGGAGAAAAAGGTTATCGAGTAATTCTCAAATTCTAATTTGAATTAATCCAAGGATGGTTTAAATAATGTTAGTTCTTACTGTCCAAAATCGCAATTGCGGCCGCCATACAACTGCAGTAGTAACCGCATCAGTTGTATTTATTTTTAATTTTCTGCAATATCAATAATCACAACATAATTTGCAACCTCAGTTGCTAGCATAATTTGATCAGTTTCTCTTTTTCCAGAATCAATTCTGGCACATACAAGTTGTATCTGAAATTTTTCTTCATAATTGATTTTGATTTTTGAATTGGTCATAGAAGCATGTCAAAACGTGCTTTGTGTGTGCTGTATCTGGTAGATGAGCATAATATAAAACTTTTTGCATATTGCAGCTGCATGCACTTTTTAGAAGTCTGATAAAGTGAAATGGGCTAAACCGCAAAAACGCAGATGCAAAGAAAAGATCATCATAGAAGAGAGTTTGAAGAAATATTTCTTGGTGGTGTGTTCCCCATTGCTAGAACATGGTTTAGTGCTATCAGGTGGTAACTTTATTATGTTCTGTTTCACACCTGGTTTGGGAAAAGTAAAGAAAAAAATTCAGGGCATTCATATCTTTAGCTATGATTGATAAGGTAGAGTCATAGCTAAAGATGTGAATAGGTCTTTTATTTCCTATTTTCACTTATGGAACTAACAGATATTAATTTTGGATAGGAAACTAGCAGTCATTCTTAGCACAGAATAAAGTGGCCATAAAAACAACTTTAGTTTAAAATAATTTATCCAAAAAATTTACAGTTTACCATTTTACTATTAGAACCAATTATTCTTAAAGTTTAAATATTAGATAAAGGTTGTATGAATGACTTTATTATCCAACACGTCATCTTACATAATTAAGAGCCTACTTGAGTTTGAAGCATAGACAATGCACGGGTCTGCCCTCTCTAATCATTTGTTGAAATTTAACATTTTTTTATTAAAAGTGGGGCACTAAGCACTAATCAAATTTTAGACTACTTAATCATAGAGACTCTAATACTATACCATGAACTAATAATCTCAAAAGTTTAAACTATTAGGTAAAAGTCGCATAAATAATTTTATATATGTTTATAGCATTCCCTAAATAGTGTGTACTAAACTCTTTACATCAATTTTTGTGGTGATCACAAGTGAAAAGTTAAAAAATATAAATATACTTTCCACATTGTGGACTTGTGATGGTAAAAAATCAGTGCCAAAGTGGGGTGGAATGGTTACCACTCTTTCAGTTAATTATAGATTGAATTCCATTTCTTTTATTTGTTCCTAACCAATTTCAGACACCTTTATTTTATATAATACTAGAGTTAATGATGTTTGAACAGGAAATTTAATATCTTAGGCTTTATGCATAAAGATAATAAATCTTAAGGTTTTAACCAAATATTTAGTGACATTTGATATTCTCTGATCTTTCTTTAATTTGTATTCAAGTAGGTGAGTTTTCAAACTTTAAATTGTCCTTAATTGAAAGTTGAAACAGATACTATCACATGTCATTAGCAGTTTCTTTTTTAGTGATTTCTAGAAAAAGCAACTTTAAAATTGTGAAGATTATTATTATAAATGATTTAGAAGGACCTACCAAACCATAATTATACATATCCTCAACAATCATTCTAGATGAATGATTCTTGACCAAGTGGCCTTAGAATGGATGATGGTGACTATGACAAACAGAGACAACCCTTGTACATATTTTCCACGTACCTTTCGGCTAACTGATGCTCATTGAGTTAATATTTGGATTCTTATAAACAACAAATTAAATTATTTCATGATAAAATATCATGACATCATGTTGTAAAATAATTCTATAGTGTACTATTTTAAAAGTTTTGAACACATAAGTTATATTTTTATAATTTTTTTTTACATCGGAAAGATAAATTACATCTTGTAGGGATTGAATCATGAGTTTCTTCTTCTCAATCCATATATCCCCTAACTCTTACCACTTAATTTATCATTCAATGACTATACAATGTAACGTTTAGTATTGATGTACAATGTTCTTTATTATATTAAAATTATTTAAAAAGAAAACTTATCTAGTCTATGTTAGATTTTTAGGCGGTGTTTATGAGGATTACGATTTATTGGGAGAGATTTACTCGTTTAATGTAATCTTTTAACCTTAATGGGATTATTCTCGTAGCTTCCAACCATGAGAATACCTTAGGAAAAAAAACTCTTTTAATATGCGTTTGAACCATTGTTAGCGTAATTGTTTCTTGAAAGAAATGATTCTACAAAAATTGTGTATGGAAAGCATGAGTCTAAATGATATGATTTATGTTTAGATACTCTATGAAAAAAAAATAAGTTTTTTAGATTAGTGTGCTGAAATTCAATTGTATATTCTCATTTTTTTTATCGTGAAAACAACTATTTATTCTAGCAAATAGAGTTGTTTTTGCTTCACTAATACACTCAGACATCATTATAATTAATTTAACCTAATAGAATCTACATATTTGATTACGCGTTGGGAAAACAGGGAGTCAACAGGTTAAAAAATCAGATATTAATTACATCTTTATTCAAAATGTTACGACGTTGAGTTGAGTTTATGGATCACATCTTTTATAAAGATTTTATCTCATTCATTCTAATTCAATTTGAGACTAAACTAATACTTTGAATTCTCAACACGGTTTAATTTCTCTAAATTTATAAACTATATTTTTCTTCAATTCATAATAAATAAGTGTGTATTATAAATTTTAGAATGCTAACAAACAAGTTCTAGAAGTGTGGGAGAAGAATCAAATAAGCAGGCATTGGAGCAGCAGATTCTGTCTCTGATCATCTCTCATTCTCTCTACAATACAAGCTATTGTTTTCTCCTAATAAAGCTGTTGACAAAGCAAGGTTTGGGTGACTCAGCTATGACCTAAGGGGCTGTTTGGAACGAAGGAATGATTCAGCAGAGGAAAGAAAAGGACCTAATAAATTTTCCTTCCATCGTTTGGAATGATATATTAGAGAGAGGAAAGAAAAATTAGGACAGTGGGACCCGCAGTGCAGGTTTCCTTCCACAACTGGGAAGAAAACGGAGGAAAGGGTCATATTTCAACATAATGACACATTTATCCTCTTACTTCTCTCACAAAGCAATAAATAATTAATTGTATTGGAAAAACTACAAATAACGATGCTCCTAAGTTAGATGTAATTTTATTAGTGTTGTTTTATTCGCATGTCCCCATTATATATTTTCTAAGAACAGTAGAAAAAGTTTCAACATGTTCGAAATAATAATTTAAAATAAATTTTTAAAAATAATTTAGTTAAAAAACCCATTATTACTTGTCAATTTTATTGGAGGATGTTTGTGTCATTTCACAAATATACAACTTTCTTTCCTCCCACTTTTCTTTCCTCTTTTCTCCAATACCAAACAACCTAAGAATCATCTTACTTTCTTTCTTCTTTCTTTCCTTTTCCTTTCTTTCCTTTCTCTTTCTTTCCTTCCTCATGCCAAACAAAGCCTAAAGCTTTTTCTGCAGATAAGGTTGATGTTCTAGCACAGTTTTTATTTTTTAGGTACATAGTTTTTTAAGGTAGGTTTTGGTGCAAGGGACACAGGAATTACTTCTAGTGAACGACACGTTTACAATATGACACAAATCACACAGGACAAAGCCCTAAAAGAGAAGGGCCCACTAGGGCCACACTATATGATACCATTCCCATGTGCTGCTCTCTACTGCTACCATTACACTTTCTTCTTCTTGCAATTGCTTCTTTATTTTAAGTACTACTGGAAAATGAAAAATATAAAATATGTAAGAGTTTCAATTCAACTCTGTCCCAACACAAAATTAAACTAACATTCATTAGTTTTATTCTAATCTTTTTTTTTTTTTTGCATTTGACTAGGATTGGCGTTTTAAGACCTTTTGCAGTAAATTAACATCTGTGATTATTTGGATTAAGTGGTTGATTGTTCGTGATCAGATAAATCTAATCAAATCATCTGAAAAGTTGTTGATTGTCTGATGAGGAAGGCAACAAAATAATGATCTTCACGGTGCTTTGTTGTCCGTCGTGCGGGGAGGAATCCATGTGATGACACTTTGACGCTCAAATTAGAACACGGGTTTAATGGACTTAATATATATGATAGTTAATGTGTACTCTATGCCTTGAATTTTATGGAGTTAATTTAGGATTGTGTGGTCCTCTAGCTCTAGAACTCAATCAGTGATGAATACCTAGACGTACAGAATGTGGTCGACGATCGAATGACCGTGTTCGACCCCCTAACTCAAGCATTCAGTGATGGATGCCGCAATGTATAAAATGTAATCGACAATTGAATGACCGTGTGCGCGCGACCCCGAAATAATTAGGAAATATTTATTTTAAAGACAGTAAAATGATTGCTAAATTAATTGTTATAATAGTGAAAGTTTGGCTCATTTGTTGATTCTTTACACAATAAATTAGACATCACTGTGTTTAACAAGGGTTTTTAGCAAGCTTGAAGTTTACTACACTAGCATGTTTAACTAGTTTAAAAACTCCTTTAAAATGTTTGATAAACTAGCATGCAGTTGCTTCTGACTTTACTTTAAAGCCTATTATATAATTTATTCACATTTTTATCTTTAACATTTTAAAAAAATTCACCCATTTTATATACTTAATAACAAAAAAAAAAATATTATATTATTTTCCTACCATACTCATCTCATCTACGATGGTTGTGGTTGATGCATTCGTCTTAAATATTTTATTAATCTTTAGATATATAATTTATTTATTGAATTAAAATATAAGGTGCTTTATAAAATCCTATATAATCTAATAACAATATGGGGGATGAAAACAAATTAAAAATCATATTATATATTTATTAATAAGATAAAATATTTAAAGTGATAATTATTTTAAAATTAGAATCATATATATTGATAGGTAAATAAAATAACATTATATACATATAAAAACTATTACACAAGTGTGTTTTTCTATATCATTTTACCGTTTCAACTTATTCAACTATTAGTTTTAACAAATACTTTTTTCAACCAAATAGATTTACAGCTTTCAATCCTCAACTTGCTTATCAACTAGAAGGCGTTAGCATTGTTTTGGGGCGAAATCTGAGTACATGGCCCAAAGTCATCAGGGCCCATGACAATAGTTAGACCAGAACTACCGGAATGTGAGAGCTTTTTCTAAACAAACTACTGTCTAAAGGTTTTTTTGAACGAGTCTAAAGGGTTGATTGATATTTCAGTATTTCACCCTTCTATTATATTTTTAATGATCAAGGTATTAATTGACATATCAAATATAATGGATGTATTCCCCGTGCAACGCGCGGGTAAAAAACACTAGTTATATACATATAAAAACTATTACACAAGTGTGTTTTTCTATATCATTTTACCGTTTCAGCTTATTCAACTATTAGTTTTAACAAATACTTTTTTCAACCAAATAGATTTACAGCTTTCAATCCTCAACTTGCTTATCAACTAGAAGGCGTTAGCATTGTTTTGGGGCGAAATCTGAGTACATGTGTAAGACCCAAGTTTTAAGCTTAGAATAAGTGGAAGAGATTTCCATTCACGATTAGGTTTGACGTATTGAGAAGGGAAACCTGAACAAAAGTTTATTAAAGGAAATATATTTATGAAGGAGAAAGTTCAGGAAAAGTCAAAGGATTTTATCGAAGTCGATTTAAGTTATAGCACGATCGTTATACGCTTAACCTAGGTCAGAAACCCTAGTATATAGCTAATTTTCACTTTTAGGCACGACGGAAGTTAATTCCAAAAATCTTCAGAGAAATGTTAGAACTTCTCTTTTTCCATATATCACAATCGTTTCGAGGCGAAACTCTAGGATCTACGAACGTCCGATTCCAATCATCGGAAGTTTGCCGAAACCGAATCCCTGGTATTTCAAAACCCTAGAATTTCTCGACAATGAAGACTTTATCTATTCAGAGCTTCAAATGAATATTCTACACGCGTACACCCATTTCTCTTGATGATTTCAATCTTTCTTCAGAAGGAAGTTTTCCATTCCGACATTCGATGCAAAAAGCAACTTATCGGGTAAAATAGTTTTACACCGACTTTGCACCGACTTTGCATTAGTTGCCAAAAATACAAGGAGACATCTTCTTAGCTTAGGAATTCCTTTGCCAAAACCTATCTTAGAATTCATGGAGAATGATGCCGGAAAAATCAGATTCGCGAAACTTTCATTTTCCCGCGAATTACCATTTTCTATATATAGCAAGCAAGTGAGAAGAAATCACAAAACTCCACCATTTTCTACCCAAGGAGGCCGCGAGTTTGCTAAGGAGAGGAGGAGAAGAGATTTTGTTCAATCCTTGCTTGATCGTTGATCAATCAGTTGCTGCTTCAAGGTTTCGAGGTATAGTCGCTAATCCTTACCTCTGATCGCTTTTTCCATAGCTTTTCTGTAGAGTTTTCTGAGTGGATAGTTTATGGGTTTTTGCAAAACTATCCTGAATCTTTCATTTCTGATTCTAAACCTCTTCTATATGTGCCCAAGATCACTTCTGCCGGATTAGATTTTCCGTTATGTCGCCGGAATTCCGTCGGAATCAATTTTAGCCTAAAATACCCATTTTGGAGTTTTTGGAGTAAAGCTTCAACCTTTAGGCTGAAAACTATCGCCTTAGCTTAGTGCTAGTAGGATTAGTTGTCATAAACGTCGTTGGTGACGTCCCTGCAAAATTTTATTTTTGGGATTTCAGTTTTGAAAATCCTAAGTTAAAAATCATTACCAAAATACCCCTGCGACAGTTTTTGATCCGATAATTTTTCCGAGTTCAGAATACCCTTAGTTACGGCTTATGAAAGCATAGGAACCAAGTTTGATCGAAGAAAAATCGAGCCCCATAATTGTGTAAAGTGGCCGAGCCTATTAGAGGGGGAGGAAGAAATTTCCTTTTCCGAAAACTTGTCTTTTCGCGCTAGATTATCGTACCTTAGAGTATAGATTACTTCGAGTAACCTTAGTAAGTATCGATAGCTTAGTTTTCGATCGATTCTTATAGTATTCTGTGATTTTGTTGTAAAGGTTCTTTTGAAGAATTTCCTGAAGATCAAGGAGCTCATTGTGAAGGAACGTTTGAGGAGAACGCTGGAATAACTAGAGGTAAGGGCAACTTACCTTACTAGCTAATGCTTTAGGTGTCGATGCTTTCGACATTGATTTACTGTTTATGCACTTGTTTGTGTATGATTGGGAAAATGTTTTCTGAGGCTTCGGCTGACAATGTAGATGATGAATCTACTACTATGTCTTTGAGATTGACTTACATGCTATGTGCTATGTGGGTAATCTAGGATGTGTGGTGCATGCCTTATATGCTAAGTGTTATGTGGTTATTGCTTATTATGTTGATATATGACATGTTGATTGGTGGTGCTGAGTTATTTATGCTTTAGCAATGAAATCTGAGTTTCTGAATAGTGAGAATAGCGGGCAGGTCATGCCGATTTTATTTTGAGAGTTTTGGGGAAAGTTTGATAGGACGAATGAGATTCGGGCCTTGTTATGGTGTTTTATGGATCGAGACATTCTCTGGAGTCATTTGGGGATTTGGAGATCCCGAGAACTTATAAGAATTGCGATAAGGCTAAAAGGATATTATTTTGTGAAGAAAACTCATAAGACCTTAAACAACCTCTAAATCTTTAAGTAATGATAATAATCTCGAAGGAAGCTTAGGAGTCGAATCTTAGTTTTGGAAAACGAGAAGTGTCGTCGGATCCAAGTGTTGAGATATTGAGAGGTTTTGAGTATGTTGATACTCTTGTGCTCTGGGAGCAGTTGTGTTGTTGGGCTATCTGAGAGATAAGCCGGGAAACGGGTAGTTTCCGAGCATGTTGATGCTCTTTGCTCGTTGAGCAGTGTTGACCATCGGATAGAGATGAGTCGGATGACTTGGAGATCATCATGAGATACCGTTTATGCCTTCGGGTACAGTTTATACCTTCGGGTACCGTTTATGCCTTCGGGTACAGTTTATGCCTTCGGGTACAGTTTATACCTTCGGGTACAGTTTATGCCTTCGGGTACAGTTTATACCTTCGGGTACAGTTTATACCTTCGGGTACAGTTTATGCCTTCGGGTACAGTTTATGCCTTCGGGTACAGTTTATACCTTCGGGTACAGTTTATACCTTCGGGTACCGTTTATGCCTTCGGGTACAGTTTATACCTTCGGGTAATTCGGACATCGACGGGGGATCGACCGTGAGGTTAGGATCGACCTGTTGATTGTCGGGCATAGCGGAGGGAAAAGTCGACCCGCAGGGTTAGGACTGATCCGGCTATGTCAAGGTTGTAAGTGACACTCCGGGGTTATGGTCGACACAATGTCAGTGTTAGGACCGACTCAAACGTGCCCAGCCTATTCTTTCTGGAACCGTCGAGAGTGACGTTGCATTGACATATCATGCACTCTAATTGTATCGTTATGTGTTTTGATGAGTTGATGTTGATAAACATCGTTATGTGTTTTGATGAGTAGATGTTGATAGATATCGTTATGTGCTTTGATGATGGAATTGTACTAGAGATTTGATAACATGCTATGTTTAAACCTTAGGGTAGACAATGCAGAACTTATATGTATGTAGACAACATATATATATATATATACCCCTTATACTTTATCTGGTGTCTTGTATTCTCTATCCTATTTTCCGTAAGTTGACCCTTGCACGTGCTACCTGTGTTTGGGGGGCTATGTATGCCCTTTTTGTCAGATGTCGTTGGGGGATTCTTCCGTGATTCCTCGTCGTTCGGGGAAGACCCGGAGCGAAATGACTACTATTGAGCCTCCGACGTGGACCCGGACTTCATGCATGACCAGATGGGAGTCGATGATGGAAGTATGGGGGATGGGTGATTAGAGTCTATTAAGGTTGGGTGTTAGTGTCCTAGCTCTGACTTATTCTTATTTTTGAGGGCTTGTGTTGCTGACACTTGACCTAACATTTTGGGGATTGTACATTTTGCCTATGGGCGTTACACTTTTCTACTTTCCGTCACTGGAGGTTACTCGTGACGAGGTCGCTACTTACAGCGGAGAATGTTATATGTATTGTATATTAGTTCTGTTTATCGTTACTGTTGGGTTTTATTTAATTCAGTCTTGTCTTAGTTATTATCGAAAAAAAAATATTTACGTTTTTCCGCATTAAGTTTACTTTGGTTACTAAAGTGACGCCACCGAAATCGGGGTGTTACAACATGGCCCAAAGTCATCAGGGCCCATGACAATAGTCAGACCAGAACTACCGGAATGTGAGAGCTTTTTCTAAACAAACTACTGTCTAAAGGTTTTTTTGAACGAGTCTAAAGGGTTGATTGATATTTCAGTATTTCACCCTTCTAAAAGTTTCTGTCTCTAAATAATTTATTGGTGCTTGTTGTGGTACCTTAAGCCAGCTTAAGACGTGATACCCAAAATGAGTTCGTTCGATAATAAAGACTCAATATACCGATTCAAAGTTTGATTTTATTCTATCGTATTAATGCAGCGTTGCATTCTTAGGGACGTGAGCTTTGCGAGTTATGTTTTCTGAGCTTTATTCATCCATCAACCATGGTCATTTTACGCGCATCTCCATCACCATCATTTGTTTCCACCACTCATTCATTTTTCATTAAAATATGAATTTCATAAGATAAAGTTAATTGATAAGTAAAGTGAAATCTAAAGATGTAGTATTTACCTTGAATAAAATGATAATAATCTATTAAATTACTTCATACGGGTACCATACCCAAAAAAAAATTCAGGGTACCACATAATTTAATTTATTTACTTCAATTTTATAAATCAAAATCTTCAAAGGTTTTAACTTTGATGATTACATCAATAGTATAGATAACCCTTTTGGTAAAAAATGCACATTTTACATTCATTCTGAAACAGAGTTTGCAATGGGAACGCGGCAATGAGAAAACAGTTCAGGGATTGGAATGTCGACATGAAATAAAGGATTTGTTACCATTTACTTCTATTTATCGACACCTCACATGGGTTCTTGAAATATAGGAAAATGCATTTAATACTGTACACATATAAACATACAGCATAATAATCTGCAAGATGAAAATGGATGATTCCAATAAAGTCATCAAAGTAACACTCGTGCAAATTTCCCACACTAGAAGATCTTTTCTACAATGTACAGCCCTATAGGGGTCCAAATTTTTAATACAAAGGGGTCCATGATTTGGTATCACAGATATTGACTTGATAACTAAAACAACTAACCAGAAAAGGTTTTGGTATTGAAATACCATACATGCATACAAATAATCATTCAAACTCAAAGGTGTGTCATGTTTTATGATAGTCACATTGGGAGAAAGTGCTCTTTGAAGAATGAATTGTCCATTTCAGCACAACAGAGGATCATCAAATTAAGATCACATTGAGATGGTTAGAAATATAATTTAAAACTAATTATATGTTCTTCACCCTTTATTACCCCTCATTATTCTAATAAAAAATTAAATTTTAACATATACATGTGTCTTTCACCGAGTTGATGAGAGATCCCTCTACAAATGACATTGGCTAATTAATGAAACCTTTAAGAGATACTCCATCAGTACTGCAGGGCCCTGTAATTTCTCATCAACAAATATAAAACTATATTTTTACTAAAAAATTTAAAGCAATGAGTTTGTGGGTATTATTTTTTATATACTATTCAATATGTTTACTTCCATTTCCATTTAATGGATAGCACTTTTAACTAAGACTTAATTTTCTCATCAAATGCAAGTTGTGTGTTGTTGATGAGAAATTACAGGGCCCTGCAGTACTGATATTTCCCATCAGGTGTGAAGACATGGCAATCCCTTTAGTTTGCCGCATTGAAATTGGCTAGGCATGACCATGACCATGATGGTGATGATTAAAACTCATCACAAAAATTACTGATACGTCTCTTGCTAGGTAGCTCCACTAGTTGTTGTTTTTGTTGCACTTGCACATGCACATGACCTTATAGCCTAATTGAACCCAGCAATGGTGCTGCTACATGATCACGCTTCCTACAAATACAGCTTCTGATATGTCACTGTGGGTCACTCACTCTCTTTCCTTCATTGAATGAAAGCCCCCACCAATGAGGGACATTTTGTATCCACCCTCACTAGTCCCATGTACGGTCACATCCACAAGATCACCCTTTCAATTTTTTTTATTACCTGAATGGCTGAATGGACAGAATCACTTTAGCAAACTGTAAAACAATAACTTTAAGCAATCCAATGCAAATAAAATCAGTATGTGTGTTTGGTTCACATCGAGGAGCTCGATCAAAAACAATTCTAATTGGGTAAAATTATTTTTGGATGACAATATAAGTTGTCTTTAGTGACCAAAAAAAAAAAGTTGTCTTTAGATAGGTTGTCAGAGTTGATTTTGGGTAGAATCATTATTGGTATAATTGATTATGGTAAATTTGAGTTGAAGTGAGTTAAAAGTAAATTAATTTATTTTTGGATAAATTTATAATAGAGTAATGTTGTAAAATCTTACAATTGATTATCTTCACCGCAGAAGTTACTCTCTATAGGTTCTCTGCAAAATTGGTTTTGTGACTAAAATCAATTTTTTATGTTGATTGTCAAACATCAATATTACTTACCAGATAAAATTATTTGGTTTTGGCCATTATAATTGATTCTAAGGTTCCAAATGTGGAACCAAACACACTAAATGTTTGAGTGCATTTTTTAAAGTCATGCTAAAATTAATTATAAAGTCAAAATTGATTATGTGTACAAGCTTCCAGTTGTCAGAATTATTTTTAAAGAAAAATAAATTAATCCAAATCAACATTTATATGTAGAAGCTAGAGTGAGTAGTTTTTTGTGTCAAACATAATCAAACATTTACAACTTGATTTCATAACATTGTCCCATAAAAATTACAACTTTCCTAAATGTATTCAAATATAAGTTGTATTACTTTCAACTCACTTTGAATCCTTTCACCCGTAATCAATTTTATCAATAATCAATTGTATCAAACATAGATCAAAACATTCATGCACTATGAACATGTTTGGATACATAATAAAAAAATTACAGTAAAGTAAAGTAAACTGAAATCATCATGAGGAACAACCACAAAAGGTAAAAAGAATTGGGCCTTTGGCCTAGGGGTGTACAAGAGACGGGTTGGGACGGGTTTTGGTTAACCCTAACCCGGCCCTAAATATTGACCGGGCCAATTCTTAGACCCTAGCCCGTCCCTAGACCCGAAGCAACCCGACAATATGCGGGTCCAATTTAGGACGGGTCTATGTAGTACGAGACTGGGTTGGCCCGAGGGACAATAAATCTAAGAGTATTTGATACTAATTGTAAAATTTAAAGATAATAACATACTAAAAGAGTTAAAAGTGATAACCTTTTTTTAGAAGAAAGAACTTGAAATTATCAAATTCTTGCATAATCTATGCCATAATCTATTGCACTTGAGAGGTTCACATTTTGTTTGATATATTTGCACGTGTCACTCATTTTGTTTGATCTCTCTTCACTTGTCTCACATGTGCATTACATGATTTTCTCTTATTAAAGCATGAAAGTGTCCATCTTTTGACCAACGTTTATTTAATTCATAAGTTAGATGTTAAACATTTTCATCTCATCCACATGGTAAGATAAATTTGAGCACCATCTATCACATTTTGACCATTATAACAAATTGAAATCTTGTAAAATGTATATGTGGGACGGGCCGGGTGGCCCGAGTGCCAACCCGAACCCGACCCGACCCGAAGCCGGATAACTCTATGATCAACCCTAACCCGACATCTTTTAATGATCGAGCCGGGTTCAACCCGGCCCTAAAGTCTTGGGCCGGGACGGGTTGGCGGGTAGGGCCGGGTTTTGTACACCCTTACTTTGGCCCTCCATATTATAAAAA
This sequence comes from Lotus japonicus, assembly GCF_012489685.1. Classification (NCBI taxonomy): domain Eukaryota; kingdom Viridiplantae; phylum Streptophyta; class Magnoliopsida; order Fabales; family Fabaceae; genus Lotus; species Lotus japonicus. Next base: position 12,898,446 of record NC_080041.1, on the reverse strand, counting down.
AAAAGGTAAAAAGAAATTGCTTCTATCTTTTTTATTATCCTCATTTTCCACCAAATATCCAAATTAAACATACACTATATGTGCAAATTAACATACACCTTAAATATCTGCTGTTGTTTTCTCTTTCTTATTAACATGACTGTCTACACCCTACATCAAAATGGGTGCCTGAGAAATAATTTCCTATGTGTACGTACTAATCACTGAGAGAGTACTGGTAGCTAGAGAAGGGGATGTACTGTAAGTATAGATAGAAATACAAAAGATTCACAGAATCACTGTTTGCTTAGGGTGTGGTGGCGGGTCGGTGGAAATACTGAGAACTTTGCCAAAGTTGCAGAGGCAGAGCAACCAAATCAGCAGCAACCCTTGAACCTTACGTACTTCCAAGAGTAGGTAAAAAGTACTGACTACTACTCTAAGTTTGGTATTGAACTCCTTTTCATAACCACTGCAATCAATTTGATTCCTATGGAGAATGCATAATTAAATACAAAGAATCTATAACTAATAATAATGATAACAATAACATAGGTGAGACCCTTTTGCAGATACCATCCTAGGAATTATATATGTGGAGAAAGAAATTATATTTTCCTTGCTCTCATATTTCCCTAAAATATATTATGTATGATATCCTCCATTGTCTATCAAATATTCAATTGTAGCATATTGATTGTACCCTTAACCATATTGGAGTTGCATCTAACGTCTGCACATTTCTTTCTTTAGCTTGCACCCGGTCATCTACTTACATGATAGTGTTTTATATGTTCCAACCATATGTCAGATATGTATATGTTAATTACTTAACTCCACCAACAAAAATTCTTTTGATAATTATAGTAGGGTGTTCATTATCAGTAGCAAAATAAAATAATTAACTAACATAGAAAATAGCAAATAAAGTATAATAAACCTAGGTAGGTATTGTTCAATCCCACCATTGTATTTGCAAACAAAAATTCGACAAATGATCCTCAAATCCTTTCATATTCTTTAGGAAAATCTTAAGTGTTACTTCTAGATCAAAACAACTGTCCTTAACTTCCTATCAATCTTGTTATTCGCACTTGTTAATCCGATGCAAATCTCTCTTTGTTGAGATATTGGATCACAATGGGATCGTGCAGTGGTGGTCCTTGGGGTCACGACAGAGCTTCAGCTTCCATGGCGTGGAGGGAGTACTTGCAGAAGACACTCTGACACTTAAGTCAGTGTTGAAGTGAGAGAAGTTCTCTGAATCACAGATATAACTTATATGCTAATTAGAATGAGTAGCATGTTATGCAAATAAACGATAAAACCTTTATTTATAAGATTGGAGTCCTTGACAATTGTCTCTGTAAGTGCGAGGGAAGCCCTTTAAATAGGGCTTTCGAGCAAGCAAGTGGCCTTGAGCCTCCCTGCCTTTAATCACCAGTTTCGGTCCTTTGGTGGTCGAGCGAAAGCTGTCAGGCAGGATGTTGCTTTCTGACCTATTCAACCTAGCTTTAAGGCGGATGCTTCAGTGCATGCCTTTTTGATCGGGTGAGATGCCTCAGGCAAGGTGGCTAAGAGGCCAGCCGAAACAATTTCATCCTAGAAACTCAGAGGAAACTTTTCTCCATTCTTCATGACTTTGTTGATCTTGTTTTCGACCCATCATGGCTCCATATTAGGATATCTTCTCTGACCTGAGAGTACAAGCTCTCTTCGACTACCTTCGAACTTATATATTGGTCGAAAAATAGAAATCTTTCCTCAACTTTGATTCTTTCAAAGTCATGATTCCCAGTCTTGAAATTCTTATTTAGATCGAATCCCCATGGTTATCTCTTGACTAACTTCTAATTATTTGTATCTGGCCAAATCTATATATTTCGACCAGGTAGGATAAATTTCGATACCAGCAAATTTTTTCTTGATTTGGCAAGGATTTAGTCCAACATTAGGGTTTGTCAATCATCAAGTAATATGAAATATGATGATTGGATTCTCTTATAATACAAGCTCTCTAGTGCGTTAGAAACTACAACATATGATAGGTTTAAGTTAAGCTTTTGATTGTTTGAATCACATATGAAATATGAGATGCTACTATTTCAAACTTCAAAATCACCCTATTTTAGTTAAATATACAATTCTTCATACTCTTGTAAACATGCACATAGAGTTTTAAATTTAACGCAATTTTAAAATGAGTTATAATTTATTCACATTTTATATCCCTACTACATCATACCTTTTTATTTTTCTTTATTTGTTTTCATCTCTCTTTTAATATAAGTGTAAAACAAGTGTGAATAAGTGTGAATAAAAATGTCCCCGAATGATAGCTCAAGTGGTAAGAGCTAGAGACATAAGGGTTGGGTGAAGGGTGAAGGGTCTCGGGTTCGAACCCAGATAAGAGATTAATTTAGTAACATTTTTAACAACTAACATTTGTCTATAAAAAAAATGTGAATAAAACATTTTTCCTAAATAGGATAAGATGCTCTGAATTAGATTGTTTTGATGTAATAGATATCTACCTATTGAAACTTGCACCAATTTGGGGCAACTTTTATTTTGTATTAAAAAGATATTTATTTAAGTAAAGATTAAGATGTCTTTGTTAATTGTATCAGCACGGTTTAATTTCAACAAGAATCTTCTTGTCACTTTATCACAATGACACTTCGTTTTATCATGTCATTTCTTTTTAGAGTTAATTTTCTTTTCAAAATGAATGATTCTTTCTAATTAACAAACATGTCATGTAATGGTATGGAGTGGCAATGTTTGTTTTGAAACAGCCAAATTGAGTGAAATGACACAAGTGACATAAAAGACCTCACATCCTAACTAAAAACAGAATCATGTGGTGAGATTCTAAAATTCCACTGAGAAAATGGCAATCTTTTTTGAAGAAAAAAACAGAGAGGCTTGGTAGTATAACAGACAAATGCTTTGCCTTTATCTATCCACAGTAGACGCAAAAGTGGCATCCACATCATGCAAGATGGCTGGCTGCAACCGTAAATTGGTAAACGGGAACAGAAAGACTCCCGGTCCCCTACTTTAGAATCTCCTCTGCATTGGGTATTTCTAGCTTACACAGGAAAATCAAATAGCCTTTTTCACTACCAAGGTTCCTCAATCTCAAAAGTTTTTCACCTTGGTTAAAGTTGTATCCCACTTTGATCCTTTGTAGTCTGTAATATCTTTTCCCAAATGCTGACAAACACAACGTAACACTTACTTCTATCTCCACCCACTTAAGTAAGCCTTTCTTTTTGAAGTTTAGGGATGTTTGTGGATATCAGTTGTTTTTTTTGGTACATAATTTTTTTTTTGGTACATGTGGATATCAGTTGTTTGAACTCAAAAACCACATTTCTCTTTTTCCAATGAAAAAAAAAAAAAAAATAGCAATGGATCAAAAGAGAGGGCCATTGAGAGGATGTGTTTTTACATTTTTTTTCTCACTTTTAATCACATATTTTGTATTTACACTTTAAAAAAATCACTCTAATAGTCTAATGACACAAGAGACATGAATTAGTCAAAAACACATTCAAATTATTTTAAAATATGTAATGTGAGAAACAAAAACATATCATTAATACATTCACCTGGTTTAACGCCAGATGAGTATTGCTATTTGGAAATAAATGTTGGACCTTGGAAGTCTGTTCCACTCATCTAGTATTTAAAATAGCAAATTTTTATTTAATTCATTGCTAGTCACTTTCTATTTCTATATCCTCTTCTTATCCAAACACATCACATATCTGATCTTTTATATCTCTATTTACTATTTACATACTCTATTGGGGAAGAATTTGTGATTTCAAAAATGTAAAACGATTTTCACACTTAAATTTGAGCTACTCTTTGAGAAAGATACAAAGAGAAGTGAGACATATGATATGTATTATGATTGGAAAAGAGAAAAATTGAAAAGGAAATTTGATAGAAATGAGAGGAAGAAAAAGATAGGAGTGAAAGTTAGGTTTTACACGTTATTCTTCGATTAGTCATTGTTGGTTTTATTTGGTGTGCTAAATTTTCACTCATTTCTATATTTTATGGTTGAGATCATCCATATTTTGTTGAGGTTATCACTTGGAGCGGTTTTTTCATTTACAAGACCCAAACCGTTGACATTAATTAGAAATATTCTCAGTATAGTCTTTATAAAGTGTAGAGCAACATTCACCACATTTAAGCTAATTTTTGGTGTAGAGCTATCTAAACCAACTTCTAAGACGGTATCAGAATATATCATCGATCCACTTATTAGAGACTTCTCATATGTGGCTCACTAACATACATTCATTTCTTTGCAACTTTGACACTCCAAAGCCCTAGGTATGAGAGAGTGTATTGAGAAGTCTCACATTGATTGTTAATATTGTCAAAATAATCCTTACAGAGATTAGAGTAACGTCGTTAGAAGATGGAAAGTGCATTCACGCTTGAAGGGGAGTATTGAAGTAATAAGTGTGAATAAGGAAGTCTCACATTGGATGGATAAACAAGTGTTGAGGAATTTATAGGTAGAATGACCCACTCACTCTTGCCTTAAGGTTTTGTAGTGAATGTATGTGGATGATGAACTTGTAAACTTTATCATAAGTCATCAAATTGTAAAGAGTTTCATGTTTCCGCTGTGCTACTCCAACAACGTTCACATTTAACTTAGTTTTGAGCAACAAAAAAAAATTGTACCGTATAATTTATCTAAAGTACTTTAAGGTAAAATAAGTCATCACATTCATTAACAATAATTACTTATTTTAAAAAGTCAATTCAAACTATTGATTATTACTCCTACATACTTTAAAAAGTCCATAAAACAATTAAACCAACAATTATGATAACTTACTCAAGTCAAATCCTAACAAAAACTATACTCCTATTTCCTTTTCCTTTTTTTCCCCTTAATTTCTTTCTCCGTTTTCTCCACCAAAAGTGTCAGTGTAAAAATAAGATTTCCTGCATTCAATTCCCGTCTCTCCCTTTCATAACTGACGTGTGCATTGGGAACTAACCAACTTCACACTGTAATAAAGTTCCGTTATAGCCAACATTTATTATTATTTATTATTTTATATTATTACAAATTTAAGTGAGTCGGACTCCGATCAACATCACGGAATACAGCATGTTTTCAGCACCATAAACCACTTACAAAGATACTTACAAATCATTTATTGAAACAGCTCTCACTCGCAGCAAAAATCAAACACAAAACATTTTAAGAGGTATTGACCACCTGTTCATCCTTACCGTGTGAGTCAACATGACATTTATTATATAATATATGGTAACATAATTTATGATTAAAATAATAATTTCACCAAAATATAAAACTATATTTTATGATTATTATAATACTGGTGGGCCCTCAAGTCTGAGAGGAAGAACCAGGTGACACACGCTGCCTCACACATGACACCCCCATCTACTTACCCTCTTTTCCAATCTAACCCCTTATAAATACTCACCCTCACCCTTCTTCTTTTCCTCAGTGATTCAGTTTTTCTCAGTTTATTCACTGCCCACAGAGTTTCAATTTACTCTCTCCCTGCTCTGTTTTGCTCTGTTTTCCCCTGTTTTTGCTCTGTTTTCACCCCAAAATCCTTAGCAATTTCCCTTGATTCCATGGCTTCTACTGAGGGAAGTGCAGCACCACCGCCTTTGTACTTTGATGAGAAGTGGAAGCTTTCGAAGAAGGAAGGGTCCTCCACCAGGAGCAGATCTTCAAGCAGCACCAATTTCATGAAAAAATCCTCACAAGAACAGAGGAAGTGTGCTTTTGCTAGAAAGTGTGCGAGGCTTGTGAAGGAGCAGAGAGCTCGTTTCTACATCATGAGGCGGTGTGTGACAATGCTCATCTGCTGGCGTGACTACAGTGATTCATGAAGAAAAGGGTCGATGAGGAAAGCTGAAAAGGAGGGTTAGAGAGCTTAAAGTTCTCTCCTTTTTGCTTCTCTGTTTTTCCCCTGTTAGATCTTACTTGAGATGAAGGCCCAGTCAACAGAGAAAGAGATATACCTGTACATAGCAAAAGTGATTTTTCTTGGCTAGAGGTTTTCAATTTTTGCTTTTTTATTTTATTCAAAGGGTGCTATGAAGATTGAAGCTCAATCAATGGAGTCACATGTTTGTGCCTGCCCTGAGTTCTTTTGTTAATTTTCTAGCTGTCTGAGAATAGAAGAAAACATGTTAGAATGAAGAAATTGATTGAAATGTGAAATGGTATCTTTGCTTATTTCTTATTGGCTTAATTGCAACTTTGGTCCCTGACATTTATAAAAGCCACGATTTTGGTCCCTCACCTAATTTAATTACAAAAATCGTCCCTCACCTAACACTCTGTGAACAAAGTTGGTCCGACCGTCAATTTTTTAACGGAAGAAGCTTATGCGGTGTTTGAAAACTTAGGTGGAAGTGCCACTGGAGAGAGGGAGGCACATGCCTCTACATCTCAGAGGAAAAAACAAAAAAACTCAGAGGAATAGCACACAACCTCAATCTCAGCGTTCCAACAACTAGGCCTCCCAACAGCAAAGCTTCACTATGAGATAAAAAAAACAGCCGAGAGGAGAGGAAAAATTGATTCTGACGCCAGTGACACTTCCACATAAGCTTTCAGACGCCACGTAAGCTTCTTCCGTTAAAAAATTGACGGTTGGACCAACGTTGTTCACGAAGTGTTAGGTGAGGGACGATTTTTGTAATTAAATTAGGTGAGGGACCAAAATCGTGGCTTTTGTAAATGTCAGGGACCAAAGTTGCAATTAAGCCTTTCTTATTTTTTTTTTTTCTTTCCCTCCCAATTCCCAAATGAAATTAATTACTAGTCATGTTTTTTAAATGATTTTGGTTCAATTTCAGTTTATGGGTGTTGTTGTTTTCACTTTGGGATTGAGGAAGAAGTGATGGGTGTGTGTTTGAGATCTCAAAATCTCTTGAGATTCCATTCAAACCATTGCAGCTGAGATGAGGTAAGCTAAGCTCTGTGTACAGTATAGATCTAAATGTGCTTAGGCTGACGCAACATGGTGGTTTGTTTAATCTTTTCCTGCAATTATTTTAATGACAATTAAATGTGGAAGTTGAGAATTATTTATTAATTTATATATGTTTGAGAGAGAGAAGAAGAGTCTTGGCATCTTCAAAATCAGAATGCCCAAAGGGGCAAGCAACAAAATTTGGAAAATGTTTTCTTCACACCTCATTTTAAGGTGGAATGAGGTATATGAGGAGAGAGATAGGAAGAAAAGAAAAAGTAAGAGAGAAAAAGTATAAGATGTGATAAATGATAAGAGGAAAGAGGTAAAAACAAAAATAGGTGGAAATAAAGTGTTTAAAAGATGAGGTGTGTATATATCATTACTCACAAAATTTACATTAAAAATCTTTTGCCATGTTTGGTTACATAAAAGCTCCTTAATCACTTCTTTGGAAAAGCGGCATCCCTCTCTAGATTGTGTGTTTTTCATCTATCCAAACACCCTACCATTTTTTTTTATCTCTATCCATACGGTGAATCTAATTCGTCGCCTCACAATTACTCATATACTTGATTTTAGATAGTATGAAGTTGATTAATGAGTTTTTTCATTTAAGAAAGTTGAGAATCTATTTATTTGAACTCTAATCATTCACAGTGGGTGTTTTTTTTCTAATAGCACTTGAGGAATTTTTATATTTGATTTTTTTGTAGTTGATTTTTTTTCTAATGGCACTTGAGGATAAATAATAAGTTTATTGAAAAATTAATATTTAAAATTTTAGAATGGGAGTTAAACGATGTTCTAGAACGGTGGTGGAGTGTACGTAGGAGGAGGTTGGCGTCAGATGACTGCGACGACGGTGGCGGAAGGTGTGGTTTTTTTGGCACGCGTCTTGATGCAATTTTCTTTATTTATAATGTGAATGACAAAACAGTCCTGTAACTGCAAGCTTGAGTTGAATTATTTGACCACTGCATGGACCACTTTGACCCTCTTTTATCTTCTATACATGGGGCAGTTTTGGTGTTTTTGTTCTTTTCCTTCATCTTCATCCTTACCTCAACGTGCATTGTTCTTGTTTCTCATTTATTCCCCTAAAATATAATGTGATGTGTAATTGTGACTCAATGCGGCTACACATTTGAGTTAGTACACATAATGAGTGTGTAGACACTTATGCTTTGTTTGGTAGAGTAGAGAGAGATAGAGTAGAGAAGAGAGAAGTTAAGTAGAGAGAAATATGTGAGAAATAGATAAGATTTAGAGGTTGTTTAGTAGGGTAGAGATAAAGGAGAGAGAGATGTGAAATAATGAGGTGAAAGAAAGAGAAAAAATAATATTTGATTAAAAAAACATTTTTTACAAAAAGGTGTCAGAATGCAGATAGTGCCGGTTCAAAACCGCCACTAAAAGCTAGGAAAAGGACAAAAAAAAAAATTGTGGCGGTTTTGAACCGCCACTAAATGCACTGGAATCAAAAAAAAAACACCTCCGCCAGAATCTCTTCACAAAACGCGAAGAGATAAAAAAGTGGGTTTTTCCCACCCTCAATTTCTCTCTCACCTCAATCTCTCTCCCACCAAACAATGTAACTTCCCCCCTCCTCCCTCTATCTCTCTTCCTCTCATCTCTCTCTACCCTAACTCTCTCCTACCAAACAAGGCCTTAGAATGAGATATAAAAAATGATATACGTGATATGATGTGGTATAAAAAAAAAAAAATATATATATATATATATATATACTATAAAGGGTTTATATATTGTAACTCTTTGAGTTAATGTAGGGTTTGTTTACATTACAATTAGGTATGTATATATATGGTTTGAAAATTCGTTTACTGCATTCAGAGAATTCTTACGTTCACGCAGTTAAAAAATTTGAACCGTTTAGTCCAAGATTGTCTGCTTATATATTTCATTAAGATCTCTACTATGTTTGATTTGGGAGATAAAAAATATGAATAAAGGGAAGATCACAAAAGAGATCAATGTGAGAAAAAAAAATTATGTGTTATTTGGTATGATAAAAAAATTATTACTTTGGTTAAAAAAATTTGTTTATGGCTTTGGGAATGGCAGGTTGGCTGTGGCATGAATAATGAGTTGTTGAGACAATGGCTTAAAAAGAAAGCGCCAAACATGGATGGACTCTCACACCATCATGTGCATGTTTAAATATACAATGAAAAATCACAGTAGTGCTAAAATGATGATGGATAGTCAGCAAAAATTGAGAAAAATGTTTTAATTTCCATATTTGTTTCCACACAATTTTTCACCATGTATCTTAAATTCCTAACATGCACCATATTATTATTGTACGTACAAGACATGTATAAAATACTAATAATAAATAGTGTTGTTACTATAGGGGCTTGTAATTTGTTTTGTTTGTTTTTTTAGTTATTTGGATTAAAAGAGATAATAAAAGAATAATTACATATAGGTCCTTAACATTCAGTTAACTTGAATGAAAATAACAAACATAACCTTAAGTTTGGAGCTTCATTTTTCTCTTACCCATTCTCAAATTTTCTTTAGATTTGAATCGTCATAAAAAAAAATTATAGGCAAATGTTAGTTGTTAGTAATGTTAGTAAACTAGTTCTCCTCAGGGTTTGAACCTAGCTATGACTTTTCACCCTTCATTCCACTCATTACCCAACCCTTAAGTCCCTAGCTCTTACCATTTGAGCAATCCTTCGGGGACTGAATCGTCATAAATGATAATGAGTTTGTTTTTAGGTGTTTGCGGTGGTACCTTAAGCCAGACTAAGGCGTGGTACCCAAAATGAGTTGGTTCAGCAATAAAGACTCATGTATTGGTTAAAATTTTGATTTTGTTCTATTGTAGTAATGCAACGTTCCATTCTTAGAGACGTAAGATTTGCGAATTATGTTTTCTGAGCTTTGTTCATCCATCAACCATTGTCATTTTACGTGCATCTCCACCACCATCATTCGTTTTCACCACTCGTTCATTTTTCATTAAAAAATGAATTTCATGAAATAAAATTAATTGACAAGTAAAGTAAAATTTAAAGATGTAGTATTTACGTTGAATAACATGATAATAATCTAGAAAATTACTTAACAGGGTACCACACCAAAAAAAAATCAAGATACCACATAATTCACCTTCTTTTTAACACTTCATGGTTAATTAAGGAGGAATTTTTTTTGAAGAGAATTAAGGAGGAAATGTTTTTTTAAAGGGAATTAATTAAAGAGGAAGTGTTATTAAATGAATGATATAATATTTCTTCTTGGAATATTATTTTCATAAAAGTCAAAAGTTTTAAATAAAAATATTTATGATATTATATTTTAAAATATTTTATATTGAAATTTCTCTAAAATAGCTCTTTATTTGTAATGTCTTTAATTACAGATTTTTTTATCTTTTCAATTTGAACAATTTACTTTGAAGAACCCTTAATATCCGAGCATTATATCCTCCTACAAATGCCAAAATAAAATTTCACATTTTTTTAATATAGAACTCTCTAAACAAAAATTAACATGTGTTTTTAATTAATATAATTTTTTTTAATTTATTAAAGTTTAATACTCCCTCCGGTCCTATTTATAAGCAACAAAAAAAAATTCACACAGTTTAAGAAATGTAGTTAAATTAGATAAAATGCATTAAATTTGTCTTAAATTAAAATGAACTTCCAAAATTACCCTTTGTTATTAGTGTTGGAAAGTGGAAAAGAGAGAGAATAATTAATGAGACACATTTTACAAGTTAGAATTAATAAGGGTATCATTGAAAAAAATTAATTAATATAGCTCAAACTTTCATTTGGTTCTTATAAAAAAGACCAAGATTTTTCTTCTCTTTCATGCTTATAAATAGGACCGGAGGGAGTACATCGCTCATACTAACATTTACAAATTTATTACTCCTAGGAGAGTTGAGCTTTCTCGTGGTTGTTGAATAGAAGGAATTTTCTTTTCCAGGGCTCATTGTTGTCTAATTAATTAAATAAAAATGGATAGAAAGAACATTGTATTTGCACAACATACCTCCTTTTTTATTAAAATAATTTGATTATTGCTACACTGTGGTGTGGGCTACTCATAATTTGTTTCATTGTCTGTCTTTTCGGTTTTCGGCTGTTTCTATCTATAGCCGTATTGTTTCTTTTCTGGTCAAAGGGAAGATTTTGCTTTTCCTTCAAAACCTTCTTTTGATGCACTTTGTTAGTAATCAAAGAAGCATCATTCTCAAAAATTTAGATTAAGTTGTCATCATATTCATGATTAGGATATGGTTTGGCGTGACAAAAGGAAAATCCAATACTACACAATTAAAAAAAAATATTCCCAGGTTGAAGCATGCAATGGAACAGGTAATTTGCTTAAGTAATTTTTTTTACAATGAGCACAGATGAAAAACTGTATAGCTTTTAATATTATATAAAACTTAAAAACTATTTTTTTTTCGCTCAAAACGTGAAAAAATGTTTAAGATTTAACTCTTCAGGTATTGTAAAAATAAAATAATTTTTAGTTTTAATTCTTAATTAAGTTGTATAGCTCTTTTTTGTGAAAGAAATATGGTACAGTGGATATTTGAAGCTGATTTAGAGCATTAAATACATTTGACTGCTATTCATTACTGCAAAAAGTAAGTGAAATGGTAGAGTGAAAACAACTGGAAAGAAAGGAAGCGTGGCATCTGTTATTCTTCCCTCTTCCCCACATTTTTGGACTATATGTTTAAGCTAATTATGGTCTTTCAAGGACCATGTATGTTTGTAGTTGGAAAAATGATTCCTGAACCACTGAATAGTAGAAACACCCATAAACACCCCTTTTTCCTGCGGATTTGGCCAAATAATACACTGAACTAACCACCTAAATACACATGACTAACCATAAAGCACAGAACCGTGTAAAGTTGAAATTCCTAAATTAGGGATTTGACCAAATAATACACTGAACTAACCACCTAAATACACATGACTAACCATAAAGCACAAAACCGTGTAAAGTTGAAATTCCTAAATTAGGGATTTGGCCAAATAATACACTGAACTAACCACCTAAATACACATGACTAACCATAAAGCACAGAACCGTGTAAAATTGAATTTAGGAATTTCAACTTTACACGGTTCTGTGCTTTATGGTTAGTCATGTGTATTTAGATGGTTAGTTCAGTGTATTATTTGACCAAATCCCTAATTTAGGAATTTCAACTTTACATGGTTCTGTGCTTTATGGTTAGTCATGTGTATTTAGGTGGTTAGTTCAGTGTATTATTTGGCCAAATCCGCAGGATAAAAGGGTGTTTAGGGGTGTTTTACTGTGTAGTGGTTCATGAATCATTACTCTTGTAGTTGAGCTACTGAGATGAGATCCTTGTCTCATCTATGATGATAATTGATATGTTTGGAGTAGAGTACATGAGTTTTCATTCATTCCTAATTCTCTTTCTTTTTATATCACATTATAAAGTAATATCTTTTATTTTTCTCTATTTTCTTGCTATCTATATATATATATATAACTATACATGTAAATTTAAATAAATTGTAAACACATATTTTCCCTTAATCCTGCCTACATGTATGTATATCTTCTTACTAGTTTTTTTATAAGCATAATGCATTAATGGGAGGTATAAAGATTCTTCAACCCATTACAACAAAGGACAAGGTCTTCAAGGAGAATTAAAAAAGACAAAACAACAAAGAGAAAATAGAGTAAAACAGAGCAATAACAAAGCAAGAACCAACACCTACACATGAAACCTTAGATTTTTTTTATAGGCAAATGTTCGTTATTAGTAATGTTAGGAAATTAGTTCTCCTTAGGGTTCGAACGCTGGACTCTTCATCCTTCATCCCTCTCAATCATCATGTTCTTAGCTCTTACTATTTTAGCTATCATTCGGAGACACAAACAACCTTAAATAATATCTTCTTACCAGTGTTTTACATATTTGATTAGTTACCTTAATTATGGTCAAAAGCAAAGCAATCCACTTCTTTAATTAATCATGGTCCCACTTCCATCCATCTATTTCTATTTTGTTGAAAGGTATCCAACAGTTTGAACAATAATGGGATTTCAGCACTCCTAGTAGTGGATAGCTCCTCTTCCATAATCATTAAAAGGCCAGATTCAACTTCAACTTCTCTCTTTCAAAAAAAAAAAACTTCAACTTCTATCTCCCACTTTTTGTTTGAAATTTCAAGTTTGGAAAAATAAAAATAAAAAGTCTTTTTTTTAGGCAAAATAAAAAGTCTTACTATACAAATTTGTTAAGTTATTATATATATCATACACCATTGAAAAAATATTAAATATTTCATTGAATGAATAAATATTTTAGCCGAACCAATTTAATTGGTTTGATTCGGTTTCTCAGGTTGATGAGGTCAAACGAAATCAATAAACACTCAAAATTAAACTGAATAAATAAATATTAAATATATAATCACTAACATACAAAGTGTATTATTCTTACATTTAATATATACATATATAATACTAGAAGATTTTGAAAAAATATTTGTAGGAGAATTTGGATGTATCCGACTATCCGTTGAATTCATATACTCTCCAAAAGGTAACACAATTTCTTCATCCTCACTTCTTATAAAGTCAACATTCATCAATGAGAAAAAGATGATGTACCGACGGTGTAAAGTTTTTTTACACCGTCAACCAATCAGATTTTAAGGATATGCCACGTTAATTAATGAAATTCAATAAAATGAGAGATTTTCTCACATCTTTGAAATCTGATTGGTTGACGGTGTAAAAAAACTTTACACCGTCGGTGCATAGAAATTAAACTCTTCATCAATTGTTGATTCACTTGCTTTACTTTGTTTTATTGAAAATATAAATAATAATTACACATATCATATAAGATCTCTCACTTTTTACACGCCTATATATAATCATTATAAATTTAAAATAAAATAGGTGTAATTCCACTCAGAAATTTATTATTGTTATTAATGCTTGAATAAGCATCTCAGAAAATTAATTAAAGAAGCCGAAAGATACCTTAATGGAAAGTAGGTTGCAAGGAAGAAGAAGGGTCACTTTTCCCATGGAACTGATGGGCCCATTTTTCATCTGAGCTTTCAGTAAATCCAAGATAATGTGGGCCCATTAACTAAAAATAAAGGGAAACAGAAAAAGCCCGTGTTAGAGGTTAGTGGGCCCGGTAGAGGGTAAAAACAAACAAGGTTAGAAGGTAATTTGGGCCTAAACCTAACATGACATTCACAGGTCCACGTATGGTCAAGGATCACATCATGGCATTGTTGGCACGCATGCCTTACAGATATAGTATATCATCACTTTTCATATCATAAATGTTTGCAATAATAGATTAAGATCATATTATGTCTCATTCCAATGAATGAAGTTATGTTACCTCAATTAGAAAATGTGTATATATGATATTTAATTATTTATAATTTTAGATTGGAAACTCTTAATAGACGTGACAAAATTTCATTGGTAAGATAGAGAGTGAGACACTTTTTGAGGATACATGATCTTTTTGATCCAATAATAATAGGATATATAAACATATGACTATTTTAAGAGTTGTTCAAATTCACAGTGATTGTGATTTAATTTCACTCCAATTGACTAGTAAAATTACTTATATATTAATTAAATTATAAAATTCTCTATCCACTTTTCGTATTTTAAAATCTATTTCTCCACCTAAAATAAAATACAATAAATATAAATAATCACTCTAATGGGTTTATTCATTCTAAAGGGAGGTAGCTGAATTCATATATCTCAATTTTTTAATTTAAGAAAAAAATCAATTATAATATTTATGAATGAACCATTATGAAGTACAGTTATATTTCTTATCTAATTTAATATCGTGTTTTTTTAAATACTAAATATTTTTATTTATGAAAAGTTGTGAGAGTCAAAGTCATGCACTGGGTGGCACCTGGCAGTGGGCATCACATAAGAACTAGAAATTATACCCGTGCGTTGCACGGGTTTATTTATAATATTTTAAAAATTATATATGATTATTATAGTTTTAAGAAATATATAAATATGTTTAATTATAAAATATAATATTTAAATAATAATGGAGGTGAGGCATTTCATTGAGTAGAATTATAGTTGTCTAAATCTAAATAATTAATATTACTCAAATTTGATAATTGACCTTTTTTAAAAAAGAAACCTTATTGAAACGCAATAAAAATGAGAAAAACTTTCTCATTTATATAATTACATTGGATCATAAAAAACTCATATCTGTTGTTCCCTACCACACCCTTGATTTGCCAAAAAGTTTGTCATAGTGTTTTCCTGACTCAATACATGCACCACACCAACACACTGAATTATAGACATCAGATGATCTATATGATTAAATACATGTTCCAATTTCCATGACCTCCTATCTACCATAGACGTACTCACCCAACCACTGAGGAAGAATCACTCTCAACTACCACATTTGAAAATTTAAATTGTTGGAAAAATAACAAAGCATGTAACACTGCTTGAACCTTGGTCAAAAGCCCACAACATTCCAGTTCCTTTTGCAAAGTAACCTAACAAATCTCCTCCTTGATCCCTCAAAATCCCGCCAATACCACTCACCACTGGGTTCCCTTTCAACGCCTCATCTACATTAAACTTCAAAACAGTTTCTAGTTGTGGCTCCCAATACACTCTTTGTGGCATCTTTTGTTTTCGTGACCATTTAATACGCTCAAAGCCTCTAGCTAGCAAACTGTTCCAAATCATATGAACAATCATTCCACTTCCCCTTGACCCACCAAAAAACACAAACCAAGCAATAGTCTCATATATGTTCAAGAGAAACAATATTGTTATTAAACACGCATGCATTTCTCTCTAGTAATTGATATTAAATAATTAGCACTGAAGTAGTCTTAATATTTTATTCATTTAAAAATATAGAAATCATTATGTGAATTTGAAATATATTAAATCAAGTAATAAGTTTTTAATATCATAAATAAGTTATAATGACATATTTTTTTACACTTTATATCTACAATAAAGTAATTTTAACTTTTAAAATTACAATAAAAAATGATTTTATCAGTGTAAAGAATTATTTATTAAATTTAAATTTATTCAACTCTGGTTATAGTTATTTTACTCTGTTATTATTTCTCAAGTCATTTCTACTAATATATAATAAATAAAAAATTATATTTGAAGAATTTTTTCAACGAATACACACATATTATAGTTAATGGTAAATACTCATAGAGCGACTTTTTATTTAAAGACTACTTTTTCTTAATTATTTTTAATAAATATTATTTTATTATAATTAATTTTAACTCTCAGTATTTTTTGTATAAAAAATATTACTTGGTTCTATTTTAATTTTCTTCCCTTCAATTTATGATTGATAATTAATATTCTAACATTTTTTAATTAATATTGAATAAACCATTTTTTTATAAGCAACTGCAATTTATAATTAATAGTTAATACAACTAATACAAACATGAGTATTTTATTATCTAATGTATTTTATATTTTTACTATTTAATATATAATACTTTCATATATATGATTTAATGTAGTTTTTTTTTATAGTTGATGAATTATTTTCTGAAATGAAGAAATAATAAATGAGTAATGTAAAAAACAAATTCAAAATTTAGTTTATAATTTTATTATTTAGTATAGGTAGCTAAATAGTCTCTCGTTAATTTCTTTCAGTTTTCAATATTTATATTTAATGTATTTAATAAAAATATTATTACATAATTTAATCAAAGGTTACATCATATTGGCATGTGTAAAGTCAAAAATCATAAAAATTGAAATATTTCAAAAGTTACATTATATTGAAAGTTGAATAGAAATTTAATTTGTTTAACTTCATTGTTTAATGCTTTTATTACATATAGCTCAAGTGAGCTTTACATATATATATAGATAGATAGATTAAGAATGAATAAATGAAAATATGAAATAAGACAAGGTTTGAGAATGGAGATGGTTTTTGTCTGTAGTCCACACCCTTCGCTAGCTTTAATAACTTTTTAGAAATAAATAAAAGATGATGTTGAAGTTATCCATTAGCCTAATTATAAATCTATAATAAGCACTAATGCATTTAATAAACTTGCTGATTATGCAATGATGGCTTGGTTATCCATTACAATTATAAATAGGCAGACATTTGGTGTGTTGGTTGATTATATTATTAACCTACTACCTTACATTTATTTTTAATTGAAGGTTTAAAAAGAGAATAAAACACCTATTGAAAAATATAATTTTTTTTTTTCGTATCGGAGAACATCATTAATTTTATTAACCTTTATAAACATATTATTTATTTTTTAAATTTAATTTACACTTTCAAACTATTATATATCTCCTCATTTATTTTTCTTACTAGGATATTATTTGAAAAAATACGAATTAATGCTCCCTTGATATTCTAAGTGTAAGTGGAAGGCAAAGAGAATAACTGAAAGTGGAAGGTAAAGAAGAGAGAAAATGATTAAAAAGCATAAGGAAGTCTTCATGGATTCTAGCATGAATCCCGGTTAGTCATCTCCTTCCTTTAAAGTTAATGAGAATCATACTAATTAAGATCCAAGTTTAGATTTTTTGCATGATGAAAAACTTAGGATAGAAGAAATTTGCTTACAATTGGTATAAATATATACAAACAAAGTTTCTCCAGTGAATTATTAATAAGAACGTATAAAAGAACTTGGATTATTCAATGGATAATCATAATAATTTGTCAAATAATTAGCTATGAGACTAATATATTCCTAAAAAAAATTTCTTTATTTCCATAACGAAGTTCTAACTTCTAAGTGTATGAACAGAGTGTTTTTTGGTTAATTAACACCTGGATTTTTTACCCCACGTAATTGATGAACTGGGTCTTGCATAGTGCATAGTCTCGGATAAGCCCAAATTGTACAAACTATCCAACTTGGTGGAAGAAAGAGTTTGCTCAACGATATTGGACCACGGTCCACGGACCCAAAAAATAAGACATTTGAACCCAATGAAGAGAAGATTGCTCAGTGACATTGGAAATAACCCTTCGGTTTGATTTTATATCCAAATTTTACTTGATCTTTATAACTCCAATCATTTAGATTATTGTTTTTGTTTGATATGAAGTATGATCAATTAACTCAAGTTTTTTAAACTTAAACAAATATTAATTCAAATTATCATCAATACTATCCCAAACATCTAATAATGCACTTCAATCTCTATCTTTCATCTTTGCTTTCAGTCTGGTTTGAAAGTTCAATTGATCAATTCTAAGAATAAATATAGTAGTACATAACAAACAATGTGATACCTCTTCTATTAAATCATCAACTTAATTACAACAACAAAAGAACTAGGCTAAAAAGCAATTCATCAGTCCAAGAACATAGTATATCAGTTGAGAATGAACTCAACAAACCATGGTGGTTGCCTCCAGCTAATACTTGGCTAAGATTTTCATGTTGTGATAGCTCAAGAGAAACTCCCTTGCCTTTTCCAACAAAAATCTCACTCTCTCGTGAGTCTCCATATTGTTTCATGTCATATTTTATAATCATTGGTTTCCTTTTCATCCTAAAGATGATGTTTCCATTGACCTTATTGCTTTCAACTAATTTGCTTATTGAATATATATATGTGCACAACCTTAGAGTTTGTGCAGGCTAAGTGCTCCACTTTGTTTTGTAAAATAGAAGTCTTATTATGCCTTTGGTAATTGCACTTCAATGTTGTATGCCCAATAAGCCAATGGCCAGTTGAATTCTTGAATAATCTACCTGATAATATATTGATTACTTATTCTGGATTTTCAGAGTTTGAAATGTGCTCAGGCACCAAATTGAAGAGCAAATTTTGGAGGAGAATGATAAAGTGACACGTGGGATGTTTAGTGGCATGTTCAAGTGTCACCAAATTGTCTATTTACTCCACTAAATAACACTAATGAGTGCTAGGATTAATAAAAAATTAATTAATTTCACTTTAGGCCATTTAGTGTGTTGTTTGAGTGATTTTGCTCTCTCAACTTTTTTTTTTGTCTTTGGCCACCGGTCTCCATGGGGAAAAGAGTCCCATGTAAATTTAGTTATTGGGTTAATATTTTAGAGAAATGCTAACGACACTCTCTTTTGGACACCCTCTCATTATGATTAGTTAAAATACACGTGGGTCCCGCCATTTGGAAATGAGATCCACTAATTTTGTAGTCAAATTTGTTTGACTACAAAAATGGGTTAACTTAAATCAAGTAGAAAAAATTATGAGGTCAAAATCACACAAACGATAAATTAGAGGACCAAAAGGGTAATTAAGGAAAATTAGTAGGGCTTATAAAAAAAAAGGAAAATTAGTAGGGTTGGTCATAACTTTCAGACGCTCTAAATGGCGCGTGAGGTACAGATTCCCCTGTTGGCTTTTTATTATTCTTGATAGCAGCGAGAAACAGCTTCATCGTACATGTCTGTCTATGGCCTCTAAACATCTCCGAAACTCGCCGCCGCCGCTTCGTATAGACCCGGTTACCCAATTGACCCGATTCGTTCCAGAAGCTTCTTCTTCACCCTTCAGCTAAGGGTCACTCTTGCTAGGTATTGTTGACTCTTTATCTTTCTGCTAAGCATTGTTTGGCACTTCATCAATTTCATTGCTTGAGATTTTGATTTGGCCTTTACCCAGTTGTTGAAATAACTCTTATATGCTGACAGTGTGTGAAAAATTTAATCTTTTTAAGTGTATGAATTATGGGTCATTGGTCTTACTTGTGGAGGTTCTAGAAAAGTAGAGAGCTGAAGTTACATGCTTTTGATGGAGGATGTAATAGGGTTATGGGTTTTCATTTGTTTTGTGGTGGGAATTGGAGATTGGATTTGATAAACGAGTCTGAATTGCATAATCTAGTAGTAGTATAGGTTAATGATTTTTTTCTGATTTCTGCATAGTGGGGCTGAACTGAATTAACTATGGTTTGATTGGAATTTTGTTGTGAGTTTTTGGTTCTGTGTGGTTTCAACCTGTACCCCTTTTTTTGTTTTATTCTTTCCATGCACTTCTTAAGTTGATTTTTGATGTTTTAATGCAACCCTATCAACTAAAGCTTTATGTTTGTTATTTTAATATCTGTCAACAGTGTGCAAACCATGGGTGATGCAATTGATTTGACTGGGGATGGAGGAGTTCTCAAGACCATTTTGAGGAAAAGCAAGCCGGATGCTGTGGCTCCATCGGATGATCTTCCTCTTGTTGATGGTATGGTTTTGCACTTTTGCTAGTAGTGTGGATTGTTTAGAGCTTTTATAGTGATGAACTATCTTACTTGGTAATAAAATCACTGTTGTTATTAGGTGTTGTAGAACTCACTGCAATTGCAATTTTAGATTCTCTTTTATCTTCATTGGTTCAAGAGAAATTGAGATATCTCTGATCCTCTATCTGTTTGCAGATGGTATACTCTTATCTTCTATTTGCTAGCCATGTATATACACTTTCAGGCTGAAAATATATGGGGATGGTAGCATAGTTATCGATCGCGGCAAATAGCAGCGCTATCGCGCCGTCGCGTCGCGGCCCTTCCCCGCGATTCTGAGTCGATCGCGTCGCGGAACGCCGTCGCGGCTGTCGCGCCGCGAATCGCGTTCGATCACGTTCAATCGCGGTGCAGGTTGAAGATGGGTCGGGTTCAAGGAAAATCCCCAAATTGCCCTCAAAATTGTAAAATTAGGTTAAAATTTGAGGGTACTTTTGGAATTTCGCTCTTAATAAGTGAAACGGTGCGTTTCACTCGTCTTCTTCACGCGTTTCTTCTTTCTTTACGCGTTTCCTCTGCAACCTGCAACCTTCTTCAACGCGTTTCTCCGGTGCGACTTGCTTCCCCTCAGCCACCTTCGACCAGAAGTCCAGAACCCATGGCCACGGCGCAATCTGACAAGCACCGTCCAGGCTCCGGCGACCACCACCCCTGTTTACCCTTGGGCCTTTATTCTGTTCTGAGTTGCTCTGTTTTTTTCTTCTTTTCCTCTATTTTTTTTTCCTTTCTTTTAGTAATTATATGTATATATTAGTTATATAATATTATATGTGAAAAATCAAAATAGCGGTCATCCCGCTATCCGCTATCCCGCTATCCCACTTTTGGGGTCGGCCGCTATGCGCCGCGATCCGGGATTGACTACTATGGATGGTAGCAATTGAAGTACATGGCCTTTAATATGAACGTCCCTGTACTTAACTCTAGTATTAGTTAAATAAGGATTAGTGTTGCAACTTAAGAGGAACACTCTCTTAGGAGTGATGCAAAGCATGTCTCGTTTGATTTGATGATCAAATTGGAATATTAAAAATTTACAAGCTAGGGTTAGAGTATATCAAGGTTTGATGCTGTGAACTAGTGAGAGGAAAGGAATCTTAGCAAAAGACTAGTCGTTCCATGCTGGTAAAAACTAACAGTAGCGGAAAATCTGTACTCAAGCATTCTATGTATGTTTAGGAAAATTAGAGATTGATAGATTATGATTTTACAAGTGGGGTTACTTTAAGATGACTGACTATTAGAACAGAACAGGGTATAAACTGCAGATATAAGATTAGAAAAGAAAAAAAGGGAAACAGCATAGGATGAATGAAAAATATGACAAGTTAAACATTAACCCATGTGTCACTCAATCCAAAGATAACAAACTTACAGGTTTTGGAATTATGCCTAAAAGTATCATGACCAAAATAAAAGGCATCACACATCGAAGTAATCTGTAATTTCAATTCCAATACTATAACAGTTTCAACCTTAGTTATGTTGTTGTAGGCATTAGGACTTGCTTACGAGTACAAAGCCCATTTGTCCCAACCATGAAAATGTGTTTCAAAGCAACATAATATTTAAGCTTAAATACCAACTCTAACATGGGACTGCGTCATTGAAGTACGTGTGATTTGTATAAAGTCAGAGTTAAACTCAACCTCCTTACACTATAACATATTAGTGGAGTCAGTAAGAACCAATTTATGTGGGGGAATAGCTGATCATGTATTAAATTCAGAACATCTTTCAATATTGCTTTGTTTTTTAATTCTTCATGCCTATGTATTCTTTGCCATCTTGGGTCCTCTGTCAACTGGAGTACTGGATGATTAAATACCATACTATCGCATTGGACAGTAGACCAGAAATATAAGTTTGTTTCTTGACCTGGTCTTTTATATTCAGTTTTTTTGCATAAACTAATTTTATAAATCTCTCATGTTGAAAGCTCTTCTTCTCTGGTATGGGAAACGTACTCTGATTCTATAGATTATACTATTCTGCTTTGCTGGAAAATTTGTTTACTTTTCTTCCCTTTGCTGGAAGGCTAAGAAGCAATATCTTGCTATATATTTGGCAGTAAGCTGTATAGCTAAATCTATTGGAAATGGTGATCTTTTTAATTATGATTATAATATTACTCATCCCAGATGAGACCAATAATTTGGAGCTCTGCATGCTTGGCTTGTCATTTCTTTAACACTGTTTCCCTCAATCAGTACACTATGAAGGCACGCTTGCTGATACTGGTGAAGTATTTGACACTACACATGAAGATAACACTATATTCTCTTTCGAGCTTGGAAAGGGTAGTGTTATTAAGGCTTGGGACGTTGCAGTGAAAACCATGAAGGTCTAACACTGCATGATTTTGATGAGCTGTAATTATTTATATAAAGGTTTCTTATTTTGTTTTTTTGCTGGATTTAACAGGTTGGAGAAATTGCAAAAATAACATGCAAGCCGGAATATGCATATGGTAGTGCAGGATCTCCACCAGATATTCCCCCAGAGTACTGATCTCATTTCATTCACAATAAGAATAAATTTTTGTTAATAATTTCTTTTAAAAGGAAACTTCCTACCTAGAAAAATAAAAGAATGTCAGAAAAGCCATTTATTATCAAAATCTTTTTACTCTAAGGACTTCATCAGTGTGTATGAACAAAATATGAATCTGGGATAGCCATCGTAGTAATGTTCTGATTATGCAATTATCAGGTTAAGTTATATAGTAAATTTCGGAAGCTTGGTTTTTTAATGTTACCTAATCTACTGTTCTAACTAAACTCACAAGAAGTTGTATCTTCTTGAGAATGCAAATTAATATATAACAAAGAAAAAGGCAGCCCGGTGCACGAAATCTCCCTCTATGGGTGGGTCCGGGGAAGGGTATGACCACTTGGTCTATTTACGCTGTCTTACCTTGCTTTTTAAACAATAGGCTGTTTCAAGGACTTTAACCCGTGACCTCAGTCGCATGAAACAACTTTTTACTTTTTTACCTATGCAAATTAATCATTTATCTTATTATTATTCCCTTGCAGTGCAACACTTGTTTTCGAAGTTGAGCTACTTGCCTGTAATCCGCGTAAGGGCTCCAGTCTGGGAAGTGTTACTGAGGAGCGGGCTAGGCTAGAGTAAGTGGCACATTATATGCCTTAACCATTTTCTGTTTTTCTGATCCTCTGCAGAAGTGGAGTTGGCTTGTTATTTTTGTTTGCTTGGGATATATCCTTCTCATCAGTGGCAAATGTGATGTGTTTATTGTAGAGAGCTGAAAAAGCAGAGAGAGATAGCTGCTGCTGTCAAAGAAGAGGAGAAAAAGAAGAGAGAAGAAGCAAAAGCTGCTGCTGCAGCTCGTGTGCAAGCCAAGTTAGGAGCCAAGAAAGGTCAAGGAAAGGGTAAAGGGAAAGCAAAGTAGGGGCTTAAGACATCTACATAATAATCAAATGGCTATATATTTGTGTCCATTATCTCTCTTCAGTTTGAGTCCATCCTAAATGAAATAATTGTTAACATGGTGCTAGACTGACTTCAGATGCATAATAATTTGAGCATAGGATATTGGGTAGCTTACTATGGAATGAACATGAAATAACATGGTTTTTCATTGCAGTATTTCCCATTGAGTTCTTTGTGTTCTAGTGATTATACACTACTAAGACCCTGTTTGGAATACTTTATTTAAGTTTATCTTATAGCATAAACGTTTATACATGTGCTTGGTATAGCGTATGTAAATAGCCTATGACCTATCTATACACTGTTTTGAGCTTATTTTCATAAGCTTTGACAAAAAATAAAACTTATTTTCATAAGCTGCTCATATTAGCTTATGACCTTTAGCCATTAAGCTGTTTATCCAAATACACCTTAACTAATTACTAGGCAATTTAGCTGGCATGAGTGTAGATTAATGGGTCCTAACTGTTCTTAATTTCAGCTCATAAATGTAATCATGTGAAGTCTGAAATGAGATAACCCCAAATCATTTAGGAAACAAAAAAGGAAGAAAAATAATTACACAAAAATGAACCCGATTATCGAAATTGCTCAGGATACCCTTTTTTAGCTTTTAGAATCTATTTCTTAGTTCAACAGACAAATGTTTCTTGTTGAATATTGTAATTACACACCAATATATGATTTAGAATATTTACGCCATTTATAACTTCACATAAAATATGACTTTTGCTGATTAATTTGTGGATGTACAATCATTCTTTTCCTCGATTATTTGTGAAAAAATGAATAGTGATTAAAATATAATTAAATATAGTTTGTTTTCATATATTTTAAAAGTATATAATGTTAATTTTGACATATATCAATGATGTTTAATTTTCCCATGTACAAAAAAAAATCAATGATGTTTTATTGATGTAATTATTAATATGATTTATGATATTAATTCAATCCAATGACATATTTTTGGATAAAATTATTTGATAAAATATTATTAAACGGTTAAATACATCAGAATCAGTTTGGTCAAATATTTGGTTAAAAGGCATTAGTAATATTTGTTTGTGCAACTGTTCGGCTTCTCTGGTTGCGACTTGTTCGCCCTCAGAATTTGACGCTGTTCTTCACCAGCGATTTTTGATCCTGGGTATTGCAGAATTTGGATGATTTGTCGTTGCAAAGGTTTGATTGTGGTGGTTCTCCGAGCTTTGGTTTGCTCTTTGGGCCATTTGGAAAGCGAGGGCATGTATGATTTTTTAGGGTGTTGTTTTCGACCTGCAGAGTATCTACAACGCTACTCTGAGACTCCAGTTAGATTATGGCCAATGTCGAGAGGCTCTTCAGGGAACTTCCTTACTGGCGAACCATGGCTACAAGTTGATGGAGGTCCGCTGATGTCCTCCCCCTAATCCTTGGCTGAAGTGCAACACCGACGGGTCAGTACGACTTCTAGGTAATGCAGCAGGGTGTGGTCGTGTTTGTCGTGATTCCTCTGGACTGTGGCTGACTGGGTTTAGCAGAAACCTGGGAACGACAACTGTTCTTTGGGCATAACTGTGGGTGATTCTCACCATGTTATCCTTGGCTTGGAGTAAGGGCTTCTCGAGAATTATAGTGGAGAGTGACTCGAGGGTCGTTGTTCTGCTCATCAATGGAGGTTGTGGTACCTCGCATCCCTACGCCTCCATGGTTAACCAGATTCGAGAATGGATGTCGAAGAGTTGGGAGGTCCGTTGCGTTCTCATTTGGCGTGAAGCTTATCAAATGGCAGATTGCTTGGCGAACCTAGCTCATGATCTAGGATTGGGTACTCATGTTTGGGAGTCTCCCCCCTCTAGGTGTTCGAATTTACTTGTTTGTGATGTAGCGGGTGTATTGTTCCCGCGTGCTACTCGTTTGTAGTTTTCTTTTCGAGTGTCGACCTCTATTTAACCGAAAAACAAAAAAAATATTTGTTTGGTCAAATATTAGCTTAAAAGGAAAATACTTTCAAAAAAAAAATTATGATTCACCAAAAAAAATGTTTAAAAGAAACTTCCAAAAATTAAGTAACGCATGCTTTTGGAGTTAAGCATATATAAATGACACTAACCGAGAAAAAGGGTTTATTCCTGCACCTACATAAACTCCTGGCAATGACATAACGTAGAAATAAATGGAAAAGAACTTGGATCAAGTTCTTGGTATTCTTTCTATTAGAAAGAATTTCTATCAAGTTGATCTTTATTCAAATAATGAGAAATAGACTAAGTTTTTTTTTACACAGTGCAAATTGATGTATGGCTTTTAATTTCTATATACACGCATAGTTTTTCATTGGATGCACTTCATATTGCTCGGATTACAACATTTTTGGTTAGTTGAAGTTTTTTTTTTTTGTTGAAAGAATGTTAGTTGAAGTTTTAATTTTCCCCAGCTCTTCAAATTCAAAATATTTTAGATCCAAAATGATAATTCACTTTAGCCAAGTACATTATGCTTTTTGTGTACATGGTTCCTTTTTTACCCTCAATTGGATTGAATATAAAGCCTTGAGGTTGGATAGACACTTTCAAAAAACTAACTTCAGCAAATTCCACCTACCTCAGAACCTCTCAAATTAATATCAACATATAGACATAACATGTCATAGATCTGAAATTTAATTTTGGTGGCACCAACTGCAATCATTTAACTACAAAACTAGTACATCTATATACACACACCAAAACTATATCTACCACCACACACATGACAATTGACATACCGATCAGTGAACGCCCCACCAAAAATAAAGGAAAATAAATTAACCCACAGAATGTGTGGACATGGATTTGATTAAATTGTGGCCATGCTAGAAATTTGAAAGAGCAAAAAATTATTATTTTCTAGTTTCTACACAACAAATTCGTAATCTAGTAAGATCACATGAGAACATAAATTCAATTCATAGAAAAGTTATTTATTTAGAGGGACGTCAATTACATTTTTCCAAATGATATATATAGGAACATGCATCATAGATAAAAAAAATTAAAAGTGTGAAAAAGTATTCCTTTTATTTTTATATTTGAGTGAAAATAATAAATATGGGTATGATATGCAAAAGAATGTTAATAATTTTTCCCATTCACCAAAGAAAAAAAAAGTGTTAATAATATCATAAGTTTATCTTTTGAAAAAACCGCCGCATAGTACCAAAAGAACCGCTGCATAGTACTTCTACCTCTCAATTTTTTCCATATTTTTTTTATTACATCTTCACTCATTTATATTATCTTTCTTTCTCTCTATTCTTGTGTGGAGGATATACATCATGAGTGTTAATTAACCATTTTCTAATGATATAGTTAAAATAAAAAATTCCTAATTTGTTTGTTTTAAGAACTACAAAAGTGCATGTTTGGTACATAGTAAAAAATCACGGCGGACAATCATAAAAACTAAAATAAGTTACTTCTATCCACTATGATTTTTCAATGTGTATCAAAACATGCACGAAAACTATCTCTCTAATGACTACAAATGTCGTCGAAAATTTAAGGAACCATGCCAAGTCGTTGACGAGCAAGCTCACAACTAGTGTCCGTGAATCCAACCCTAGAGTTTGCCAAATCAAACTCCATCCACTTATTTTGCTGATGATGATGACCAATCACATAGGCCTCAATCCCCAACAAGTCGGAGTTTCCAAAAGTGAAACAACACACAAAATCATTCACTTGATATAAGAGTCTCTCCCCTGACACCCTCATCTCTGCTCCATCCAAAACTAGCGTCACTGTCGGTAACACTATCGAAGCACTCGCTCCACTAGCTGGAAATTGGTAACACAAGTCCATCGCTCCTTGGAACACAAAATTCGGGTCGTTAAGCGGCTTCAACACCCCTTTGGTTTGGGCCGCAAACTCATTCCTCAAAGCATTGTAAACCGACCCGAGCAGAAAAGTAAATTGAGTACCCGAATCCACCATGGTTTGACCCGCCCCTGTGTGATCGGGAACAAAAACCGACTTTGGTAACTCCAGTAACTTCTCCGAAACCTACATTCGAAAAATATATTAGCACACGACACAATATAATGTTCACTTTTTTCACTTTATTTTAAAGTAATAATTTTCATATTTCAAAATTAACTAAAATTATTGATCTAGAAAAATGACTATTTACTTTCAAAAAAATGCAATAAACTCATCAAATGCTGCAAATGCTACCTTAATCCCCTGGAGCTGGACAGTGTATGCGACCCGGTCGAAGTACGGCAACGAGTTCGTCGTCTTCACAAGAGGAGTGTACTGCAGAGGACCCAGCCACGGCAACGAGGCGGCGCCGAGGAGCAACACGCCGGAGGCATCATGGCCGGAGATGCAGTACGAGAATTTCGGAAGCTCCATTTGCGTCACGAACGACAGCGACCCACGGTTCATACCCATCAACCCAGTTGTCTTCGCATCCTCGCCGGCGTTGGAGCTGAACCCGGAATCCATGCACCCGAACACAATCCCAGGCTGTTTGTTCCCTCCGACGAAGAATGTCTCCGTGGCGAGGTTCCCCTCCACGGAGGAGGAGTCGGCGTAGGACAGGGTAGCGTGGCAGAGCTTCCTCGGGTCGCACGAAACGGGTAATGGAAAATCCCGGGTTCGGGTCGTGCAAACGGGTGAGGTGCATGGTGTTGGGGTGTAGGAGGAAGAGAGGGGTGGGTTGAAGATGGAGGAGGAGTTTGAGTTTGGAGCTTTTTTGCAGTGAAGCCATGAGAGTTCACTCCCTGTGTCGAGAACCATGGTAACGTTCTGTGGGGGCGAGCCAACGGTTAGTGTGACCGTTAAGGAGACGTTGTGATGGAATGAGAGCTTGTTTTGAGGGAGTGTTTGTGTTTTTAGAGATAGTATGAGGAGTGAGGTTTGTGTTTGTGGTGAAGGGAAAACAGAGGAAGCAGCAAAACTTGTTTGAATTTGAAGGGGAATGAAGAAAATGGACATTGTGAGGAGGAGAGGAATTGTGAGAGGTGGAGGAGAGGCCATGAATGAATTGAGAATATTGATTGAGGTTTGTGTTGGTTGGTGGTATGGTTTGGTTTTTGCTCCTCAAATTTGTTGAGTTGGAACTTTCAGGGAGAATTAAAAGTGAGAGAGAATGGAAGATATTTGGAGAAGGGTCTCTGTTGGATTGTCTTTGAGAGACAATCTTCTTAGGTGAGTCACTGGTGGTAGCAGTGAGCTGTAAAGATTCTTAAATATTTATGTAGCTGGATTGAATGAGAATTCATGTCATGACATTCATTGGAAAGTGAAGGTCTTGTTTGTTATATCCACCTTTCAAAACCGGTTCTTGAGAATATCTTGTCTAAGTAGCTTCTCTACGTGTTAGAATTGATTCTGAAGAAAGAGAAGTTGATCTAAACTGTTTAGACTAATATTAGAGATGTAGCTTTAGCTCAGCTCCTATGGGGCTTGTCCGTCATTTTTGGCAGTCGAGTTGGTGGAACATTCGCCGTCAAGTTCTGGGGTGTGAGGAGCTATTAATAAAAGACACTATGGTGCTCAAGTTAGGTATAACTCGACAGAGTAATGATATGGCTAATTGTGCGTATATGTTGAATAATGTCATGCACTATTTATAAAGTGATGTTGACTGTCAATCATCGTCATGTAGCGGTGACATTCCCTGACAGACTCAACGTAGGATGTAGGAGATCGTTGGGTCGTAACAGAGAATGCCCTTGACGAGCCAGATGAGACTCATTAGTGCTTATCTGTTTCCTCAGCCACATAAAGTTATAGACCCTTATGTAAATATCTCTAATGCGCTGAAAGGTTGATTATATGGATCATTCCGCAAAGATACACCTATGTAAATATTTGTTGCGAGGTATGATTCTAATTACGTCCTCAGGTCAAGTCATCCACAAACATCAAACTGGGTAGGTTTCGCTCGCTTGAGTCAATATATGCTATGGACCGTATCCTACGATGACTAGCTGACAATGGACTGAACCATGAAAGCTCATGCGAATACTTAGAGTTGATTATGGCTTAAAATTCATTTGTAAAGATTTTCCAAATTAACATACATTAATCACTCTATTTTTTTTTTCAGTGAATTCTAGATTATTAGTTCACAATTAGACACAAACCAGCACATAGTCAAGGTCAAGGGGGTGTGAAGCTCGTTAATTAGATGATCACCTAACATTGAGGATGTGAAATTTCTTTTGATAGTGACGGTACATGTCAACATATTTGCTATTGTTATTAGATAGTTAATATCATTAGGACTGCACATGAGATTCTTCTTTTTCTCACATGAGATTCTTCTTTTTCTCTCATACAGAGCATTTGTAATTGGATAAAAATAAAATCAATTGTCTTTTGGACGTCTTATCTTATTTGTCCAATTCATATTCGTACATGGAGACATTATATCATATGCTTGAAGACATGATTAAAAATCAAAAGTGAGCCAAAGAAAAAAAAAAAGGAAGGCTCAATGTTTGATGCTACCGACACTTTCTTAGGGTAAAGGCTCTCCCTTGAAGGCAAAAGGCGTAGACAAAAGTGCAGTGTTACAGGAAAACCCGGAGGAGCCCAGAAACCACCAAAAACTGCTGCTTAAATATAAGAGATGGTCTATTAATTAATTATCATTCCCCTGTTAATTAACTATAATCTATTGATATTGAGGAATGATTTGAAAGTTCAGCTGCACGCTAATCTAAATGCTAGATGTATATATGTATTGTGGGTTTGGTATCATGAGTGTAACATAATGAACTTTTAATTACCACAATTCATAAAAAAAAATTGTTCATTTTTTCTGTTAAAGTTAGTACTAAATACTAATTGTGCGTTTGCACTTGTATTAACGGGATCCAAACATATCAAGCGAGGTTGACTGCATGCTTTCTATCAGTCAAATAGAATGCAAAACTTTCCAACAAGATTAGACCCTGCATTTGGTTTATGTTCTTTTTCTTGAGTTATTGGTCCCTCTTGTGTGTTGTTGAAATGAGGTGAATGGTATTTATACATTCAAAGTTAGACTCTTCGATGTCATAACAAATAATAATGATACATATACAAACAAAAGTTACGATAAATATTCGACGGTAAATTTTAACTGCCACAATTTATAGTGTAATATAAAAAAAACTTTTTATAGTTTAAGAAAGCTACATTTTTAAACGGTCACTAAATTTTTATGTTTATTAATAGAGAGCGAATACTTCCGCTAATTTTCTTACCATTTGTATTTAGCGGCCGTCGTACGCATTCTAGGGAGCCTGGCTTTGTCGAGCTCTCTGTGGATGGAAGTATGGTGCTCGGAACGAACACAATATGGTGCTCGCAAGATTGTGTGCTTCTCTGATTGTGTTGAGTTGGTTGATGTGGTAACATGGGTGCAAGATGTCTGTTAGTTCTGGGATAGAGATGTTATTCTATAGGTTAGGGAGATGCTTCAGCGGAGCTAGCAAATCTTGGTGTGCCATATTCCTCGGAATTGAAATATAGTGGCGTATGCTCTAACTAAGTTTGCAACTAGCACTTGTTGTAGTTCACGAGTTTGGAGGCTACACCATCTATGGTGGTGCCCCTACTTTACCAGAATGTTTTAGCGTAGTTGTTTTTTTTTTTCGTTTATCTTCCATTTGTAATTAAAAAAAATGGTCGCGCATTCACGAGGTCAATGTATTAGGACTCCATGTGAGAAATGTATCTTCTCTAAATCACTACAAAACAAACACAATTGTGTGTTTTCAACATTTGCAAGCTTTCTTCATGATACTGCCACGTCTTCCACCGTCTCTCCATCTCAGAAGCAACATTTATTGCACTTTTTTTTACCATTCCTCACTTCTTCAACTCTACCAGCTAGCTCTTATCACAAACAAACTTTGAAGTTGTCGACTGATTAGAAAATGATTCATTGATCACGTGATACATGACCACAAAATGATTCTTATAGTTTGTGTAAAATGTTCATCAACTTAATCCCTCAAATAACTAATTTAACCAACATATATATTATCTAACCACAAAAATTAATTTAATTGATATTTTACACAATTAGGAATTGTAAAAGGTATTTCCAAGTCTAGAAATGAAATTATCGGCGCCCAACATTTTTAGTGAAAAATTTAACCATTCGCTTGTTAAAAATAATAGATAGTGTTAACAACATAGATGGTTATGTTATGTAGTTTATTTGTAGTCTCACATCGCTTATGTAGTCTATTTGTAAGTCTCACATCGCTTAGAATAAGGAGGAGGTTGACTTACTCCTACTATATATAGGCACCTCATTGTAAGCATTATACACACCAAAGAGAAATATTACTATCTAGTGTAGTCGTGGACGTAGGTACACACATTGTCTTCTGAACCACGTTAAAAATTCATGTGTGATATTTCTTTCTCTCTTATCTCTTTTCTATTATTGCTCCCAACAACTGGTATCAGAGCTTCAAGTTCGTGGGAAAGATCCTCAGTTTAGAGGAAGAAGTGGGAGCAATGGCGTTGGAAGAAGGGAAGGTGAAGATTGAGAGGTTTGATGGCAGAGATTTCGGGTTTTGGAAGATGCAGATGGAGGACTATCTGTACCAAAAGAAGTTGTATCAACCCTTGACAGGGAAGAAGCCAGACGACATGAAGCAGGAAGAATGGAGCCTGTTAGATCGACAGGCCCTTGGTGTGATCAGATTGACGTTATCCAAAAATGTTGCGTTCAACATAGTGAATGAGAAGACTGATGCAGATCTGATGAAGGCATTATCAAATATGTACGAGAAGCCATCTGCCGCCAATAAAGTACATCTGATACGACGTCTATTCAATCTCAGAATGGGAGAAGGTAACTCTGTAACTGATCATATTAATAGCTTTAATACAATTATTTTGCAGCTATCGTCAGTGAAGATTACCTTTGACGACGAATTGATGGCCTTGAGTCTGTTACAATCCTTACCGGATAGTTGGGCTGCAACTGTCATTGCGGTCAGTAACTCTGCAAGGGATAACAAGCTCAAGTTTGATGACATCAGAGACCTGATCTTAAGTGAGGATATTCACAGGAAAGATTCAGGAGAGTCTTCAAACGCTTCCAGTTCAGCATTGAATACTGAAAGTAGAGGAAGAGGTAGCCAGAAGAGTCACAATCAAGCCCAAGGCCGAGGCAGATCAAAATCAAGAGGAAGAAGTCAGACAAGAGTTAGGAATGACATCACTTGCTGGAATTGTGACAAGAAAGGTCACTTCACCAATCAATGCAAAGCCCCGAGGAAGAAGAATAATTACCAAAAGAGGCAAGATGATGATGAATCTGCTAATGCAGCAACTGAGGAAGTAGCAGACGCATTAATTTGCAGCTTGGATAGTCCTGTTGATTCATGGGTTATAGATTCAGGTGCATCTTTTCATACTATTCCTTCAAAAGAATTATTATCTAACTATATCTCTAGAAAGTTGGGAAAGGTTTATCTTGCAGATGGAAAACCACTTGATATTGTGGGAAGAGGTGATATTGATATCAGATCCTCTAATGGAACTCTCTGGACATTGCATAATGTCAGACATGTCCCTGGAATAAAGAGAAATTTGATCTCCATTGGCCAGTTGGATGATGAGGGTTATCACACCACTTTTGGGGGTGGAGCTTGGAAGGTGACGAAAGGCAATCTGGTTGTAGCTCGTGGAAAGAAACGAGGCTCCCTTTATATGGTTGCAGAGGAGGACATGATAGCAGTAACTGAAGCTGTCAATAGCTCATCTATATGGCATCAAAGACTTGGACACATGAGTGAAAAAGGAATGAAGATCATGACATCAAAGGGTAAGATGTCAAATTTGAAGCATGTTGATCTTGGTGTTTGTGAGCATTGCATTTTGGGAAAACAGAGAAGGGTTAGCTTCTCAAAAGCAGGCAGGAAATCAAAATCAGAAAAGCTCGAACTGGTGCATACAGATGTGTGGGGTCCAGCCCTAGTGAAATCTCTTGGAGGCTCACGCTATTATGTCACCTTCATAGACGACTCAACAAGAAAGATATGGGTTTATTTTCTCAAAAATAAATCTGATGTGTTTTCTATGTTTAAAAGGTGGAAAAAAGAAGTTGAAAATCAGGCAGGCTTGAAGATTAAGAGTCTGAAATCTGATAATGGCGGAGAGTATGACAGCCAGGAGTTCAAAAAATTTTGTTCAGAAAATGGGATCAAAATGATCAAGACAATACCAGGTACACCTGAGCAAAATGATGTCGCGGAAAGAATAAACAGGACCTTGAACGAAAGGGCTAGATGTATGCGAATCCAATCCGGGTTGCAAAAAATGTTTTGGGCATATGCCATTAATACAACAGCTTACCTGATAAATCGGGGACTATCTGTTCCTTTGGATTATCAGTTGCCTGAAGAGGTATGGTCTGGAAAGGAGGTAAGTCTTTCACATTTAAAAGTCTTCAGTTGTGTCTCTTATGTTCTCATAGACTTCAATAGGAGAGACAAATCGGACCTCAAGGCCATAAAATGTTTCTTTATTGGTTATGAGTCTGATATGTATGGCTACAGGTTTTGGGATGAACAAAACAGGAAAATCATTAGAAGTAGAAATGTCACTTTTAATGAAAGTGTGCTTTATAAAGACAGGTCTTCTGCAGAATCTATGAGTTCAAGTAAACAGTTGGAACTTTCTAAAAGAGTGACATTGGAAGAAATTTCAGAAAGCAATGTAGCCAAAAGAAACCAGATTAATCCCGAGAACGAGGATGATGAGGTAGAAGTTGAGCTAGAACAAGAGCCAACAACAGTAATTGAAACTCCTATAACTCAAGTGAGGAGATCTACAAGAACGCCGAAAGCACCACAAAGGTATTCTCCTTCGTTGAATTATTTGTTGTTAACTGATGTTGGAGAGCAAGAATATTTTGGTGAAGCAATGCAGGGGAATGACTCTATCAAGTGGGAGTTAGCAATGAAAGACGAGATGACATCTCTTCAGAAGAATGGAACATGGTCTCTGACCAAGTTACCAGAAGGAAAGAAAGCTCTGCAGAATAGATGGGTCTATAGACTAAAGGAAGATTTATATGACACAACCTGAAGGTTTTGAAGTTCCAGGCATGAAGAATCTTGTATGCAAGCTTCACAAAAGCTTGTATGGTCTGAAACAGGCACCGAGACAGTGGTACAAGAAGTTTAATGAGTTTATGAGCAACTCAGGTTTTAATAGATATGACATGGATCATTGTTGCTATGTTAAGAAATTTGCTGACAGTTATATTATTCTTGCTTTGTATGTTAATGACATGTTGATAGCATGATCAAATATGACTGAAATTAACAGATTGAAGCAACAGATGTCAGAAGACTTTGAGATGAAGGATCTTGGTCCAGCCAAACAAATCCTTGGTATGAGAATTTCCAGAAATAGATCCGAAGGTATTTTGAAGCTGTCCCAAGAGAAATATGTTGAAAAATTACTTGACAAATTCAATGTTGGAGATGCCAATACCAGAAGCACCCCTTTGGGAAATCACTTAAAGTTTTCAAAGAAGCAGTCCCCACAAACAGATGAAGAAGAAAGTCACATGTCAACAGTTCCATATGCATCTGCAGTAGGAAGCTTGATGTATGCTATGGTTTGTAACAGACCTGATATAGCACATGCAGTGTGAGTTGTCAGCAGATTCATGTCAAACCCTGGGAAGGAGCATTGGGAATGTGTAAAGTGGATACTGAGATATCTGAAGGGTTCTTCAAGAATATGTCTATGCTTTAGAAGAAATGATCTCACTTTACAGGGGTTTTCTGATGCAGATCTAGGAGGAGACTCAGATGGTGGAAAAAGCACCACATGCTATATTTTCACATTAGGAGGAATTGCTGTGAGTTGGAAGTCTAAACTTCAAAATAGAGTTGCTCTCTCAACCACTGAATCAGAATATGTTGTCATTTCAGAAGCAGCTAAGGAGATGATATGGCTGAAGAATTTTCTCAAAGAATTGGGAAAAGAACAAGATGTTCCTCCATTGTTTAGTGACAGTCAAAGTGCTATTTGCCTTGCAAAAAATCCTGCCTTTCACTCCAGATGCAAGCACATACAGATGAAGTATCACTTCATCAGAGAACTTATCAATGATTAATAATTATCTATGTTGAAGATCTTAGGATCAGAGAATCCAGCTGATATGTTGACCAAGACTGTTACAGCTGATAAGCTGAGGCTTTGCATTGCCTCAGCTGGCCTTCGAGGATAATTGAAGACGAAGGCGCTGCACTAGGTGGAGAGCAGATTAACTTATTGCTTACAAGAAGTTACTACAATTAGACTCCAAGTGAGAGAATTGTTATGTTATGTAGTCTATTTGTAGTCTCACATCGCTTATGTAGTCTATTTGTAAGTCCCACAACGCTTAGAATAAGGAGGAGGTTGACTTACTCCTACTATATATAGACACCTCATTGTAAGCATTATACATACCAAAGAGAAATATTACTACCTAGTGTAGCCGTGGACATAGGTACACACATTGTGTTCTGAACCACGTTAAAAATTCTTGTGTGATATTTCTTTCTCTGTTCTCTCTTTTCTATTATTGCTCCCAACATACATAAAATTGTTTCTCTTGATGCAAGAAAGCTGTTGAGAGGTCATTAATTCTTGTCCGTTTTTGCAGTTAAGTCCCGTACAGGGACCATCCAAAGCAATCAAACTTGAAATAGAAAAACAGATCCAATTCTAGTCTTTTGGTTTGAAAATTGCACATAATGACACTGGTAATATAGGTGTAGCAAACGCATGTAATTGAAAGTTCAAAAGCTACCTATTTTAAATTTTTGGCGATGTAAACAAGCTAAAGGTTTCGTGCTATTAACGACTTTCTTTTTCTTATTTTTCCCTCATGATTGAAAAAGAAATATCAGATGCTTCTTTTTAATTAAGGGTGGTTGAAACTTGAATTATGTTGATACATTTTGTTATCATCCCATCATCTATTGTAAGCCGCGTGTCATAGGCATAAAGTGTTATCAAATTCCCGCTTAATTTTGCTATTGAATGAACAATGGAATTTCACAAGTTGATTTGGAAAAAGAAACTCTAATGGTTGATAGCAATTTCTCAACTAAGCAATTGGAGAGTGACACAATTTTCATACTTTGCAATCCAATTCCCACAGTTTTATTTTCTGCCGCATGCAGACAGCTAATTGATCTCTAGTTTAGTCTAAAATTGATCTCTTCAATGGATTTGAATTATTGTATTTTGAAAATAAAGAAGAGAATAAATCATAGGAAATTCACCCCTAATTCTAATTGAATTCTTCCTAATATTATTTCTATTTTGATGAACCTGTTCTCACCAATCCTTTTCAAATAGGAAAAGAAAAACTTTCTCACGGAGCCCCAGAATCACCTATCAGCTATAAAATCTATTACTTATTTGAAATTCTAAAAAGTTTACTTAATTATTTTTTATATGATATAGTTGTGAGAAATTGATTGGGTACCTTTCTCATTGATTTATAAATAATATATATACATGAGTTATAACGTATGGTCAACTAACTAATTATGACACAACGTAATTACAGGAGAATAATCAGAAATTATTACAACGAATATTCTATTCTATCACACCCCCGCAGTCGAAGCGGGAGGGTCACAGACGGTTAGACTGGTCCGAAAATCATCGAAAAGAACACGGGGAAGACCTTTGGTGAAGATATCTGCAATCTGGTATCGGGAAGGAACATGAAGAACTCGTACCTGACCACGTGCTACCTTTTCCCGAACAAAATGAATATCCATCTCAATATGTTTTGTACGCTGATGCTGCACAGGATTACCAGAGAGATAGATGACACTAACATTGTCACAATACACCAAAGTGGCCCGTGGAAGCGGAAAGTGAAGCTCCAGGAGAAGATTACGAAGCCAACAAGATTCAGAAACAACATTAGCTACACCTCGATACTCAGCCTCAGCACTGGAACGGGAGAGAGTAGGCTGCCGTTTAGAAGACTAGGAGATGAGGTTGTCACCAAGGAATACACAATAGCCAGACGTGGAACGTTGAGTGTCAGGACATCCACCCCAATCAGCATCAGTGTAAGAAAGGAGCTTCTGAATGGGATATGGGGTCAAAGACAAGCCAAAATGAATAGTACCCTGAACATAACGCAAGATGCGTTTGAGAGCAAGCATGTGATCTGTGCAAGGAGCATGCATGTGAAGGCAAACCTGCTGAACAACATAAGAGATATCAGGGCGAGTAAAAGTGAGATACTGTAATGCACCTGCAAGACTCCGATATAGAGTGGGATCCTCATAAGGAGTGCCGGAGGAGGTGCTGAGCTTCTGTTTGGTGTCAATAGGAGTGGCAGACGGTTTGTAGGACGCCATGCCAGCACGCTCAATAATCTCTGAGGCATAAGTACTCTGACTCAGAAAGAGGCCATGAGGATGGCGATGAACGACAATGCCCAGAAAATAGCTCAGAGGGCCTAGATCCTTCATCGCAAATTCAGAGGCCAAGAGAGACATGATCTAACGTCGAAGATCTTGAGTGGAAGTGATGAGGATGATGTCATCAACATAAAGTAGGATGTATGCCATGTCAGAACCCTGTCTGTAGATGAAGAGAGAGTGATCTGAAGTGATATGGCGAAAACCAATGGTGGCTGCATAATCAGAAAAACGTTGGTACCACGCCCTGGGAGCTTGCTTGAGGCCATAGAGGGATTTTTTCAAGCGACAGACATGATCAGGACGATGTGGGTCACGAAAACCGAGACGTTGATGCATGTAGACAGTCTCATGAAGATCACCATGCAGAAAGGCATTCTGGACGTCGAGTTGGTGAATGGGCCAAGACTTGGAGAGAGAGCTATGGTGAGAACATTGCGAATTGTAGCAGGCTTCACCACTGAGCTAAAAGTCTCATCACAATCAACACCTGCAACTTGTGACCTGCCATCACCTACAAGACGAGCTTTGTAACGCTCAAAAGAGCCATCAGATGTTTTCTTATGCCGAAAAATCCACATACAACGA
Source organism: Lotus japonicus (assembly GCF_012489685.1). Lineage (NCBI taxonomy): Eukaryota > Viridiplantae > Streptophyta > Magnoliopsida > Fabales > Fabaceae > Lotus > Lotus japonicus. The sequence goes on along the minus strand of NC_080041.1, from coordinate 12,859,634 downwards.
ATAATATTAGCATCACAAGGTCGAGGGACTAAATCCCACGTCTTATTTCTAATAAGAGCATCAAATTTAGATTGCATTGAGGATTGCCAATTCGGGTCTGACAAAGCAAGTTTGGGGTTCTTTGGTAGAGGAGATATAGCAGGATCAGATATAGAGGCCGAGAGGATGAATAGCTTTCGGGGTTTAGCAATACACGTCATGCTACGAGTGGTGACGGTCCTATTAGGTCGAGTCGGTGGCTGCGGTGGTGTCGGTGCTGAGGCCGGGGGCTGGGGGCTAGTTGGGATAGAAGCAGTGGGTGGCTGTTGGCTGATGGAAGAGGTTGGTTGGTCGGCAACGTTGGTGGCCGAGGTGGCTGGCTCATCTGCAACAGGCTGATGTAACTGATTCTTCCACTGATGAACTATATAAGGATGTAAGTCATCATTTTAAAAATCATAAGAATGAGGGGGAGGTGGGTGTAGTTTGGCAAAAGGAAATTGGGTCTCATCAAAGATAACATGCCGCGAAATTATTATTTTTCTGTTCGACAAATCAAAACATTTGTAACCTCTATGATTGGACGGGTAACCCAAAAAGACACACGGAGTGGAGCGAGGTTGTAGCTTGTGTATAGTAGCAGAAGGAAATAAAGGATAACACAGACAAACAAATATCCGAAGGTGTGCATAGGAAGGAGTACGATGATATAATAATTGTGTGGGAGATTGATTCTTGAGTGTTTTGTGAGGAAGTATGTTCAAAAGATAAGTCGCCATTTCAAGTGCATGAGGCCAAAAGGAGTCAGGAACAGAAGAATGAGCAAGGAGAGTGCAAATCATATTGTTAATGGTTCGTATTTTCCGCTCCGCTTTCCCATTTTGAGATGAGGTATGTGGGCAAGAGAAGCGAAAAACAAGGCCATGATCATTGCAGTAGTTGCGAAAAAGCTCATTATTATATTCACCGCCATTATCACATTGAAAACATTTGACAGGTTGCCTAAACTGGGTTTTAATAAGAGTAACAAGAGAGGTAAACATGTCAAACACTTGTGATTTGCGAGAAATGGGGAAAGTCCACAAGAAATCTGTGAAATCATCCAAAAAAAGAACATAATACTTATGACTAGTAGAACTCAAAACAGGAGATGTCCATAAGTCACTGTGGACAATATCAAAAGGCATCAATGTAGTAGTTCTTGAATCATAAAATGGCAACTTAACATGCTTGCCAAAAACACAAGAATCACAAATGACAGACGAATCAAAAGGTTCACTACAAATTAACTTATTTGTGCGAAGGGAATTCAAAACGGAGGCTCCAGGATGTCCAAGTCGACGATGCCAGAGAGTGGAGGTGAGACCGACAAAATTGGTGGGAGCAGTGACTGGATAGAGGTCGCCGAAACTATCACATCTAAGAAAAGGGATCCCCGTCTGAAAATCAGAGATAGAGAAACCAAACGGGTCAAATGAGACAGAGACATTATTGTCAGTAGTGAGTTGTCGTACAGAAATTAAATTTTTAATAATTTGCGGGGCATGCAAAACACGGTTTAGGTTAAGAGGTTGGTGAGAGGTGGGTATGGTTGTGGTGCCGGTACCGTGAATGGGAATCTCATGTCCACTGCCAACAATAACAGTCTGATTTGAATTACACAAATTAGAGTAAGACGAGAGTTTACCTTGCGACGCCGTGGTGTGAGATGTCGCTCCAGTATCCATGTACCACTGATTGTTCGGAGGGTGGAGAGACATGGTGTGCAAGGCAGCCTCTATGTCGGTAGGAGCTAGAGAGGATGTGGTAGCTGCATACGCCTGTGGGCGCTGACCGAGGATGCCTGGTTGCTTTGGAGGAGTGTTGGGGCGCTGCCACAGAGCGGTGGGATATGGGCACAGAGGCATAGCCCAGAGCGGTGTGGAATAACCCCACTGTTGCCAGGCAGGATACGGTTGCTGCTGCCAAGGAGAAGGCCACGGTGGAGGGGCATTGGGAGCACTTGGGGGACCAGTAGGTCGAGAACCACCACGGTGACCGCGTCCTCCGCTACGACCCTGATTTCCACGGGAACGAGAGCGGTTGTTGGAGCGACGATTGCTATTATGTGAGGAATCATCAGAATGACTCGGATGGGACGTGTGCATGGCAGCATGAGAGCTATGACTCACCATCTTTGCCATACCAGATTCTTCCAATGTGAGCATGGAGCGAGCCTGGTTGAAAGTAGGAAGAGGATTGCTCTGCCGAATCAGAGTAGCAACACCACGATAAGCATCAGAAAGACCAGAGATCAGCTGAAGAACGAGACAGTGATTGTTGTTAGGAGCGCCAACATTCTTCAGCTGGTCAGAGAGCGTCTTGAGACGCTGGCAATAGGAAGATACATTGGGAAAGTTATCCATGCGAGTAGTAGAAAACTCTTGCTCAAGAGTGATAGCACGAGCATTCTGATTGTCCTGGAAAATGTCTCTCAAATCATTCCAGGCTCCCATAGCAGTTGAACCGGGTACAAGAATGGTGTTCAAAGGGTCAAATGAAATAGTGGAGTAAATCCATTGAAGAACCTTTTTTTCAAGAGTGTTCCATAATTCCTTCTCATCGTCGGTGACCGGAGTCGGTGGTGCCTTCCCCGTGGGAGGTTCAATATGATGAAGAACCTTGTGGGAGTCTGCATGAATGCGGAACAATTCTGCCCAAGTGCCATACTGATCTGTCTCCATCTCAAGAACGATAGGAATGTGATTCTTGATGTTGGATACAGTGAAGGCGGGGTGAAACGCTTGTTTAGCACCGGAGGCGGTTTTGGCCTTGGAGACGCTGTTGCCGGTATCGCTGTTCTCGGAGTCTGACATGGTTCCGAAAGAGAGTGGAACGACGGTGGAGAACGTGGGCTGAAGGAGCGGCGGTGACCAGAGTGCTTAGATCGGGAGGCTACGCGACTGGAAGAGAGAAGGGCGCGCGGTGCAGGGGCACGGGTCACGCGGGTCAGAAGAGCACGGCGGCGTTGCTGGAGGCGCGCGAGGGAGAGAAACCAGAGCACGGGTCTGGGTCGCGGGTGTCTGGGTCGCGTGAGGCAGAGACCTGTGTGCGGGCTGGGTTTGTGTAAGGCCCTATTTTAGTTTGTATTGTTTTTGAGAAAGATTGAATAAAATGAGGGTTTTGTTCAAGTTTGAGAAATTGACAGATTACAACTGTCAACTTGTGTGAATTTTTATAGGGTCTTAACGACCTCATTTGGGAAAACTTTCTTCATGAGTGTTGTAGCCCTTTAAGTGTAGAAAATTCTCGAAGTGGAATCAGGACATTCCGATCTCTGTAGCTCGAGATATTCGAATTTTACCGAGCAGGGTTCTGGCTGTAAAGTGCCAGCGAATTTATTAATGTGTTTTTATTTTTATTCCGAATTTGGTTGGGTTTTTAATTAAAAATAGTTGGGTTTTAATTATGTTCAGACCTGATTAGGGTTGATTAGTGGGCCATAGGTTTAAGTGGTTTGGGCTTAAAAAGGTAAAAGCCAAACCCTAGCCCACATGTTGGTTTGCATGGGTTTTAGTCAAGAGGGGGAGAAACCCTATTTTCTAAGAATCAGAAAACAGAAGTTGCACCCACACTCTTTCACGTTAGAAACCAGAGGAAAAGAGAGAAGAGAGAGCTTGAGAGAGAAGAGGAGCGCCGCCGCCCAAGCCGCCACCACCACTCACGACGCGCGCGCGAGAGATAGCTTGCGAGAGGGAGAGAGATCGCGAGTGGAAGAGGGAGTGACCGCGAGCAAGGCAAGGAGGTTTGGACAGCAGGAGAACCATCTTCTTTCTTTCTATTTTCAAGCTCTAAAACAAGCTAAGGGCTGGTCCTAGAACTTGGGTAGTTTGTTAGGAACTTGTTGCTATGTTTGGTTGTGAAGAATCTTGATTGTTGAGGGTTTGCATGAGGGTTTGGGTTGAAGGTTTGTTTGCTGTACTATTATGATATGAGACCTATGTGATTTGATTTTTATTGCTGGAACATAGCTTAAAGCCTTGGGCTGAAATGGTTTATAGCTTAAACTAGAGGTGGGAGTTTCGCTGCCAGTTTCCTGTACTGGACAGCGGACTTCAGAACCCCTTTTTACCTGTTTATGGTTGTCAAATGAAAAAGTGATTAAAATGAAAGTTGTAGATTTTCGAAATAGCTTTCCGGAAATATAAAAATCATAATTTTTGGTTTAGTAATGTGATCTGGGGGTAGTTTTTAGTAACTGTTACACCTGCTGTCTTTCCTGTTCCGGACAGTAAGATTTAAGGCCTAATATCACCTAATTATGGGACTCAAATGAACAAGTGTTTAACTAGAGAGTTGTAGATATTTAAAATAGATTTCCAGAAAGGTATCATACGTGATTTTTGGTTGAAAGATACATTCTGTGGCTCTGTTTTTGTGAAAGTTGTTTCTGCTGTCAATATGTTGAGTTGCGAAAATGTTTTGAAGTTTTGTTTAGGAACATGTGTTTAGGAGATGCTGTGAGTTATATGTTGTTAAGCCTTGGTACTTGCCTTGTTGTGCTGTTGTGACATAATATGCATGTTTTTATGTATATGGCTATTCTTAAATGATTTCACATTGTTTAATTGGTTATTTGTACAAAAGGGTCGCTCACCTAGCCGTAATCCCCTTTTGTGCAATGTGAATGTTGTGTTGCTATCTTTAGTTTTGTGATGAGAATAAAAGACTCTAGGAAGACTTGACTTAGAGCCTCAATATAAGAGAAAGAGAAATAACTCGCTTGAAGTAAAAAGTGAAAATGTGATTAATGGAACATAGGTCTAGGTGAGACTATGTACCATGAGAATGATGGTGCCGTTAGAGACAAACAGTTACTTGCACGCGAGGGTGTTTGTGGGTTGTACGGTGTGTCCCCACGTGATTTGGTTGACTGCGGTCACCTTGTGATTTTGTGGGTTGTACGGTGTGTCCCCACGTGATTGAGGGTTGTACGGTGTGTCCCCTCCAAGAATTGTTCATCTGCGAATGATCGTGAATATGGCCATTGGTGTTGAGGTGGTTGTGTGAATGGTGAGGTCGCTAGCCTAACTGAACTTAGGTGACTGACTGAGATATAACTTAAAGATTATGCTTATTATACCTTGTTATTTATGAGAGTACATGTATATGTTAATGTTTTTATGAGAATATGAGACCTGACCCTTGCACTACTTGTTTATGTGTTTATTTGGGGGGGGGGGTAGATGGTCGTGAAGATAACGACGACGACTCATTCTTGGGAGTTGATACTACGTGACGAGCCACTACTGGATGACGACTACACTCCTGAAGAAGAGGAAGAAGATAAAGAGGAAGGGGCCAAGGATATGGTTGGGTTGAGAGTACCGAGTTTTGGAAGCATTGAACCATTACTTTATTTTAGTTGAGATAGTTTAACTTGATGTAATTTACTTTGAAGTTTTTCATACTCTTTTCACTGATTAATAAAGTTTGAGGTTTACGTTGATGATTATTTCCGCAAGTTTGAAATGGTTAAGTTTCAAGAATTTTGTAAAATTGAACTTTTGTCACTAATTGAAGATTAATTAATTAAACGACGAGAATTCACGACGTTTTGGTTACTGTGTGACACTCGAGAAATCGGGGCGTTACAGTCTGGGTCGCGGGTGTCTGGGTCGCGTGAGGCAGAGACCTGTGTGTGGGCTGGGTCGCGGGTCTGGTTCGCCTGACAGGGACGCACAGCGCGGCGCTTGGGCGCGGCGAGAGGGCTGCTGGCGCTGCGGCGCGGGAAGAAGGTGTGTCTGGCCGCTGGTCAAAACAGAGGGAGACCAGTCAAACCAGAGAAGAACAGGCGCAGGAGAGAGAGAAAAAAAAAGAAATTAGGTTAATTTTGGATCAAAATTGAACTGCTGATACCATGTGAGAAATTGATTGGGTACCTTTCTCATTGATTTGTGAATAATATAAATACATGAGTTATAACGTATGGTCAACTAACTAATTATGACACAACGTAATTACAGGAGAATAATCAGAAATTATTACAACGAATATTCTATTCTATCAATAGTAAAATGGAATTTCCAAATGCCAACCAGAAAAATAAGAGTTTCTTTTTTATAATTTTAAGTTGCAGTCTGTAGTTGCAACCAATACAAATCAAATTGATAAAACAAAGAAAAACTAGATACCTACTACAGGCCAAGTAGCTAAGAAGAAATGTAGAGAATGAGAGTTGTTGAAACTAGCACATTGGAAGATCAATCAGCCAAAATAACCTTGAGCAGTTACAATATTACAAGTTTCTTCCTTTTGATCGAATCTAACCTTCATTTCATTAGCAAATGCATTTTTTGTGGTTACCAAGGAACCATAAGGATGGAACCTTTTACCTTTTCTAGTTTCGTCTCTCTTCCTGCTATCAATCTGCATAAAACGAAGTAAGGTGGGCTGTTCTCTTCTTTTATGTGGAGGAATTTACGGTGCACAATTGAATGCTTGTGTAAGGTTACACAAGTGACTTTTGACCTATGGTAGCAGGTTTACCAGGTTTTTAAAAAAAAAATCAAAAAACATATATATTAGTAAATTAGTTAATGAATAATTAGGTTAATTATTCATAGTAAAAAAAAAAGGAAAAATCTTAACCTCCAATAAATCACCTAACCCTAAATATGATTCAGAACCCCTGACCATCATCATCATCTTCAACCTCCATGCCAAGTTCGAAGCTTTTGCCCAGATCACAAATCTTTTAATCTTCCACCCAGACATTCATCTTCATCATTCATGTTCTTCCAAATTTGCCATCTTCAACATTTTTTTCATCATCATTTAATCATTTCCCCTATTCTTCTTGCTTCTCACCAGACTAAATCGACTGAACCCAAACCCAGCCAGAACCCATTACAACCATTACCACTACCGCTCCAAAACCCATGATTCTCCAGCAACATGTGTTCATCTCATCTTCATCCAGCAACAAAACATGCAACAAACATGTACAAAACTAAATCAGTGGAGGAAGAAGAAGGATCTTGATTCTATTTATTCGCATCACCCAACCCAGATCTACTAATGACATCACTAAATAAACCCAAACCACTTCAACTACTGAACCAAAAGGAAGCATGGCAATTACCCACATGAAACAGAAAGCCGACACTAATAGCATCCATAGCTAACAAATGATTCTCTAGATCAAGAAGCCACGCTATAGAAGTCAGGGTGAAATTGTTAACAACCACATGAAAACAAAACAAAAATTGGCATATATAAACCTTATAGAAGTTCAGAAACGAAACAGCCCCAATAAAAACTTCATATATATATATGAGAAAACTAACAAAACAGGACTTCAAAAAACACACTAGCAAGTAGCATAATCCTAACACCTAGTCTCGAAAGATCAAGCCTTTCACCACCTGCGACCCAACCCAGATCTAGAAACGAACCCAGGAAACCAACCAAGAACCACTGCTCCCATGGCCGCTCCAATCTCCCCCTCGAACCTTCACAGCGTAACAGCGACGACCAAGTTCGAAGCTTTTGTCCAGATCGCAAAGGAGGTGCTGGGTTGAGGGTGATGACTGATGATGGCTGGGGGTTCTGAGATCCACAAAATAGTTCGATTCTTCCCTTCGATTCTGTATGATTTATGGGTTTGGGTTTGGATTTGGGGTTTGTGAGCGTGGATCTTGAATGCAAAAAGATCAAAACTTTGATGATGGCAGTGGGTGGATTTGAATGCAAAAGCACTGATTTAGATTGAAGAGATGAGATGAAGTGTTGTGGTGGCGTGAAGAGAGGTGGTGGTGATGGAGGTGAAGGTGGACGGTGGCTGGGCCAGTGTCATATGTATCAAGTTTTAATCTTTTTGATTTTTCATTGGATGTCATCTTTGTTCTTGTGGATTCACAATAAAATTAAATTTGTTCTGGATTTGAATACTTAGGTGGAGAGAGAGGAGATGAAGGGGGAGAGAGAAGAGGAAGAGGTTCAGATTAAGGATAAATGTTTTTTTTTTAATTAATTAAAGGTAAATATTTAATTAAGAAAATATTTATTTTGATTTTTTTTTAAAACCTGTTATAGTGGGTCAAAATGGCCTGGTGTAACCTTACACAAGGTTTTACTTGTGCATGTTAAATTTTTCCCTTTTATGTATGTAACTTTAGTATTTTGTCACATGTATTGAAAAATAATATTATTGTTCTACCCTAAGCACGCAACTCCCTCGTATGATCTTCTCCTTCCCTTGCGCCATCACTCTAAGTCGCAACCTCCGTTTGCCGCACTCTGTCCCTTACACCTCATCTCTAGCTTTAACTCTATCACCTACATCTAGGGATGGCAATGAGTAGGGTCTGGGTAGGGTACTATACTACCCATTCCTATACCCGCGTTTTAAAAAATTACCCGTACCCGTCCCCATACCCGTGTGGGTAGCAACTTGAATGCCCGTCCCCGTACTCTCTGGGTACCTATTTGCCCATACCCGTGCCCATTACCCGCAATTTAGCTAACCAAAATATATTTTTCACTATTTTTGTTAATAGTAAACAAAAATACAACTACAATTTTAAATAAAAAACACTTATAAAAATACAAAAGATTATTCAAATACTTAACAAATAAAATCATTAAACTAAGCATATTTTTTTAGAAGGAATAAACGAAAAAGATATAATTTTAAATTTATGATTTAGATTTATAATATAGCCCTAAAGTTGTAGGTTAATAACTTACAAATTTTAAAAATAAGTGGGAGTAAATTAGTGAAAGAGTAAGTTTGAAAGCTATTGCTTAAGTTAATTTGTTATATATTACCAAATAATAATAATAATAATAATAATAATAATAATAATAATAATAATAATAATAATATGCGTGTGCAGGTATGAGGTGGGTTGGGTACTATAATATCCATACCCGCACCCATACCCGTTACTTTTTACGGGTAATTACCCATACCCAACCTCATACCCATCTAGCGGGTTTTTACCCTACCCATAGTGGGTATTTTTTGCGGGTGCCCTATGGGTCCTAGACCCATTGCCATCCCTACTACATCCCTCACGTTGTCACCTATGTCCTCTTGTTGTCTTTGCATCTTGGCTTGTCGCATCTGCCCTTCACGTTGTCGCCCAAGTTGTAGTCTCTGCATCCTCGCGCTTCCATCATTCACGACCATTCATCGCCATTTATTGGACTAGTTGAGTGAGTGTTAAAGAAAGTAATAAACCCACAAACCAGCTCATTCACCCACAACTAATAATTATATAGGATCTCCTAATGAAAATGTAATAGAAGTATTTTCACTTATGGTTTGTTTGGTTTGAGGGAAGGAAAAAAAAAATTGAAGGCAGAAAAAAAACACGCATTTTAAAATCCTTTCCTTCATTTGGTTCATCTCAAAAGCTGGAAGGAATGATAAAAAGGGGGTGAACCCACATAAAATGTATTCCTCCCAAATCAGGAAGAAAACCATTAGAACATGTGTATGATTTACAAAATGACAATAATACCCCTCACGTTGTATATTTTGACAAAATATATATAGATATTGACAATAATACCTCAAATATTTTGAGGAAAACATTTACAACAACAAAACATTTACAAATTACACAGAATTTGAAAGATCAAAGTGAAGCCAATTAAACTTTACAAATCTTGGGAGGAAAAATCATGAAATGAACAATATGAAGATTGTTCACATCATTTTATTATCAAACCCACTAAGGTTACCAATGTTCTTGTCCCCCAAAATATTCACAAATAGGCTCCTTTCACCTCCATTTCTCCACTGATGCTGCTGCCATTAATTGCTTCTGAGAGTTTTAACAGTAGCCATCCCTTTCGAATGCGCGGTAAAAAACACTTACAAGAACTTCTATACATAAAAAAGTAGCCGATAAGCTAAAATAAGTGCTCTTTGGTCCACATCCAAACGGACTCATAATCGCTCTCAGAATTCACCAAACAATCTGTCATTGCATTGCATCTTCCACTCTGCCCCACTATGAAATCTTCCATCCCCTTCCCCCCACAGCAGAACCCAGAAACAAAGTTCAATTTTCAACCCATCCCCACTTGAATTTCCATCACCATGCTCTCGTTCCACTATTCACATCCATAGACCAAGTCCTCCTCGAACGTGGAGAGGGAATTGAAGGTTCCACATTCGCACGAGACACACTATTGCTCCTCACAGTCACAGGTACTCTAGAACTAGAATCCTCTCTAGCAGGAACAGAGGAAACAGCACGCCGAGTCCTAACTCCATTTCTCAAGCAACGAAACATGGTGTTCAACATTCTCCTCAATCCACCACCACCACTACCACCACCATCGCCACCGTTTCCCCTCCGTCTAGAAGATGACAATGACCAAGATACCCTCCTTGGCTCAACTTCAACGCCATTGTTGAACCCACCATCCACCTCTGTGAAAACAACCGGAAGCTCCCTCCATGTGCCACCTCTGCTTCCTCCGGCATACGTTCCCACCATGAACCCACCACCCGGTAATCTCCATATCGTTAACCCCTCTGGAACCTGGTCCTGATCAACGAGTGCGGCGGCGTTCGATTCTGACGGCAGTTCTTGGCGACAAACAGGGCATGAATTGCGAATTGCGAGCCAGGGGAGGATACAATCAGAATGGTAAACATGTTTGCATGGCATTTCCTTCACGGCGATGCCAATCTCAAAAGGCTCCTTGCAAACCGCGCAGTGTGACTCCGTGGAAATATGGCTCTCGTTGATCTCAATCTCCGGCCAGGAATCCACGGCGGCTTTTGACGCCGGAAAGTTTTGGTGATGGCTGTGGTGATGATGCCCGTGTCTCCCAGTTTCAACGTGATAGAGCTGCTCCATCACCCTATCGAATCCAGAGCCCAGAAGAATCTCCGACATCCTCTGAGGCAATGGCCGCAGCCCGGAGCCAGAGCCGTCGTCGTAGAAAAACTCAAACCCGCCGCGGCTCGTGGAGGACTCGCCTCTCCGGAGCATGATGACCGGATTAAACTGTGACCGTTCGCCGGAGAAGTTTCTGCAGTTCCACCGGTGATTCGGACGTGAATTCTGATCGGAGCGGTGGTGCATGGTTACCGCCGCCGGAGGTACCCTCCGGCGCCGGCTGTTGGTGTGATTTTCAACCTCCTCGACGAAGCCGCTGTCGCAATCGGGACATACCGGTATCCCCTGCCTCCGCCATATTCTGACGAAACGGTTGCACCGGTGACACCAATGTGAAGAAGACATCTACAATGAATAAAGAAAAGGCTAATTTGGAAGAATGGATTTGTGGAGTTTGAGAAGAGAATCTTGCAATGGAAGGTTAGAGAAGATGGTGAATTGAATCCGGTGGGACATTGTGGGGAAGAGAAATGGAGGTGATGACAGGTTTGTGTTGTTGTTGTCGGGAAGAGGGAGATAACAACAAAACAAACGTTGTCCTTGTAATGTGTTTGGTTACGTGACACGTGGTGGGATGTTGGATGAAACGACACCTCCTTGTGTCGTTGAGGGTGTTGTTTCGGTTGAGCTGAATGGAGGGAACAAGTGAAGCCGGCAAGATGAGGTTTTTGGGTTTGCTTTTATTGGGTTTGTCTTGAAATAGGAAAACAGAAGGACATGTTTTCTATGTTTAAACAGGTTTATGGTTAATTATGGGTTTACACTTTATTATACTATATAGTTTATACACTATGTAACAGAGATAAAAGAGGAAGTGGGAGGTATATTGTTAAAATAACAATTGGCTTTAACTTTTTGTCTGATTTGAGGAATCAAAAAATAGCTAGCATAGGGTGATGCTTAATGCTATGGAAGAGATATTAATCATGGAGGATAATGCTTGATCCTCAGGATAAGATGTGAATCATGAAGCATGCTTGATTGATCCTAACAATGACAAACTTATCACATATGCCTCATCAGATTATATAAGGATGTTGGGGAATAGGAAAATTTAGCTTTCAACAAACTGTGGAATCATTGAAGCCTAAGGGGAAAAAACCAGGAAAAATAAGCCTGGAATTGACAATGGGGACTAGGAAAATTCACTTTGTGTGTGTTTGGGAATCTTATAATCAATTCACATTTTCGAATATAGATGTTTGGCAATCGACTAAGAGAATACATTTTAGTTCCAAAATCATTATGCAGAGAAACTAGAGAAAATGGCTCATGTGGTAAACATAATCAATTATAGAATTTCACAACAATACTCAATAAAAACAATTTTCTCATAAATCCATCCAAGCACTTGACTTTCAACTCAATTTTACTATAATCAACTATATGATATCCGAATCAATTCTGACAACACAAATCCAAACACGCTAAATCTAGGAAAATACTTAACATTGATTTCTATCAACAATGCGGTTGTGCTGAAATTGGCAACATAGAGCAGACCATTTATAGTCCACCTCAAATAATTCATGCCGAGATTTTCTTTGATCTTCCACCATTTGAAACTCCCTTTTGTACCCTATAGTTTCTTGAATGCACTTCTTCTTTTCCTCCTGAAGAGATGATAGGTCATCCTCACGATCTTTCATTTCTTTCTTCAACCGAACAATCTCTTCCTTCAAAATTTCTTCCTTCTGTTGAGCTTCATCCAAAAAATCATTTGCCTTAGAAATTTTCGAAACAAGGGTAGTAACGGATGCCTCATTTTGATGAGCAAATTTGTCAGTGGTAACCAATGCTTGCTTGAAGGAACATAGAATGATTGGAAGTTTGTCATGCATAGAGTCTATTATAGTTTTAAGTCCATCTGATATAGCTACATCTTTTAATGGAAGGTGGGACAAGAACTTAAGCGCCGTCAGAAGGCGAATGCTGTTCACCTCGGACCTAGCTATGTCCTTCAGAGGCATCTTTAGAGACTCTTCAAGGTCAACAAGGGCCTTTGCAACTAAGTTATCTTTGGTGGAAGGATTCTCTGCAGCCATTTCAGAAACACACAAGTCTCCAAGGTTTATAGGATGGTCTTCACTTTCTTTGTTTGTGTCTGTCTCAGTCTGACTGAGGCTTATTCCACTCTGGGAAGAATAAGAATAAAAGGTAACCAATTCAGAATTCAAGACTCTTGATTCAAAACTTTGAATGTGCAAGTATGTACTGTAATTTCTTGATTGCAATTTTGTGGCAAATAACAAATCAGAAACAAGGTAGCATTATTTTTAAGGCTGATCAAAATGTTGGAATTAGCATTTTCAGACAATGAACTTACATGCGGACATAATTTAAGTTGAGAAGTGACTAGTGAGCTAGAGGATTCGGAACAAATTGATGAATATACTATATTGGCATTCTTTGATGGGGTTTCCTCTTCAACACCACTGTTAATGATCTGCACAAGAATAATAGATATTAGATATGTAAGATATCCTGTGATGATTTAGTATAACTTAAGGTGTACTTGCTCTGCTATTGGTGTAAAATGAATGAGCATTTTAATTTAGGATAATTATGTTATTATTATTAGTGACAATCAAGGATGTTACCTTATCTATATAATAGTAATTTAATTATAGGTTTTGTTCTTTTAGGATTTGATCATATGTCTACTTACAGATTCTCCAAGTTGCTTTTGTTGGTTTGTCAAACATGCCTCATCCATTGATTGTTCGTCACCCAACTGCTACACAAAAAAATGTTTAGAAGCATTAATCTCACAACATCTGTTTCCTCTAATACTGAGAAAATGTAACTGCAGATTCACATCTGAGTGTGTACTTTATGCAGATGAATATCCAAGGCAAACAGTTCTGAATTTGTTAATGAAGTAAACTTTATCAACAAAAAAACTTCATCATGTCTAGATGTTTAATTCAAATTGTCTCCATGAGTCCATCCAATATGCCTAGTTTCTTAAAGGAGTAAAACAATAAAATAAAATTACACCATACCTCGGTCAACTTCAATAAAGGAATGGGTGTCAGTTTCTGCTCCAACGATTGAAAGTCTTGAGTCCCTTTGTTTCCTTTCTTTGTTATGCTACCACTTATGTCGTGTAAGTGAAGACGGAGATAGAAATCAATTTCCTCATCTATAATCATTTTTTAACAAATTTGATGTAAGAGTGTGTATTATAGATTTATAGTCATTCAGTGTGTATAACCAATATAGAAAAAGCTTATCAAAGAAGTGAATGAGATATTCAACATCTAATGCAGACAAACTAAATAGAAGTGATATAACACAATATAGCGCGTACCAGGATCAGATATTTGTAGCATGTCCTCAAGAGTTGTTGTTGAAGTAAATGAGAGTCTTGGACAATTGTGGATAAGAAGATTAGGAAGGGTCTGAAACTCAATCCCATGACATATGTTATTGAGGTTTGGTAGTTGTGTTAACATTACATGTTTCAGTTTTGGAAACAAAGTTTCCACCTTCCCTTGTTTCACACCTGGTTCAGCCTCAAACACTTGCACTAGATGAGAGTCTTGATTTAGGATCAGATACTCAAGTTCTGGAAACTTGTGGTGGGGTGTGGACATGTACATGAGATGCTTCAAGTTGTTGCAGTGCGTGACAAGAAGGAATTTTAACTGTGAGAAGCATGCTTTTGGGGATTGAGGATTTGGGACATTGTCATTTTCTTCATCGTCCTCGATGATTTGTTCCAATTCCTCACATTGTTCTACCACTAGGATCTTCAATAAAGGTAGGGTTCTCAAGACAGAGGAAGAGAAGACAAACTTTAGTTTTGGACAATTGAAAATGTGCACTTTATGAAGATGCTGAAGCCTCACAAGATGTTTGACACCCATCCATATGTGCATTAGCTCTGGTAAATTAGCCAATTTTAGGTCTTCTAACCATGAGGTCACTTGTTGTCCATTGACTGGAACCCCCTTTAGATGAAAAATGCCTTCAATTTTGGAACCGTTCTCAATACAAACTGATATTAACTTTCTCTGAATTGTCATACTTGTTTCCCCTTCACCAGCATCCTATAAAAAACATTTTGATCATCAAGCATTGAAGAAGACAATCTATTATACTATTTTAAAATTGAAGCACTAAGTGAAACATTGGGACACTGATCGTTTGTTTTTACTGCATCAATATAAAGCACTTGATCCTAAACCAAAAATCAATTCTTGGAAGAAGTTCTATAAGTAGCTTTTGGGTGTCAGAATTGTTCTAAGAAGCAATAAGTTGATCCAAATGCTAAATTGTGAAGATGGAAAGATGCGTTTGTGAAGAAGACAGCACATTTTGGGACTAATATATGCACATAAACACTTTGAGGAGTCAAATCCACACTAGTTGTTATTTTCATTTTTCAATGACCAAATTATATATTAACTCATTTATTATGACAAAATGAACTATAATATTGTTGTATTGATATAGTAGGCATAGTAGAATGCCTACAAGAAGTGTATGAAACAAGATGGACAATGAGAGAGAGACCTACCGTTTTAGAACTATGATCCGAATGCATTGCTTTTGAATCAACCAACAGATTATTTATAGAAAGTCCGACATTGTTCATGCCAAGCAGTTGCAAAGATGAGCATATACTGCAGAGTGTGACTTTTTCCAAAACAGGAAGCTCAATTTGGAACTTGTTTTGGTACTGATGAGAAGAATGAATGTTTTCACCAAACACAGATCTCAACTCAGGAGTCTCTGTAATTTCTATAGCCTCCAATTTAGCCAGGCCTCTGGCAAATGAGACGGGTAGTATATACTGCAGCAAGTGGCAATTCATAATACTCAGCTTTTTCAAACTAGAGAGCATTGACATATCATCCTGAACTGTTTCTTCCTTTTTATCTTTTCCACAAGTTAGCAAATGCTTTAAACCATGGCAATCTTGTATCATCAATTCTTCCAATGAAGTCAAGGTTTTAGCAGTGGATGTTGTGAACAATGAATCCAACATTGAACATGACTTTATTGTTAACCTTGTGAGGCTGGGAAGATTATACGAGCCTGGAAAATAGTTAGAAAGAATTTACATCATCTCCCTACATATTAAATTCATTTCACCCAAAACAACATATTGAGTCATTAATCAACAATATTTTAGACAAAATTACTTTAGGTTAATTACAGAGAAGAGGTAGGATAGAATCACACACACACAAATAGCGCGTTTATGAATGTACCTGATGGAAATAGAGTGCCCTCATCCTCAATGATTTGATCTAGTTGATTGCAACTTTCTATCTTGAGCTCTTTCAATTGAGGTAAGCCTCCAGCCATACTAGAGGAGAAGATAGATTTCAATCTTCTACATCCAGTCACCTGAATTTGTTGAAGATTTTGGAATTGGAGGTTTGTGGATTCTATATCGCTTCTGCATAAGTACCTAAGCCGAGGTAGATTCTCCAAATACAATATTTCTAGACATGATGTCAATGGATCCTGCTCTCCATCAATGGATAGTCCTGCCAGCTGAAAGATACCATCTAGCTCGCAGTCGCTGACTCGAACTTCTTTCACACTTTGAACGGTTAGATGTGAAGCTTCAGCGGTTATCTGATTGTTATGCAAAGCCATGCAAGTATTAACAGACGCCATGAAAAACTCTGGACAATTTTGCAAATTGAACTGCCGCAGAGATGGCCATGTTAGATAACAATCTTCCGGGCAAATGCTATTGATATTTGGCAACTTAACAAGTGTAAGTTCTTCCAGGGAAGAAAGCTCAATCTTGAGTTCATTTTGACCTGCGCATTGGCCAAACACGTATCTCAACTTACGATTGCATACAATTTCCAAACACTCCAGCTGTGCAAGGCCTTGAGCAAAAGTGATTGGGATTATATATTCAAGCTCTTCACACTCTCTCACATGGAGCTTTTTCAATTTGGGAAACAACAACTTGTGATCATCTGTACTTATCTCATCATCAGCCAGTATATGCCTAAGTGTAGGACAGGATAATATTTCTAGTTTCTTCAGTTGTACCAGATTCAGAGCAACATCAAGACACGTCAGCTTTGGACAATGACTTATATATAGATCCTCTAATTTCTGAAAATGTCCATTAAGAGGAAGAGGACCATGGTGTAAAGCTCCTAAATGCTGCATGCGCTCAATTCTTAGCCAATGCAACTTGGGGAAGAGAGCTCCAACCTCGCTCCAATGATTGCTAGTGTCAACCAAACACTCTACCCCTTCAGAATCACATACCAGAAGCTCAATTAAATGATTCATACTTTCTCCTTCCATGTCTGGGATGATATTTTTAGTACCTCCCTCAATACCTGCTATCCACAAAACCTCTGCTTTCTTGGCCAAATCCCTAACAGCTGCATTAGATGTATCCAAATAACTGAGAAACAAAGTTCTGTGATGATTGAGAAACTCTTGCTGGAAACCTGCAAACATCGTTCCTAGTTTTATTTGATACCTGTGCAATACTTGGGGGACACTAAAACTTTTGAAAAATTCAGCTGTGTATACATTGTCCCACTTTGATCTGCGATCAGTGAAGTAGAGTTCTTCCAGTTTCGGGTGTCTTCCAATCACCTCAAAAGGATTCCTTTTTGTGTCACATTCCGACAAATCCAGCAATCTCAAGGTTGTCATTTGTGTAACCACATCAGGTAATTCAAGGAAGGAACAATCACACAATGTAAGACTTTCAAGTTTCTTCATATCTCCCACAAACGAAATGTCACCTAATTCCCAGTTATGTAGGAGCATGCAACAAAGATTTGTCAGTGATTTTAATAAAGTTGACAACAGTGGCCTTCTCTCCCTACCCTTGTTGTAAAGGAATAAAACTTTGAGCATTCTCATTCCTTTGAAAACTTCATCCGATAGTTCAGAATCTTTGAGCATGTGTAGAACTAGAAACTCAAGGTTGGAACAATCCAAATTATTTGGAAAATTCTCACACCATAGATACCGTGCTGAAGTATGTTCCCAAGTCGTATCCTTTTCCAGTGCGCACTTAATCAACTTATTCTCATTCTGTGCAATCCAATGGGCAACATTGCGGACTAGGTCATGCATTTTGACACACTTTCCTTCATCAACATCTAACAACAAACAAGAACTTATGAGCTTATTTTTAGCTGCAGTCACTTCATTCCTTGCCCCTTCATATGAGCGAACTTCTCCAACCAAGCCTAGCGCTATCGCTGTTCTAGTTAAAAGTTCAACTGGAATTTCACAATCCTCAGGAAATGCAGAACACAACAGGAAAAGGGACTTGGCTTCTTCCATATGCAAATTATCGTAGCTCAACCGCAAGCACTTGTAAGGATTTTGGAAACCATTTTCAATATTCACCGGTTTTGAACTTTTCAATCTATCCAATGCAACCCTCCATTCCACCTCGGTTTTGCCTTTTAAGCTATTAGCCACAGCTACAATGGCAACAGGCAATCCTTTACATTCATCTGAAATTTCTCTTGCCAAATGCTTCACTGCGGTAGAAGTGCCCTCAGATATGAGTGCTTGCTTTTCGAAAAGACCCCAAGTCTCATCATTGGTTAAGGTTGATAGGTGAACCTTTCTTTGGCAATCCATCAAAGTACAAACTGCTTCAGATCGAGTGGTGATGAGAACCTTACAACCTTCTTTAGAAGGAATCCCTATGGCTTCAAAATCAAGCATTTGCCACACATCATCCAGAATGACAAGGAACCTTTCTTCTTGATTTAACCTCATGCACAGGCGTCGGGATCTCTCTACTTCATCCTTCTCTTGGAATTCAAACTCCAGCGAGCTTGCAATTTTTTCTTGGATCCTTTGGACCTGTACCATGCTGGACACAGGCACAAAAAGCACTCGATCAAAAAGATGACTTGCTCTCCTCCTTACTTCCATTGCCAACATGGTTTTACCACAACCCCCCATCCCATACAAGCCAATAACGGTCACCTCATCTTCTTCCAGTGCATTCATAAGATCCTCACAAGCAGATTTTCTACTATTGAATTCCCAGCATTTTTCTGAAGAAAAATAATATCCCCTAAGTGAAGCAGGGCGTTCAATTTGTACAAACTGTCTACCTTCTTCAATGCATGTTTTGATGTCCCCTTTTTTCTTTGCCAACTTCCTGCCTAGACGGTATTGCCAAATCCAATCCGGACAGTGGCCAAGACATGAGCTTTTTTTTGTTCTAGCTTGTTTTAGTAACTGGTCCACAGAGTCTATGTCAGTGTTAGCATCCTTCAGCCACTTATCAACAACCACAGCTGTCTTTCTTGTTTGTTTCTTAGCTCGTGCCACACGGTCTTGGACGCTATCTCTTGTTGTGATCAAATTGCCCTCTTCCTTTGCAAGGTCTTCAACAAAGTTGTTGAAGCAGCAGGGGTATCGCAACTGGTCTACTGCTCCACACACCAAATCTCTTGAAATGGAAGATGCAAAGCCATAAACATACTCCATCAATTTACTCCACTATGTGCAAATTGATTAGCCTGACAAAACAGAACATAGAAAGATACATCCTTAAACTCATTTCTGAAAGTCAACCTTAAAGAAGGCTTTAAACTCAACTAAAACCCAACTGAAAGACATTCACATAATAAGCAAGCAAACTTGTCACCCATAAACAGTTCAAAATCAAAAAGCAAATAATCTTACTTAGTAATATTACAAGGGAAAATTTATTTTGGGCCACATTTACTTTTTTTTGACAAAAGGTTACATTTACCTTGTTTCCCGAACTTTCAGCACAAGCTTGGCAACAGCTTTATGGGTACTCCAATTGCTCCAATCTCCAAAACAGCAACAAGAGTAACCTTGAATTCTGATTACTACACAGCTAAGAAACAAACAGGAGCAACAAAGACTTATCCCACAATGTTGTTACATTTAACTGGTCAGAGTTGACCATAAAGCAAGTCTTGGTCTTTTGTTTTTAGTGAATTATTTGGTTGAATTTTCTACAACATTGACAATTTGTCCAATATAAATTTTGTATTTCACTACTAGTTTGGATAGGCAAAAATTCAGGCCCAAAAACTTAATATTAAAGACCCATTTGTTCAATGCTTTTTATTTTTCAAAGGTAACCCACTACAAGAAATATTGTTTGGTTTAAGTAAAAAGTACCTAATCAAGAACACCTTTCTTCACTTATTCCAGAGAAGTAAAAAGTAACGTGGAACCTACCATTTTCCATTCATTTCCACATACCAAAGTCTCCTCTGACTCACTCCTATCTAATTTCTCCCTCTCATTCACAACAAGAAATCTGCAGATTTGCTACAATGGAATACGCAACAAATTGCTAGCAAAAAAATTATTTAGCTTTAGAAAGAGTAAGTTTAGCTAAGAAATGTTGGCAGCATAAAACTAGTAGCTGATTAGCTGCCAAATTTTTTGGCAGTGAAGTTGAAGCAAATTTTAAGAGTTTCATCGTTACTCTGCAACTCAAATATAGCTTTATATTTCCTAGCCAAATAGTTAGGACAAGTCTAGCTATTCACGGTTATTTGATGGAAAAAATATTGTTAAATATTCAGCAGGCAGCTAATTGCTAGCTAAATGATAATATTAATGTCTTACCCCTTCCTAGTCAATTCAATATATGACTATTGAACAATTTGAAATTTTATACTGTCAAGCCATTCAACATGTATATAGTTAATTCTTTACTGACTTACTGCCAAGCTATAGCAATATTTTTCATTTATTCATTCTTTCTAATACAACTTTACAAGAAATAGGTATGATATCTTGGTAACACTTATCATGATAAATAGCTAATGCCTAGTGGACATCAAGAAGTGACATCCCGTTAAAAATATCGCACATCTAACCGTTACTGATCGAGATGCATTCAAACATCATAATGCCCCTATGACAAACTTCCAAATGTGATCATCCACAACATCTAAGGCATTAGCTTTACATTAAAAATAAGATGAGGAAACAATATAATGGACTCAAATAACAAACTCCATCAATCACAATCAACTCACCTTAGAGAAAACAAACACCTGATAAGCATAATATGGTTCATGGAAATGAAAAATGCAGACAAGTACCTCTGGCCCTATCCTTGCCACAGTCACCACGACCCCAAACACAACCATTAGGCAAACTCTAGGTAGAACACAGAAGTTAAAAGAAGATACAAATTATTCTAGGGAGGGAAAACATAACACCAAATGTTACGGTACCGACCTCATTCATAATCAAAATCTGCGGAAGCATTCACCTGGTCAGCTGATAATGGAGGCTGATGGATATAAAAGACGCAACAAAACTTAAGAGACAATATGAATTCCTCATTTTTCATTATGATAATGAATTCATGATCGCATAATTTGTTATTTCTTGTTGCTTCTACCATTCAGTAGCTCTAGTGCCATCCAAAGTAGGGTTCCACTCACACCACCAGCCTCCAGGGGTGTCTTGCTTAATTTTTGACAGGTCAAAATCACCAACCTGGTGAAAAGCCAGTTTTTACCTTGCATATTATTAGCCCTATCTTTACGATGCAATACATGCCTAAGAGAACCATCTACCATGTACTCCGTAACAGTTGCTAATGTTGCTTCCTAAAGTACATATTAGCAGTGTTACCAAATATCTGCCATAGCGGAATCTCATGGCGGATTTTTAGCTTTGTCATGGTCGATATCCCGCCATAATCTGCCCGCCATCATTATTTGTCAATATGGCGGGTTTTTGGCTCTCCAACATAGTCCGCCATCCACCATTAACAACACTGCATATGAGATAATAGTATGATTAGGATACCTGCAGGTGGCTGGTAACATTATCATTTCTGAAAATACCTACCAGAAGGAGGAACAAGGAAGGCTATATACCAGTGGACAGATATATTTTCATTCCCAAAAAGTCAGTAAGAGATGCAAGCTATTAAAGAAGACAAAAATTTGGGTCATATACAAAAGTGATATTTCAGCTACACAATCATATAAAATTTACCTATCAAAAGTTCTTTTCCACTAGGTTTTGCGTCATCAAATACCCAGCCAAAAGAAAGAGCCATGGTAGCAATGAGAACTGCACAACAACAAAAGCAGCTTCCAACTTCCTTACTCCATAGAACTGCACAACAGCAAAGCAAAAGCTGTTTGACAGAGAGAATAAACCACATTTAATAATGTGTTTGGACATGAAAAGGGGAAGGTTTCAAGCAATTAATTAACAATAATAATGAACTAATCAACGCGAGCTCGGCCAAGAACCACAGCACGAGGCCAGCCCAATTGAGGTAGTGGTCCCTGCAGAGCTCAAAACTTATTTGCACAGCAGTGATCACTCACCTGATTGTGTCCCTCTTTAACACTAATTTTCTTTTGAACCTCTACACAGTTGCTATGATCCATTGTACTATATAAATATGTAAACATAGTAATGCTATCACATACATCAATGACAGGCACAGCGCAGAAACAAAACTAAAGTAAATTACAACCAGTGCTTCTAAAACGGCATCAGACAAAAGAGGAAGAACAAACTGGCAGAAAGGGCCTTAACCTCAACAAACCACACGTTTCAAGTCCTCAATGCACTTTTAGTGTTTGTGAAAGAATAGACTCAGTTATCCATTTTGAAAGGGGTAGTTCTTGAAAATCATAGAACTAGAATATATCCATGAAAGTCTATATAAGGACTGTGTTGATCCTCTACCCTCCAAACAAGATATGTTTGTTTATAAAGAAAATGCACCTCATAAAAGAAGATGATGAAAATCTCTGCTTTATATATCACAAATCTCTACTTTAAACGCCCCATCATGCTTCTTCACACTTCACACCATACCTTAAAAACTAGCCATTATAAAAGAATCAGAAGAAACATCACCAAAATGAATCTCCTTTTATTCGAAGGAAAAAATAAAAGAATGATTATCCGAGAATCAAAAATCGGAACCTCTTTGGCTCTGCATTTAATAATATCAACCGCAAAACTCGAACGCACTCCGTTGCCGTCTTCCATGCTAATTGGTTTCAATGTTTAGCAAATTTTAGTACCTTGATTTTGAGCATGAGTGGTTGCAAAAGCAAGCAAAAAAAGTAATAAAAAAAGGCAATGTACAATCCACATTCAACCTAAGTTTCTGAATAAATTTGTTCCACCCAAATCATACAAAAAAGAAATTCATACTCCAAGATTCCAGTCACATAGCCACTTAATTAAACAATCAAAGTAATTTGAATTTTGAAATCAAATAAAGTATTCAGAATAGAATAATTTATGCCAAACGCGGAACGCCATAACAAAATCTTGTACTGGTTTCAAGTAATTGACAATGGTAGATTCTCACTGAGCAAGAAATTATATAAACGACACTAATCTAATATTCAGTCACTTACTATAAAGAATAGCTATCGAAAAGGGTTTTCTCGAATGCATGCAGTGGATAGGGATGCAGTAGTGAAATAGAAAGAAAATAAAAAACTCCATGAAGAGAGAAGATAAAAAAATTCTATGATCAATTCGTTTGATACCAGTTCTGGTCTCTTATAACAACCTAAAATTTCTATCTCAGAGTTTCATCAGTAAGTACCTGTAGCTACGTCTGGTGTGTCTCCAACTAGCTTAACTCAGAATGAGCATGCAAATGATAATAAGGTTTGCCATGTTTCATCCTCCTCTTCACAAGGTGACTTAGCCGTTAATCCCTCCGATGTGGTCAGGGAGGGTATTTTGTTTTAGATGAATAAAAGTTTGAGTGGGTTGGGCCTGATCACTACCTCAGACCAAACCATTTGCTCTGGGGATCCTTACAAAGATAGTTACAGATCGTCCACCAACATAACTTTCACGTTAGCAACGAGAATCGAACATACAAATTTTATTAGAAATTGGGAGGTCTATACTCAACCACAAAAGCTAGCTCTAGAGTTGGTTTGCACTAGTGCACTACCATTATAAAGGATATTTATGCCCTATCTCTAGCCAATGTGAGACTTCTAACAAACTTTTGAGAGGAAATGTTTCGTCTTTACCGACTAAACCGACATGTGTAGCTGGTTATGCATTTTTTTTTATGAGTAAATCGGGGCTATAGCCCAAGCAAGAAGAAGACTAAGATATCAGGTAGAGAGTATTGCAGAAGTTAAACATGAAACGAAACGAACAATACAAAAAGAGGAGGGGCTTCAAACACCCTAGAGTCACTTGGCATGGAGATACCATTCTTCGTGAAGCTATCCGCTGCTGAGTTGGATTCCCTGAAGACATGTCTTCGGTGGAAGTTGTGGTCATTGCCTGTTATGAAGAGGAAAAGCTCCCTAAATATTCCTAATAAAATTTAACAATTTATTCCTCAATCAAATTATAAGTCTATGGTTAAATATATTTTTTCCCCTAACATATACACCCTTCTTTAAAATGGTCCATGTAATTTTTTTTTATAGCTTTTCATCCCAAAAATTTTGTTTTAAAAAAGTTCATTCACATGTACATTTTTCACTCCTAATCAAGATCATCCATATCTAGTTTCATTAATTTAACTGAGCATACAAATTCTACTAGCATCATATTTGGTCCCTATATTTCTCTTCCTCTTCATCTTCTTCCTCCCACCCACCATCATTTTCCTTCAAACCTATCAACCCAGAGCCAAAACCCATAAATAAACCAAAACTCACTCCCCCTCACCATGCATAACATCCCGATGTACCATTTATCTTCACCTCTCCTCATCATTCTTCGACTACAACAGCCCTATGAAGGGAGATCCAGCGACAATAGAGAGAGAAATGATAAAACTTAAGTACAATATTATACATATTAATTGTGTTGTTTAGTATAAGAGAGACTTGATTTAAAGTCAAAAATCCACATTTGCCCTGACGCTAATATGTCACGGATAGCTTCGGTTTAGCCGATGTAAAACTTCAAAATTAAGCCACTAAATGTGATAGTGATTTTATCCTATTATCACTTGAGGTGATTTTCCAAACACGCATACACATAGCTTATCCACCCAGCTAATTCTCTTTTAAGAAAACATTTTTTCCCTCGTTTCATGATCTTAATGTCATTTGCTGAATATTTTAATGTCTCATATATGAACCAATAAAATCGACAAACTCATAGTATAAAGTATAAACAGTCAATTGTTCTTACATATGTAGAAACGTGTTTGCATAAAAGATGACTTTGTGTATATGTTGAATCGCGAATTAATATCCTTAGCAAAGAGACCAAGAAGATGAGCAAACAAAGCAGATTAAAGCATGGAAGAAATTGGGGATTCGGGGTTCTCAGTTTTTTGGAAAAAGGAGTTATATAACGAGTTATATATTAATTATTCTAATTGATTGGTTTATTGTGCAAATAAATTAGAGTAAAATGAATAATGAAATGAGCTGGAATTAATAAATACACATGTTCTATTATTACTGGGACATCTCATCAAGGGTAATTTAACCCAAATTTTATGTAGGGTTATTTAGACAACCCCTAAATGTTATAGTGATTTTATCCTATTATCACTTGAGGTAATTTAGAAAGAAAAAAAAAACAACTAATTAAACACATGTTCGTGATGTATACTTTATTGAATTTATTAAAGTGAATGCCCCGAGAAATAAATAATAAGTCATAACTAAATGTGTTGGCCTAGACCGTCTAAAGGTAAGCAACATACAATCACTTCTCTAATGGATAGAGACATCTGTCAAATAAAAAAAATCAATCTATAGAAAAAACCAAAAGATTTACAAAAAAAAATTAAGATAATTCTTCAATACACAAAGCTGCTACCAATAGAAACAAATCATAAAATAAAACAATTATCGTTTTTTTCTTTCCATTTTTCTTATGTTTACACAATGTCACTGTAAAAATGGCTTGAAAGTGCTCACCACCTTCATTACCCGATCAAGGAAGGAAGTGCAAGATACGATGCCGTCATTCCCAGCCAACACCCTATACTTGTCTTTCCTTGTGAAGTTGGTGCACTCAAACCCTAAAGTAGCTGCCAGTATCCTCTGCACATAGTTCGCCACGTCATGTGGACTCTTCCCCGACGAGCATGTGGCCTCAACCGGCAACTGGTTCAGGAAAGTCACCTCATAAACCGGCCTCGGGTTCATGAAAAAGAAAACTGCATCAAGACCCTTCCATCCCCTTGCAGTGGTGGCGTGGAAGAATCCCACCCGGTAGTTCATAGCCACCGGGACTATTCGGTCAGTAAGCTCTGCAAAGAGCGCACTGAACCTCAAAAGGAAAGGCTCGCGACACGTGGTTCCTTCAGGGCACACCGCGAGATCTCCTTTGGAGAGTTCTTCTTTGATTCTCTCGGCGTCTACATTTCGCTTTCTCGTTAGCCTCACGGTGGGGATTGGAGAGAGGATCTCTGATATGCGTGAAATAGAGTAGGTGACAGCGGGGACTTTACGGCCGAGCACGGAGGCAAGGATGACGGGGTCCATGAGGGTGCGGTGGGTACAGACGAAGAGGACACCAGAGCTGCCGCGAGAAGGAGGGGGCGGTGGCTTGCCTCTGACGACAACTTTGCAGCTGAAAAGCCTTGACATGTGAGGGATGATCCAAAATGGTAGGATGCAGCCGACACTGAGGCGGATTATGGCGAGTACTATGCCTAAGGGCATCCAGAGGATGATTAGCAGGGAGGTTGCGGGTGTCGGCCGCTTGACGAGGCGGCCGTCGTGGAAGATCACTGGGTTTGGCTGCGGGAGCATGTGGTGGTTGTACTTTTGGCCAGTTGTAAATGGTGGTTGCATTTGTTCCTGCATGTAAATGATATAGTTAGAACATGTTTATTTAAAAACAATAGATGACCAAAAAATGAGAGATAAATGATATATGATGCAATATATATATTAAAAAAAATAGAGAAAAAAATTAAAAGTTGTCTGACGGGTGTATATAGTGTAGGTGGTACACGTATTTAGAAAAGAGTATTAATTCATGCATTATTTCTTTATTATCTCTCCATCTAACTTCTGTTCATCCTCTATTCATATGAGATTTCTTACATGTGCCAAATTGAGGTTTAAATTGTAATCAAATATACAATAATAATTCTTATGTGAATCAATGCGGTGTAACACTTGCAATCAAGAACTCTAGATTAATGTCTCTTAAATGGAAACTTGGTGAATCATAAATTATCATAAACGTGCGTACGTACCTTGCAAAGTTGGATGAAGCTGGATGTACAGCTCGAAGCATCACTAGGCCTTGATGACATACCCAAAGTAGGTCCTTCATTGTTGAAAACCTTTGCAACTCTTTCAGAAACGTTGCTAATGGAGCCACCCTGAACCATCCCAGTAGCAAGTCCAAACCTATTGAAGCAGAGTTCACTCCCAATCACCTCATCGGCCCGCAAGTGCTCCTTCACGAACATCTCCACCATGATCCGCGGTATTTTGGTGACCACAACACGCTTGTCACACGAGCTGAACACCTTCCACGCTTCCATGTCAAGATCATCAAAGTAAAACTTGGGCAGAACCGCCCGAGCCACCGATTCAATCTCGTTTCGTGGAACCCCAGCCACGGCCACAAAGATCATGAGCTTCAGCCCCAAGTCACCCATGCCAACCATGTCTAGCAACTGAATCACCGGCCATAAGAGCAACAACAAAACGAACCGAACCAAACCGGACGCTTCAAACGCCACAAGCATGAAGTAGGAGAAGGTGTCCGAGTTCTTCAGAAGCGTGCCTTCTAGCTCAGACACAACAGACTCCATTTGAAAATGTTTGAAGTTTTGCTATTATGTTCTATGTTTTGGAATTTTTGAGGTTTCTAATGTTTCAGTACTCGATCGTTTTAAAGGATATGATGATATGTTATGATATTTGGGTACGTTTTATGGTTATGAGATTAAGGAAAGGGAATGGGGTGTAATTATGTGGACGGTCTTATCTAATGTTTGGCATGCTATAACTATAAGGCAGTTTATCAGTTTTTCAACTACCTTCACTACTAATTCGATTGCTTGTCTCTTTGATTTTGGGTGGATATATTGACGAAGAAAAATGGATTAGAATCAACGTTAATTGGGAAGGACTGATTACTTAACCCCAACGATAAAAATACTGTTTAATTTCTAGACGGATACTTTTGGACACCTAAAATGGGAGTATTTAGGTTGGCTACGTTATTTAAAGTGAAGCATACGCAGGGGCGGACCCACAGCAAACTCAGGGGGTTCAGTTGAACCCCCTGAAAAAAAAATATTTCTACTTACCCCCTTGTAATGCTTTTTTTTTTTGAACCCCTGAGATTTTATATTTGCACCCAGACCCCACTTACTCCTCTCTCTCTCACACACTCACATACTCTGATACTCAGTGATTCACGCTCACCAGCCCTCACCCTCTCGCACTCTCACCACTAGGTCTGGCCGTCATCACCGGCCACCACCACGCCACCACCAGTCCAATTCACCTTTCTCTTCTCAAGCTTGATTTTCTCAGGCAACCATGAATATGATTTTCCCTAAATCTGGAATCCCTAATTCTAAATCCTAAAATTGCCATACTCACTCAGTCACAGAGTCTCCACCTTGGGTTGTAATTCTAAATCCTAATTCCTACTCCTTCAATTGAGATACGTTGTTGTTGTTGTGTTAGGTTTGGATTTCTTTGTCTATCAATTGTCATGGTTAAACAGTAAACACTAATCCTCGAATCTGTCTAGAGTGTCTGGGATGGCTCTGCATACTGGTTTTTCTGATTTTTTGTGTTGTGTTCATGATTCATGGGCAAGGAGTGTGAGTGGGGTGAGCTTTCGTGAGGCTCAGAATTGGTTGGTGTTAGCACATTTTTCTTTTGTGCGTTTTTGAAGGAGTAGGGGACCTATGTAGTCTTACTGCTACCTTTTCTAACTCTGTTCTTTATCTTTTTTTCTGTACTGGTTTTGGAGTGACCAAAACACTCCCATACTTATTAATATACTTAAACTTTGTTGATCAAAAAAAAAATTTGTCATGGTTAAATTCAATTGTTTCTTTGGATACTACTATTCTTAATTGTTGAATACTACTATTCTTATAGTTATAGACTTATAGTTATGTTATGTTTCTTGATTAAGCTATGTTTTTTCCCTTTTTCTTTGATTAAATGCCAAGTACAATTCAAATGTAGCATGTTGTTCAATAACGCTTGGGGCCAAACCCACACGTATCAATGTATGATGATCCTTTACAGATCAACCTAGTAGTTCCATGATCCAAATGCACTTGTTTATGCAGTGTCAGCCTTGGATTCTTTACTTTCTGAATGAATAGAAGAAGGCAAGACCAGTGCTTTGATAAAAATAATGCTGAATTTCTGATACATCTCTCTGTACTTCCTAAAGGCTCTCTTCTAAATGTTCAACAGCTGCAAACTAACATAAAATTTATGTTCATAGACATTGAAGCACCCCCCTCCCCCCCTCTAGAGTAGAGTTTAATCAGCATTTACCTAGGTATAGTTATAGACTTATAGTTATGTTTCTTGAAATTGATTCTATAATTTTAGGTACTTGTTTTATGTTTATTTTGTTGTTTTCATCCTTTCTGATCCTCTTTATTTTGTGAAAACATAGTAGTGGTGCCCTGTTTTTACTGATTATGGTATGTTTTTAATTTTAGAAAGGTCATGGACAAATTTTTAGTAAAACAAATTTGAACCCCCTGATCCCGGGGTCCTGGATCCGTCACTGAGCATACGTATATTGTTTTTCTTCTTCTTGATCGATATATCTCATAATCGAAAGTCATGAGACTAATTCATCGTCACACAATCTCACACACTAAGGAGTAAGAAGCTGATCAATGAGTTTTTTTCTTTTATTCACAAAGAGTTGAGAATGGGAGCATTTAGCAGTTGTTTAATTAAGAAATGAAGTATTGAACCATTATGCTGAACCACTTATTAAAAATATTATTTGATTATAAAAAAATAATATACTATTTGTTTTAGCTAGATAACTCATGTATCCTTTAAATTAAAGGAGATAATGTTGCTTAAGGTAGCCACACATAAAATATAATTGTAAGCCAATAAGGTGAATGTTTTGTTTTGTGGTAAGCAAGCTGTATATATCGGTGTAAGGATAAGAACACAAGTTAGAATTTTTACTTTATAAAAATATATATATGTTGGGAAAGACTGTCACAATTTCTCAAATGATCATTCATCTTTTTCTTAGAAGAGGATTGAGACACCTAAGTCAAAAAAAAAGTTAAATATGTTTTTGGTCCCTTAACTATACTGAATTACTGGTATTTGTCCTTAAATAAAATTTTCAACGAAATTAATCATTTGTATTTCACGTGTCCATTTAAAAATTAACATCATTTAAAACTGACACGCAATCATGATGGATGGAGAGATGAAAACCTAACTATTTCCATAGTCTAGGGATTAATTTCATTCAAATTTGTATTCATGGACTATAATACTAATAATTTGCTATAGTTTAGGGACCAAAAATAAATTTAAAAATATAAAATATTTGTAAGTGATAAAGTTTTCCTTCATTTATTAGTAACACCCAACCATATACCTAGGACATATTTATAAATCAACGCCTTCCAAAAAAAAATATTTATAAATCAACAAATTTTAACATATTCACACAAACTTTATCTTCCATTTCATTTCTACCCACATTTTCTTCGTATTTGTATCATCTTTTTCTATCACATCGGCTATCATATCTCTCATTTTCTTCTCTTCTATTCATATCTCTATTATTTGAGTGTGGGTGGATTTAGTGTGAAGCTAACATGTTCCATAAATCAACATATATATTTTGATTTATATGCTACTTGATCCATATGCACATTTGGCGTGAAGGAACATGCATGACCAACTCAATCATCCCAAAATACAAGAAAAACATAAATAGAAAGGTTACACATAAAAGAGATGAAGAAGAAGATGAAACTAAAGGGGAAGTAAAGCAATGGGCTCATGGAGGAGCGGTCACATGACATCTCCATGAACCCTAGCCAATGCTCTATCATCAGTCTCTAACTCTCCAACTTTCCAAGATAGACCTACACCTAAAACTAAATGTCCTATTTGTAGAAAAAAAAAACGTTGTTTTTGCGAGCTCCAACACTTAAATGCTGGTGTTTTTCAATGTTCCAACGTTGCGAGTTCTACCTCCCAACGTTGCAACATTCACCTTAGATATCTTATCATTGATCAGATCGTATATAATGCATCTCTTTGTGTATTGCACCACGTACATATCAATCTATTAATGAACGAATCCATTGTAGCAATTTGCAGGTGACTGCGTTGGTGCATTTTAATGTGGTGGTGTTGGGACTTTTAGTGGTACAAGAAAAACACAAAAATAGGTAAAAATTTCTCTTTGGCAATGCAGAACATACCTCAATTAGAAGGGAGAACCTAATATGCACTAATTTTATGTGGTGTAATTTTACACCACCTACTTTGACTGGGTATAGCAGGTCAACACATTATATTTTTTAAGAAAAAACATCATTAAAAATTTGTCATATATTAAATATCTTTAAAAAAAGATGTGTTAACCTGTTATAGTAGGTTAAAAAAAGTGGTCTAAAATTAGATCACTTTAAAAGTGGTCCACATTAGGGGTCACTGAATTAGAAAATCAACAATGATATATTCACATCTCATTTTTTATACACTTAATTTCTACCTATTTTTATTTTTATTTCTCTCTTCTTATCATCTATTACATCTTATACTTTCTCTCTCTTACTTTTTCTTTTCTTCCTATTCTTTCCTCCTCCACCCCTTTCCACCTCATCTTTGAGGTGTGAACAAACAATTATTCATTAGAAAATAACTAAAATGAAGATAAATAATATAAACCTAAGATAAAAGCTACAATACTAAGCGTGATACTTTGAAAAGACCTGAAAAATCACTATATAAACTCGGGTCAACATAGTCCCTTCTATTACGCCTAAACCCCAATAGAATGAACTAAAATGTTTCGGCATTACCAAACACCACCCCCGACCCATGCATATATATAGCTCGGAGCCCACCCATATTCAAAATCCTTTCCCTCGGCCCAAATGCGAAGTCAGTACCTCCACTATTGAATTAAACCTTAATCACCTTCTCGTCAGAGTTGACATCCATCAACCCGTGACATCATCCCCAAACCACTCGAACCAACTTTAATCCCATACCCAAGTCCTATATCGCTGCAACCACCACCATCACCTGTAACTGCACTAACACCGCAAACCCTATACGACATATTAGATAGGATCCTATAAGGTTACTATTATCAGACAAAGCAAGTTTTTCTTTTTAAATTCCATATGTAGACGTAGGTGCATAGTTGCATAGCTACCTATTCCTATCTTAGTTCTCGAACTTTTTTTCCCTTACGTTTGTAGTTCTCTAACTTTTATTCAATGTTTGGCGTTATATTAACAAGTTGAGCCTTTCAAAGTCAAACCAATAAATAGTTTGCTTCCCGCGGCCCCAACACCCCACTACTCAATACTCCGAGATGCTTTTTTTAGATAATTAAGTCACGGCAAAATCAAAGTAATACAATGGAAAAATTTGCTCAATTTTTTCTTGTGAAATAATTTTTCTGAATGATATACTTCTCAGAAATAAAATTCAATGAGTAATTTTTTTATGTAAAATACATGTTCTGTTTTTATTGCATAGGCATGACAATGGTACAGGGTGAATTTTTCTCTCCCATCCCTGCTCCAGTTAAGAGTGAGAGACCGATTGAGTAAGATAAAGATAAAACTATAATACTCAACTAACATCTTCTCTATTGGATTACGAGAAATTTATAGAGAACTCAAATATTTTTTATACTTCAACTAAATTAGGTATGAAACTTAATAAATGCAGATCACAGTGGTTAAAGTGATTATTTGAACCTTTGAAATTGAAAGTGTGATCGTTAGAGACCAACTCTAGAGATCATAGAAGAAATCTATGGACTATGGTTAACACCAAACAATATAATTAAAATGACTCTAGATTTGTAACTTGTTAACAAGTGCGTGGTTGCTCAATTTATTCGGTTACCTCAATTATTGTTTTTGTATTCAATTTATCAACATCACGAGTTGTGGATATGTATACTAACTCACATTCCATTTACCTAATTGTTGTCGTTGTTGAAAATTCTTGATCTCCCAATTAGGTAAGGTTGGTTGGAATGTGAAACGTAAGGCCTTTTTGTATCTTGAGAAGGAAGCTATGGTGGACTTGTGGTGTTTTTCTTTTTTCTGTTGGTACTAAGTAATAAGACAACCAAAAAGTATATTCTATGCGCATCAATGCCACAATTCATTTGTCCAAGGTCTCTAACCGCTAGTGGTTGTTAATACTAAAAAATCAAAATCACTAAGCGTTGTAATGGAAATTGGTTAGTGTATGTAACTCAGGTATTCTATGTCATCACTAGATAAATTTCTCGCCCCACAATTAGCTAGTTCTTCTTTGTTTTCTTAGTCTTTACTAACGTATTAATTCCAGTGTCGTCATCATGAGATTAATCTTTCGCTCCACAATTAACATACTAAGAGCATCTACATCCATCATACTCACTAAAATATCTACACTTCATTTTTTACAATTCCCCATAAGCCACATCATCTACAACATTTTACTAACTTTTTACTTCAACCCAACAACTCTTAAAAGTTTCTATAGTGGATCTCATCATCAACTTCACATTTATATATTTTATTATTTATATCCATTTTAATTAATTATATTTGCAACTTAAATATGATGGAGGTAGATGCTCTTAATGGTAAGTGCTTGTAATAAATACAAGCTCATTTTTCAAGTCTAGTGTGGAGTATCTATTCCCACATACTCATCTTTGTCATGTTGGAATTGAATATGTACTCCAATGGTAATAGATACTCATATGAGTATGTATTTAACATTAGATACTACCATTGGAGATGCTCTAAGTGGTAAGGGGTTGACTAATTAATGAATTTTTTCATTCACAAAAGCTGAGATTTCTATCCTCAACTATTTGCTCAAGTGATGAAATGTTGAACCATTACACACCAATATTCACTTGGTTAGAGTTAGCTTACCTATGCGAGTTTTTTTTTTCTATCGTACACAATACTCGAAATCAAAATCCTACTTTATAGAAATCAAAGATGTATCGCTTGAATCAAGACGAATGCTTTTAAATTCTAAGAATTAATTTTAAAGGAGCTAGAAATATTGATTGAATTATAAAGATACGGAGAAACTCTTGAAAATGATCAAGTGTATAAAACAATGGGATCATCAACAAACGACCCAAATATTTATGATCATTGATCACATGGTAATTCATATATAGCTTTGCTGCTGGCATATATGGTTTTCTTTTAATTTGTATCCATGCAACAAAATTTAAGACATTTTATTATGAGTGTTTACTTTGTTTGCCATGTTTGTAGAAAGCATGTTACATGGCATTCAAAACACTTGATTTATGTAATGATATAAGTTAGTTCTCTTGCCCAACAGAGAATTGTAGTAGAAGAACAAGAGCTATGGCCGATTGCGAGATGGTTGTGGTGGCGGTGCTTTCAGCTTGCTATTTCGGGGTGATGATCTGGGTTATGCGGGATCTGATTATCCGGGTTATGCAGGATCAACATAGGACGTTGCGGCAAGGGATGTTCCTACTCATGTGTCATCGCCGGCACCGACGGAGTTCACGTGCAGCAATAACACGTCAGTATTGTTAAAAATGTATTATAAGATCATTCATGTATCATTTAATAGTTTAAGTTTTATTTAGATGGTTGATTTTGTGACGTAATATGAGAGCATTTAAGACTAAGTTATCTAAAGTCCGATCATTATTTCGCTTAATAAAAATGTTTTGTTATTTTCACATTTTTAGCCCATAAAAGTTGATAATAGGTTGGATTTATGAGTGGCATGTTGGTTGAAGAATATCGTTTAAAACTGACATAACCTAAGAAAGCAAAGAAGTTGATAAAAGAGGGATAATAACAGCATCTATCTTGAGAAGTTCTAGACTAAATTAAGTTTGTATGAGTTAGAGTACATTACTACATTTTATATCCCTATGTGTGTTTGGAAAATTCGTTTTGTACTATTGAACATTTCTCATAAAAGATTTTTTTTTTTTTTGGTCAAATCATAAAAGATTTAAATACAGCAATTCATTTTTTTCTGTCCAAGATCTGAATTCAAAAAATCCTGGGCAAAACCCTAGGATAAGATGGGCCAGGCCCAAAGAACTGCAATTCATTTTTTCATCCACAGAGAATGCAACAAGTAAAGTTTGGAATTTGGATGTGTCTCATTTCATATAAACAAAACAAAAAACTGAAAATAAAATAGGCCTATGCTTCACGGGCTCAGGCGCCATAGTATAATAAGTTAATAACCAACCTTTGGTCAAATGTAAATTAACGAGAGTTGAAAATTTATCCAAACATACACTAAATGTACAATGAACGCATTTCATAAAAAATATTGAGTATTTGATTGGACTAATATACATGATCGAAAAAAAAATATCAGCAATGCTCATTATTTTAAATATGCATGAAATGTATGTAAATGGAAAAAACTTATTGATCAACTCTCTACCACCCGTTTTAGTACATTGATTATGGGGCGATTAATTAATCTCACACATGCTAGCTCTGAAAATACTTGATTAAGAAAATAAAAAAGATTGTGGCCGGCTATCTATCTTTAATAGGGGCTGATCGGCTGAAACTGATATGTATCTACAAATCAAATTGCAATGTTTTACTAGAAGTATATGCTCAAATCAAAGTCCATAATATTGTACAACAAGTTAGGTCTTTAATTAATTCCAAAGCAGGCAAGTTCCCTAAAAAGCAATTCCATGCCAGCATCATCTAACAGAACTAATAAATGAAAGTTAATATATTTCTGTCCTTTATGTTTCATTTTCATGCATCGACTCATGTGAGGGGAAAAAAGGAAAGAAGTTATATGAGTGAGTCACTCTGCAACTGTTTAAAATAAAGTTAGACCACAATGGCTGGTGACCACGAGGGAAATGGTTTTCACCTTTGTTTCGGTATAGAACCACAGAATGGGTTAATCAAAATTAGAGAGCGAATACAAAGTAAACAAACAAGTAAAATGCGTGAAATGATAGGTCCCCCACCGCTTGGGCAGTGCCTGTTATTTATAGCTTGAGTTTTAGTCCGATTGGACCATGGGTTACCCGGCCCATTTGGTACATAAGTTTGGTCAACCCAATTGTCAGATACATTGATTCGCCCATATCAAACCACAAGCCCTCAAGACACTAAGACTTAGTATAAGGCGAATGTGTCTTTAATAAGCCCTCAACTATTAAATCACATACAATGCAAACAAAGGGCATGTAAATTCTAATACTTGTAAATTTTGACAAAACAGATAATGATAATCATCTTTGCGTGTTGAATCAAACTTGTCAGATCCCCTCAGCTGTCACTTCATATGCCCTTACCGTGGCAAATTTCAAAGTCATTATTGCTTTACCTGCCATAAGTACATCAAGTGGATATCCTGCATATTTTTGGGAACTTAGTGCTACAATATTATCGTGCATTTTAAAATTCCACTAACATAATTATCAAGACGGAAGTAAATGTAATAAATGTGCTATTAAATTTATAAACGAAAAGTCATACCCTTTCCTGAAACACAATTAATTTTGAAGCGTCACATCCCCAGACTGAAATACCCCCTCAATCTATCCTTTCAACGAATCACATCCCTTCAAATTCAAATTTCTCAGACCAACGTGTCCTTTTGATCCAATTGTCAGAACTCGTGCCTCGGGCCCACGTATGAAGGCACGCGTCCGTTCACTCACCTTTTCATCTTCACTCCTCTTTCTATATAAAGTCCAACATTCCTATCCTTCTTCTACACTTTCATTTTCCCATATCCATACTCTCTCTTTTTATCATAGCTAACAAAGATTCAAGCTTTTAGTCCTTTCTCACCGAGTTCACACGACACCCACCATTTTCCACCCACATTCAGTGGCAACATCTCCAGAAACCATTCAAGTCTTCATCTTTCCAAGGTAAATCTCCCTTCCCTTTTTCCTTCTATATACATAACATGTCTAATCTCGCACTACACTTTGTATGAACATTTTGC
Source organism: Lotus japonicus (assembly GCF_012489685.1). Lineage (NCBI taxonomy): Eukaryota > Viridiplantae > Streptophyta > Magnoliopsida > Fabales > Fabaceae > Lotus > Lotus japonicus. The sequence continues at coordinate 12,822,601 of NC_080041.1, read as the reverse complement.
ATTTTCAAACCCAGAAACTTAAACTTTTCTCAACCCAAAAACTTGTTATGAATCTTTTGCATGTTCGAACCTACAACTTAAACCCAACTTCTACCTTCATCTTACCTTTCTAAAATTTTACTTTCAGGATTCCTTCTGAAAAAATGGCTGCCAAACGAACTCGTAGGGAAACTTCTGCGCTTAATGTTCAAACCACTGCAGACTCTTTATGGGTTGCTAGTAAAATCAAAAAACAGTTTTCTAAAATCAATACCCCAAAAGCTGTCGTAGATTTAATTACCAAATATAACTTTAGGAAAGATTGCCTAGATGCTCACCTAGACATAATTCCCTGTTCCCCCGACGAACCATGTTGTTTTGGACAACCAGACAACCAAGGGCGAAACTTCACTTACCTCTTTGAAAGCCTATTTTCCGATATGAAGTACAACCTCTCGTTTTCTGACTTTACTTGTTCTGTTCTAACCCTTCTAAACGTAGCTCCTTGTTGAAAGATTTTTTACCACTCTACGTTTGAATCTCTCAAGACTCAATTGTAGTATAGTAAAGGGTTTTGTCGTATCCACAGGGAGGTGTAATACTTATGTCGTTCAATAGTTATCAAGCTTAAATGATGGTTGCACAATAGTTTGATTTTTGTTTAAAAACATAAAAGTAAATAGGAAAACAGATAAAATGACAGAGAAACAACAGATATGAGGAATGGTTGGGATGAGATTTCATTGAATGACCTCTGTGCCTTCTAGTGATTCAAATACAACCAAGTCTATGCTTATGACTCATCTACACCAGTTCAACCCTACATCATCGATGTCTCGCATGAGTGGATAGCAATAACTCTCTAATCCTAAACATTGATGTCTCACATGATTAAGAAAGATAGTTATCATGAAGCTTAGGTGTTTAAGTGACTAACATACCTAACTCTATGTCTAGCAATTAGGATTATTAGGTGATTAACTCTAGTTCGGACTCTAGGCGATATAGCTCTCGCTCTCACGCCGAATCAAGGATATATGTTCTAGATGCGCAAACTAAATCATAACATGAAGATCAAGAGAGAATCACTAACTCATAAACAAAGAACATGATTTATATCAAGGAGAATCAAATAGAAAACATAAGTATCAATCAATTACATCAAACCCCAACAAAAGAGAGAGATTAGCTATCCATTTTCATGGATAACTTTACAAATAGAGAAGAAGAATGAGAAGAACCGAAACCGTCGCGATGTCTCGCCGCCGAATCCGATGTCCAAGCCTCTTCTCTAGCCTCCTAAGCCTCTCTCCATGTTTCTCTTGTGTTTCCCCTCTGTTTGGGTTATGTTCTGATCAAGATCGAGTTTCCTTTTGAAACTGAAGAAAAATCCTTTTATAATGATTTCTGCATCTGTGCAGAGTGCTGGGCGCCCCTTTATGGGCGCTGGGCGCCCAGTTACTTCAAGGTTGGGTTTCTGGAACCGTCATAGGCGCTAGGCGGCCACTGACAAGCGCTGGGCACCTTGATGATTCAAAAATTCTTCAAGTCTCATGAAAATATACATTTTTCCTTGAGAACTTAGACCCTACATCAAAATTTGAGAATATAATCAATCATAAAACACATTTGAGCTTAATTCTCAATCAAATAACAAATTCCAATCAAGATGAGGAGAACTAATAAGGATTTCTCATGAATCACTTAAGATAAGTGCCTAAAATGAATTCAAATATACGTAGAAATGACACTTATCAACTCCCCCCAACTTAGCACTTTGTTTGTCCTCAAACAAAAGGTAAAGACTTTAATCAAACAAGCATGACTAAAACTTTTTCAAAGCTCAATTTGCAAGATCTCACAAAGATTGAATCAATGATCCAAAAGAGAAACATGATGCCCACAAGAGAATGCATAACATTAATACAACTACTTATTCAACCTGAAACTCAATAGACATACAATCAATTACTCTTGATCAGGGAATCACTCAATCAAGCCAAGATATAGCATGTAAATCAGGCAAGGTCTGTGTTTCACTCATATGCATCACTGAATCACAGAAGTCAAGATTGTTACCTGTCTCTTCAATCATCAAAGTCACATGTGCAATCAAGGATCACTAAGGACTTTTAAAGGTTGTAACGAGGCTAGGCTTCAAAGAGTTTGGTTTTTCAAGATATGCAAAGAAACTCAACAAGGAAAGAGAGCAATCACACTTCACTTCACTCCTCTGAACTTGCTTTAAACCAACTCTCATTCACCATTTTCAATTCAACTCAACCCTTTGTTTTTCATCAATCTCTTCTTTATTCTCTTTTTGTTCTTTTTGTTCTTTTTTTTTTCTTTCTCTTTTTGCATTTTTTTCTTTGGAAGCATGCACATATTTGACAATATTTACAAAGAGATTGGATTCAAATCACATAAAAACTTTAGCACAAAAGCCTTCTCCCCCCAACTTGCAAACAACCCACACTAAGAATGCTCTTTTTGCTTATTAAGCTTAGGAAAGTCATTGTTTTTCTTTTAGGCTTAAGGGTCATAATCATGAACAAAACACAAATCTTCAAATTTCAGGCCCAAAGGGGTAACAAATGGATTTTAATTGGCATAGGTAGGCTATTTGGCTAAGTAGCTATATATACAGAACAACACATGCCTTGATCCTTTCCTAGAAATTCCATGAAACCAATGTTTGTAAGAGACTCAAACAAAGTTAACCATATAATTCAGTGATGTTCTCTCAACTCACAGTGTATAGGAACACTCCCTCACAGGCTAAAAAGTTTCAAATAACCCTGATTTTCAAGTAATTTTCATGTTATGCTTCAAGAATTCCAAGTAAATCATGCAATCATATCAAGTCATGGTATCAATGAGTGCAAGCACAATTTCAATCATGGAATCATTCATTTTCGTACCATATATCAAGCAATTCTTACAATAGTCATGCAAGTATTGAAACAGTCAGAGAATCATGGAAATCCGAGACACAAGTGCTATATATAAAACTATACTATTAAAAAGACACTAAAAACAAAGTGAAAAGGACTCCCTCATGATGTGAATGCTTTGAACCCAAGCTCTCTACTTATATCCTTGATCTCTCTCTCCCTCCATGAGAATTGGACTGTCCTCAGGCCAAATTGTATGATTCTTTTGTTAATCTGCCTTACAGTCACTGGAAAAACATATTAGAGTTCAAGGGATAAATGAGAAAATAAAAGCATTGAAACAATTCCAACCCTAGTCCATATGAAAATAGACTTAAAGAGCTTTCCAGAGAGTGGTCATTTGCTCAAATTCGATAAGAAATGAAGAAGTTACGCTCATTTGAATAAAAGAGTGGATTGCTGATAAGGGGTGGCGTTGAGCGGCCTCTGAAGACCGCTGAGCGGTCTGCATCAGAGTTGCAGACCGCTGGGCGCTATCAGATGGGTGCCCGGCGCCCTGTGCAGTGTAAAAGCTCAAGAAAACTAAAAAACCACAACTGGATTGGTCTAATTTTGAGTTTTACACTTCCCGGTCACGCCAATTGATTTACACACATTCATATATCATTACAAACATGTTCATGCCTTAAAATTCAAAAATCAAGCACAGTTTATCAAAGATTCACAATGCAAGACTTCAAAGACAAGTTTTTATGCTTTTTTTTGAAACTCAATAGGCCATATTTTTATGTATTCACTTCTAGCACATGCCGCTTGGTCCAAACACATTCAAATACCCTATGGAACTTGTACATACCTAAAAATTAGCAATTGAAGCACATTTAGCACAAAAGTCATTCTAGATTCCATTAGGAGTCAAATTTCATGATTTCAAAACTCAACACCTTATCTTTTTCATTTCTCAAATTCCTTGCATTCTAGGCCTCATAATCACTCATTCATGTCATTTAAAACTTGTGGAGAGCCTTAGAGCACACAATTGAAGCTTATCTTCTCATGACACTCTATAATCCATAAAAGAGCAAATTGACCTTCATTTTTGAAATTTCATCACATCATCAAAGGGTTCACTACAAAACTATTCTTAAACTTGAGAAACAACATTGATTCATACATGAGATGGTTCATAAGCATTTGGAAGCACGTTTTTACAGTTTATGCAGAAAATGGCTAGGAGAGACTAGTTTTTCATCCGAAACTCACAACCACAAACCCCAAATTTTGAAAAACACTCAAGGCATACACACCAACCATCCATATGCATGATAAACCATAATTTGGACCTGTTACAACTCTCAAATGCAGTTTTTCAACAAAATTTTCACAAGATCCAAGATTTAGTTCAGTTTTCATGCAAAAACCATAAGTCACGCTCCTATATTTCAATCCCAACATTTCATTGCCACCAAAGCTTTTGAACACACTCAATATATCTATCAAAACTTGTGAAGCATATTAAAACACATAATTAAACAAAGCTTCACCAAATCACGACACTAGTTCTAAAAACACATGAAAACACATAAATATAACAAAAGCAATAAAAACACTGGGTTGCCTCCCAGAAAGCGCTTGTTTAACGTCATTAGCTTGATGCAAACACAATCAAGGTGACCATAAACAAGGGTTATAATATAACCCCTTCCTCTTCTTAGGCCTTTTGACTTGGATTTCATCAAATGTTCTACCAAAATCCTTCCAAGCCATCAAAAATTCTTTCTTTTTCTTTCTTTTCACGGTCCAACTTAGTTCACCTACATTCAAATCACATGTCAAGCTATTTACATGCATATGAATGAATGCAAATTTACAATTCTTTGAAGAAATTGATGCAATATGCTCATCATACCTATCACCGAACACAAAGCCTATATGCTCAACATTAAGGATTTCATCATTGCATTGGTGATGTGATACACTATCAAAATCTTTAAAGCTTACCTCATCCACTTCATGTTTTACCTTTGGAGGGCTTGAAGGAGTCGGTAAGTGGTGAAGGGTCGGACCATTTTCTTCTTTTTTTGATTTTTTCTCTTCTTCCTCACTTTCTTCCTCATTTTCTTTTGTTTCCACAACCACCTTATCATATTCAGCTAGTTGTGTTGCAAGCTGCCCCACTTGTTTTTCTAGGTTCTTGATGGAAGCCTCGGTATTCTTTTGGTTAACTATTGAAATCTGTATGAATTGGACCAAGGTATCCTCAAGCTTAGCAATCCTATCCTGTTCTGGGGAACAATATGATTGATATGGTGGTGGTGATACCTGTACTTCCTGAAAAGGACAATAACCCACACGGTGAGTGTTAAAACAAATATCACACCATATTACCTGATCTCTTATAGATGGTTGTTGCATTTTTGGAAGTTAGCGACTCAGAAGCTTCTTGTTGCTCTTTTGTCTTTGACTAGTCGATGGAATGAAAATGAAAACACAAGCTAACGCAAGAGATTAGTAACAACAAGGAAATTCAAACTGAAAACGAAAACTATACACGATATTTACAATCATTCAAGAATGAAAACCATTGCAATGCAATAAGTAATGACACACCTCCCCGGCAACGGCGCCAAATTGTTGAAAGATTTTTTACCACTCTACGTTTGAATCTCTCAAGACTCAATTGTAGTATAGTAAAGGGTTTTGTCGTATCCACAGGGAGGTGTAATACTTATGCCGTTCAATAGTTATCAAGCTTAAATGATGGTTGCACAATAGTTTGATTTTTGTTTAAAAACATAAAAGTAAATAGGAAAACAGATAAAATGACAGAGAAACAACAGATATGAGGAATGGTTGGGATGAGATTTCATTGAATGACCTCTGTGCCTTCTAGTGATTCAAATACAACCAAGTCTATGCTTATGACTCATCTACACCAGTTCAACCCTACATCATCGATGTCTCGCATGAGTGGATAGCAATAACTCTCTAATCCTAAACATTGATGTCTCACATGATTAAGAAAGATAGTTATCATGAAGCTTAGGTGTTTAAGTGACTAACATACCTAACTCTATGTCTAGCAATTAGGATTATTAGGTGATTAACTCTAGTTCGGACTCTAGGCGATATAGCTCTCGCTCTCACGCCGAATCAAGGATATATGTTCTAGATGCGCAAACTAAAACATAACATGAAGATCAAGAGAGAATCACTAACTCATAAACAAAGAACATGATTTATATCAAGGAGAATCAAATAGAAAACATAAGTATCAATCAATTACATCAAACCCCAACAAAAGAGAGAGATTAGCTATCCATTTTCATGGATAACTTTACAAATAGAGAAGAAGAATGAGAAGAACCGAAACCGTCGCGATGTCTCGCCGCCGAATCCGATGTCCAAGCCTCTTCTCTAGCCTCCTAAGCCTCTCTCCATGTTTCTCTTGTGTTTCCCCTCTGTTTGGGTTCTGTTCTGATCAAGATCGAGTTTCCTTTTGAAACTGAAGAAAAATCCTTTTATAATGATTTCTGCATCTGTGCAGAGTGCTGGGCGCCCCTTTATGGGCGCTGGGCGCCCAGTTACTTCAAGGTTGGGTTTCTGGAACCGTCATAGGCGCTAGGCGGCCACTGACAAGCGTTGGGCACCTTGATGATTCAAAAATTCTTCAAGTCTCATGAAAATATACATTTTTCCTTGAGAACTTAGACCCTACATCAAAATTTGAGAATATAATCAATCATAAAACACATTTGAGCTTAATTCTCAATCAAATAACAAATTCCAATCAAGATGAGGAGAACTAATAAGGATTTCTCATGAATCACTTAAGATAAGTGCCTAAAAATGAATTCAAATATACGTAGAAATGACACTTATCACTCCTACCCAACTTCATGGTAATGCATGGGCTTACCTGAAAGCTTTTGAAATTCTCTGCCTGACCTTAGACATCGAACCCACTAGCGACAAATTTTTTTACTTTTTTGAAACCTGTGGGCGAAATGTTAGAGGCGAATATGTTTCGCTCGCTACTGCTAGGGGTTTGGGGCTATTTACCCTCTTCAAAAGTCATTACAAACATTTCAAGGGAAATTTTTTCAAACTTCGCGAATCTGATCGCTGTAAGGATATATTTTATTTCGACGACGGAAGCCCTCGACTTCCCTTTTATTGGACGAACCAATATGAAGTAGTCGTCAAAATTCCTGATGATGCCTTGACTCCTGAAGAACTAGTTGATTGCCAATTCCTGTCAAACCTAGGATTAAACCTTAAATATTTTACGACCGCCCTTTCTAAACATCAAGTGGGTGTGTACATTGGTAAGGCATCCTAATTTACATTTTCCTTTCATGTTTCACACTATGCTTCTTGATGTTCTAACATTCTTACTTGTTGCAGGCAAAGTGGCTCGCCTGTCAGAGGAAGACATCCTTCGTTTCCGCCGCGAGCAACAAACTGCTCGTGAAAATTTGAATCCTTCCAAATTGCTTGCTGACCAGGACACTAGCCATTCCGGCACGGAAACGGGTCGCCCCACTAAGAAGAAGAAAAAGAACGAAGATTCGGCTTCTGCCAAAAGCAAAATCATCAACCAAACTTCTCTGGAACAATTCATGGGCAAAGGCGGTGCTCTTGAGACAAACAAAGGTTGTTCGTCAAGCGGCCCACCCCCTTGCTGGAAAAACTTATTGAAGGAATTTGAAGAATTATCCTCCACTGAAGTGACTTCACTGTGGGACTCTAAGATTGACTTCAACTCTTTGGTGGAAACAAATTTAGTTTTTGAAGCGGACCGAGAAAAGATGAGAAAGATTGGCCTGAAGGAAGCTTGTCAGGCCATGATGACTAAAGGCTTAGAGATTGCTGCTATCTCTAAGATGATTGACTTAGAATCTGCTGGGTTTGATGGTCTTGCCAGCACCAAACTTATTGAAGAAAAGGAGAAAGAAATTGAAAAAATGAAGGCTACAATGAAGTTGTTGGACAAATCCAACAAGGCGAATGAGAAAAAAGCTGCTGATTTGGCATTGGAAGTTGCCAATTTGAAGAAGACTGCTGAAGAAAACAATGCTTCCATTCAAGTATTAAATGGGGATAATGAAAAAATAAGGGCTGATCTCACTCAACTGACTACTGTGCACAACCAAACTCTGAAGAGAATTCTAAGATGAAAACAGAGATTGCTGAATTAAAATGCTCTGTTCTGGATCAATTCGAGGCTGGTTTCGCCAAAGCACTGAATCAAATCTCATTCCTCAATCCTGACCTGGCGATCAACTTTGAGGGTTCAAACCCCTATGCTCGTATCGTGGATGGTAAACTGGTTAGCCCGGATAACGCAGATGAAGAAGGAGAAGAAGAAGAAGAAGAAGAAGAAGAAGAAGAAGAAGAAGAAGAAGAAAATGTCAACACCAAAGAAGGAGAAGGAGAAAACCACTAGCTGCAAGTCTTGTGCCTTTTCCTTCTAACAAATTATGTAAAAGACCTCCGGTGGAGGTCTTTTTAGTTTTCCCGTTCCCTTATTACCTTTGCTTTTATGTAACAAACTTTTCCCTTAATGCTATGAATTTCCTTTCAGTATTACATGAATGCCTTAAATTCTTTGCCCTCCAACATTTTCACATATTCTAATTGTTTCGCCTAAAACTTTCATGTCTTCCACAATAATATTATTTCCTCATTCACACGTAGAATCGCAAGAATAACTAATTCTATGACTAGGCATTATTTTAAACAGTCACCAAAGCTATCATATAACTTCAATATTAAAGTTCAAAACATAACTTAATGGAAATTTCATTCACTAACCTTTTCATCAGAATTGATCCGCCTTCATCATTATTCAAGCACATCGCTTTCTTATTTTACTGTATATAGTAAAATACTCCTGAGTGAATCTCAAAAATTTTGTAAAGTTTAAACTTAATCAACTACTTTGGAATCATAAGGCTTTCGTGTATATAACTTAGTCAAATTTTTCATTTTTGACGTAGTTACTCATGGAAATCAAAGTCAGGATATTTGATTTCATTAATATGCTCGCGTGGAGACTTGTGCTTAGTTTGGACAAGCTTAAATCCAATTTAAGGCTGTGCTTATGAATTCGTGGCCAAATGCTCTTGTTTTAAGAGACTTACTCTTTTCTCAATTGTCTGACATCGCCCAATTGATAGACCTTAGTTGATAAGTTTCCGCTATGGGGAAAAAAATGTTACGCCCTTGAACATTTTTAAAAGGTTATGCCTCGTTAAAAACTCTCCCACCTGGGGTAGAGAAAAGAGTGCATACCTGTTTATTCATTAATATGTGATGCCCCGTTAAAAACTCTCCTTTTCAGGTAGAGAAAAGAGCACATCAAACTTAGTCTTACACAACAAACATATCCTAAACAACATGGAGAACCAACATAGTCTGTCGCACACACAACTGAAACAACTAACATAGTCTTCAACATACACAAACTGAAACACATTGTACAAACATAAAGCGAGTTGGACGAACGTCTTGCACTTCAACTGTAATAGTAACGAAGATGTTGTGCGTTCCAAGCCCTCGGTACCCTTCGCCCAGACAATTCTTCCAAATGATACGCCCCTTGTCCCAACTCTCTCCGAATTCTATAAGGTCCTTCCCAATTTGGTGACAACTTTGAATCATCTAGTCCTCTTGTCTTTCTTCTCAACACCAAATCTCCTACCTCCATCTGCCTTGGAACCACCCTTGTATTGTATCGCCTTTCTGACCTTTGCTTTACCACTGCCTGTCTCAAACGAACCTCTGCCTGAGTTTCATAAGCCAAATTCAAATCAACAAGTCTATTCATATCGTTCTGTTCTTCATTATACGTTGCCACCCTGAACGTTACATCTTGAACTTCCACTGGAATCATAGCATCAACCCCATAAGTTAACTTGAAAGGTGTTTCGCCAGTTGTAGACTGTGGAGTTGTATTGTACGCCCAAATGACGGTAATCAATTCATTTGCCCATAACCCTTTTGCTTCGCCCAAACGCTTTTTAACTCCATTCAATATCACTTTATTTGCGGACTCTACCTGTCCATTTGATTGTGGATGTTCCACCGAGGCGAAACGCATCTCAATACCCATTTCTGCACAAAAATCTTTCACACTTCTGTTAGTAAACTGTGTCCCATTGTCTGAAATGATTGTAGCTAGCACACCAAACCTGCAAATTATCTTCCTCCAATAATTTTTTTTAACTTTTTCTGCTGTTATCTTCGCCATTGATTCCGCCTCAATCCATTTAGTAAAATAATCCACTGCCACTAAGACAAATTTAACTTGTGAACCTGCTGGAGTAAAAGGCCCCAAGATATCCCCACCCCACATTGCAAATGGCCATGATGAACTCATTGAACTCAACGTCTCCGGCGGTGCTCTATGCAAATCTGCATACATCTGACACTTTTCACACTTCTTTGCATATTCCATACAATCTGACCTCAGTGTTGGCCAGTAAAACCCTGCTCTTAAGACTTTTGCTGCTAAAGATCTTTCACCTACGTGGCTTGCACACACTCCCTCATGCACTTCAAACATGATTCTGCCAGCCTCTTCTTTGGAAACACACCTCAACAGTGGAACTCTGACTCCCCTTCTATACAATTGATCGCCCAAAAGGGTGTAGTGACTTGCTTCTCGAATCTGATCCTTAGTAAATAAAAGCAAATCAGCCCCCTCAGCCTCTAAGCACAACTTGATTCGACCCATCCAATCTTGATCTATCACTATTGGAATTGCCATAACTTCTTCATTTTCAATGCTGGGACTGTTTAAGACTTCCTGAATCGCTGACTTGTTGTTTCCTGGTTTCTTGGTACTTGCTAACTTTGACAAGATATCAGCCCTCGTGTTCTCTTTCCTTGGAACATGGTTGATCTGCACTCTCGGCACCTGCTTCATCAAATTCTGAGCCTTCACCAAGTATTTGGCTAACTGTGCATCCTTCGCCTGATACTCTCCTTGGATTTGTTTGGACACTATTTATGAATCTGTCTTGATCCTGATGCTTTGTACGCCCATTTCAATTGCTAACCTCAACCTTGCAATTATAGCCTCATACTCTGCTTGATTATTACTGGCTTTAAAATCGAACTTTAAGGACTGTTCAATTGTTACGCCACCTGGTCCCTCTAAAATCACTCCAGCTCCACTACCCTTAATATTGGACGAACCATCAACTGACAAACTCCATTCACCTGACTCTTCACCTTTCTCGTCTGGAGACATTTCGTTAACAAAATCAATCAAAGTTTGTGCTTTAACCTGTCCTTTCTTCTCAAATGAGATTCCAAACTCAGAAAATTCGACAGCCCATGAAACCATCCTTCCTGCTAAATCAGACTTTTGTAACACTTGGCGAAGTGGTAAGTCAGTTTTAACTACCACTGGAAAGCCTTGAAAATAAGGTCTTAACTTCCTGGCGGATATAATCAGGGCCAAAGCAGCCTTTTCTATTTTTTGATATCTCAATTCTGCCCCTTGGAGTGCATGACTCACAAAATATATGATTCTCAGATCATCTTTAAGTTCTTGCAATAAAACCGAACTAACAGCGTTATCAGATATTGAAATAAATATTGACAGCGAAATACCTGGCACTGGCTTTGATAAAATTGGTGGTTTTGATAAGTGCCCCTTCAAACTTTGAAACACCGCTTCACACTCCTTTGTCCATTGGAACGCCTTGTTTTTCCTCAAACACTGGAAGAATGGAGCTGATTTATTTCCAGAACATGGCAAGAATCTCGCCAGAGCTGCAATTCTTCCCGTCAACTTTTGCACATCTTTCACTGAGGTGGGACTCTGGATTTCAATAATGGCCTTGCATTTATCAGGATTTGCTTCAATTCCCCTTCTTGTAATCATAAAACCCAGAAACTTTCCACTTTGAATCCCAAATGAGCACTTCTCTGGATTAAGTCTCATATTATGCTTTCTGAGCTCCCCAAAAGCCTCTCTCAAATCTGAACAATGCGTTAACATCTCGTTTGATTTCACCACCATGTCATCAACATAAATTTCCATGTTTCGCCCCACCTGTTTATCAAAAACTTTGTCCATCAACCTTTGATAAGTTGCTCCTGCATTTTTGAGTCCAAATGACATGGTTTGATAACACTAGTTCGCCTGATTCGTCATGAAAGCTGTTTTCTCCTCATCCGGTCCATACATTCTGATTTGATGGTATCCAGAGTATGCATCCATCAGGCTGAGCATTCCAAATCTAGACGCCCTATCCACAAGTTTATCAATATTTGGCAAAGGATAAGAGTCCTTCGGGCAATGTTTGTTCAAATCCGTATAGTCAGTACACATTCTCCACTTTCCATTAGCCTTTTTCACCATAACGACATTCGCCAACCACGTTGGATACTTTACTTCCCTGATAAATCCAGCTTCCAACAGCTTGTTAGTTTCTACCTTTACAGCTTCTGCTTTCTCTTCGCCCATCTTTCTTTTAAGCTGAACAATTGGCTTTGCTCTTGGATTTAAGGCTAACTTGTGACAAATAAATTCCGGATCAATTCCAGGAAGGTCTTTCGCACTCCATGCAAATAAATCCATGTTTTCAGCCAAAAGTTTAATCAACCTGTCTTGCTGACTTGCTGTTAAACTCGTGCCAACTTTCAAATTTCTTTCACCAATTGCCACTACTTTGGTTTCCTCTTCTGACATCATCTTGCTTTCTATAAACCCATCACGAGGATCCAAACTTGTTTCGCCCTGATTCATTTCAATCTCATGGACCCGATGTCCCTCTTTCACAGCTTTATTTCCCATATGACCATACTGCTTGAAGCTTTCAGAGTAACATTTTCTGGCTACGATTTGGTCAACCTTTAAGACTTCAACTCCTCCCTTGCTCAACGGATACTTGACTGTTAAATGTCTGGTAGAGATGATCGCCCCAATCTATTCAGTGAAGGCCTCCCAATAAGCACGTTGTATGGTGAAGTACATTTTACCACTAGAAACTTAATAGCAAATGTCTCCACATTTTTTCCTTCTCCAAAAATAGTACTCAACTCCACGTAACCTCCGACAAACACTTTTTCGCCAGAAAAACCCACCAAAGATCCATCATAAGGTTGCAAATCAGATTCTGTCAGCCCTAATTTTTCAAAAGCGTCTCCATAAATTAAATCTGCTGAACTCCCTTGATCCAACAATACCCTCTCAATTTCATATTCAGCGATCGTCAGCATCACCACAATTGGATCGTCTTCATGAGGCTGAACGCCCTCAAAATCTCGCACAGTAAAAGTAATATCTGGCTGGTTGGTTGCCCAACTTCCCCCCAATCATTAGAATAAACAGCATTGATTGAATGAACATACCTCTTTCGAGCTGAATTAGTTACTCCTCCACCTCGGAATCCACCAAAGATAGAATGAATTCGCTCATTCGCTCATTCGCTTTCCCCTCTGATTGTCTGTTTTGACCATCACTTTCAACTTCCTTTCCATCTCCAGTTCGCTTTGTTGAAGTTCCTGCTTCATCTGAATTGTTTCGCCCTTCAAGTTGTTTCATGCATCCAGCCTTCACCAATTTATCTATCTCTTTCTTCAATGTGAAACAGTCATCAGTATTGTGTCCTGAAATCCTATGATACTCACACCACTTCTTCTTATCCACATAACTTGTTGACGGCTTTGGTTGCCGAGGAAAACGGATAACGTTCGCCTCCAAACACGTGTGCAAAGCTTCGGTTAAATTAACCGCCAAAGGTGCTGCACGGTCATTTTGATTCTGAGTCCACGTCATCGAATGTCCTGGCCCACGCACTCCATACGGTTGAGCACGATTTTTGAAATTAGAACGGTTATCAAATCGACTGTCATAACGGTTGCGATTATTATACCCTGTATTTCCACGTTCAGTCCATCCCTTTGAATATTGATCCGTAACTGCTCCCTTCTTCGCCTCAAACTGCTATTTTTGCCCTGTAACCGCTGCATTTGGGCGGTTATTTTTGATCTGGTCGCTCTGCTCCTCCCTGATGTGTCCTTGTACCCTTTCACGTAAATGCGCCATTGTCTCCACAAGTTTTCTACTTAAATTGTTGTTTAAACCTCTCGGCTTCAAACCCAATTCAAAAGCTGCAATGCATATTTCCGGCATCTTATCCTCCAAGTGAACAGATAATTGATTGAAACACCCCATGTAAGACTGCAAAGTCTCATTTGGTCCCTGACGAACATTGAATAATGTCGCCGGAGTCACCTTTTGAGCACGACTGGTAGAAAATTGAGACAAGAACTTTGTTGATAACTCCTTGAAATTGACAATTGACCTTGAAGGCAAAGTTGTAAACCAAATCATTGCTGACTTCTTGAAAGTTGATGGTAACATTTTGCACTTCAACGCGTCTGATGCACCTACAATAACCATTTTTGTGTTAAAATACACTAAATGGTCATTTGGATCTGAATCGCCATAATAAGAATCAAGCTTTAGCGTCTTCAAATTATCTGGGACGGCGGTGTTTGCTATTTCCTCTGTGAAAGGTTGGAAATCCACCACCATCTCAGCCATTCGTCGATCGCCCTCCCGTAACCCCTGAGTCTGATTGAGATCAGTAAGTTGATTTTGTAACTGTTGATTGTGTTGACGGAGATCATTGAGATCATCCATGATCCGCTGAAGAACATCGGGAGGAACATCATTTGGTTGGACATTATTCCTCTATCCGTTCGCCCCGGATCGAGTCACCATTGCAGTGAAAAATGAAGCCTAGGAAAGTATCCTTCGGCCCCACGGTGGGCGCCAATGTTCCGGTATGGAACCACAGAACGGGCTAATCAAAACTAGAGAGCGAATACAAAGTAAACAAACAAGTAAAATGCGTGAAATGATAGGTCCCCTACCGCTTGGGCGGTGCCTGTTATTTATAGCTTGGGTTTTAGTCCGATTGGACCATGGGTTACCCGGCCCATTTAGTACATAAGTTTGGTCAGCCCAATTGTCAGATACATTGATTCGCCCATATTAGACCAACCTTGGATCAGAAATTGTCCTATATAAAGGAGAACTACCAAATAGAAAGTAGATTAGCAGTTCGCATGGTTACTATATGTGAAAAGGAGATAATTTAATTTATACCCCTTCTTTATTCTCAGTTGAAATCCTATTGCTAGTAAATATCATGTGCTCTTGCCAAGAAAAGAGACGAATTTCTAGTTAGAAATATGCTACTCGCTATGCTAAAAGTTTGTTGCTATAAAGGTTTTAAAATGTAATTACCAAAAGTTTCAATATGCTGGCTATACAAATTTAGTTAGCCTTTCAACCTCTGTTCTGTTATGCTAACTCTTGTTTTATTGTAGTTTAATGGTTAACTTGTTTATTGAAATTCAATGTTCCAAATTTATTTAATCAGTAAATTTTCTGTCCTCTCAGTTTGTACGGAATCACATGCATCCACCCTCCTAAGAAATGAGAAAGATGTAAGGAGATAGCTAGAGTCAAATTGCACAGAAAATGTTACAATAAATTAAAACTAAGAGAATAATACTTTATTCACACTTCAATTCCACTCAAACATAAAATAAGATAAGAAGAAAAAATAATGAACAAGTTAAGCAAAGGACACTCAAGACATGTTGTTATCTCTTTCTGGCTTATTAATTTCTGTTTTTGGTATATTATTAAAAAAATATGAACTACAATTAAATAGAGGGAATCGGCTTAATCAAGCACTCTTTTGTTGTGTGTAATATCATATATATGAAGAAAAATTAAGTGAAAATGAGATGAAAAAAATTAGTGTAGATAAATGCAATAAGTGCATGGCCCCTGTTCTTCAATTCACTGTGAAGATTCCTCTTAAAAACTCTATAGGGCAGTCATTTCTTGATTTACAAGCATTGTGAAATAAACAAACAATTAAAATTTGACATTGTACCACCGTGTAGCAGAATGTGGTTCAGACACATCACTATAAATTAATATAATGCCAAATTTATAATATAAGGCTTAAGCAAGAAAAGATCCACATTAATTAAGTTGACACGTGATACTCTGTCAGCAATTCAAACAAAGCAGCTTCAGTTCAGAATCTGATAATGTATTGTTTTATGATACCTTTGAAAACTGTAAACATTGTTATCCAATGCGTGCATCCAGGGAAGACATGGGAAAAAAAAAAACTAAGACTGACACGAAACACTATTAATGCACAAGTACCGCTATGGAGATTAATTGGAGGAGATAACGAAGAATAGGGATCTGTAGGCAGGGCAACCCTAATATTTATCATCACATCAGAATTGATATATAGTATTGCTGCGGGCATGGATTTCTTTTGTGTGTCCATTTTCTATATATATGAACCATAAAGGGTAATATTTACTATACATTTTCTCGCATGTTTGCAAATTTTAAGAGTTTGGGTGGAAGGGGGATCTCCTACTTCGTCTACTCTACAATGAAATAAATCTAAAACTATTATCATTTTTTTGTATTGTTTTTAATGAATTTGATACGTGTAGGGCCCAAAACTATGGTGAAGGCCATGAAGTGTGAAGTGTTTTACAATTGCGATGATGTGTAATGTAGTCTAAAAATTTTAAGGTATTTGGACTTGGAACACATAAGTAAACACTTATTTAATTACTTGGTGAACCCACTCATATTGTATAGTGTATACCACTTGTTGGGTTTGGTGTGAGCTTCAATCCAAAAACCTTAAGGCAATTGGACCCCCAACACCAACACTGATAAACTTTTGAATAGCTCTTGAACTGAATAGTGTGGGACTAGTTTATTGTTATTTCATCACCCCCTCAAGTCTAATTGGAGTAGTCGAGTTAAATTTGCTTTGCTTGGGTTTGTACTCAAGTGAAATCTCTAAGGCTTTCGTCGTTGGCTTGTGCTCTTTTTGTGTGAATCTGAGTCATAGATGCTCATAGTCAGGGGTGGATCTATGTTAAAAAGGAGGGCGGTAATTGTCCCCACGACATTTTCATATATTCTTCTACTAATATATGATAGTAATAGTTTATTGGTACCAATATATTTTGTACTAATATTATAATTGCCCCCACATCATATGCCCCGCACACTTATATGTCATCACATTAATCATTTTTTATTAGTATTAGTGCAGTTCCAAACTTCCGGTCACTTCACACGTTGAAATTTTCACATGTGAAAAAATTTTCATCTTGAAATTGTGTCAATCTTCACATGTATGTAATAATTAAAAAGATATAGGTGAGACCTATTAGATATTTATGAAGAGAGAGATAGGTAACAATGAGAGAACATATATAAGAGAATTTTCACTTGAGATGAACTTTAATTTTTATACGCAAATGTTAGTGGTTAGTTGTTAGTAAGTTAGAAAATCCCTTCAAATTTCCCTTTCAAGATTCGAACCCCGGACCTTCCCTTCCCCAACCCTTATGTTCCCTGGCTCTTACCACTTGAGCTAACCCTCGGGGACACTTGAGAGGAACATGATTCAATGTTATCATGTTTCATGAGAACGAAATAGAGTAGTTAGCCGGTTAGCTGAACAATCAATGAGCTAGATTTTTGTTTGCATTGTATTAGATAATCTTCTTTGGGATTGTAGATATCAATTTCATTCACAATGTCTACCTTAGTTTAAAAATTTTGACCCCCTTTTTTTTAAAAAAAAAATTATGTGTTAAAATCACATGTAATGTTACCCCCCACAAAGTAAATTTATGAATCAGTCCTCACCTATCTCTAGTTACTGTTCTTGATAGATTGTTCTTTAGTCCATTTTTTTGTTTTTTTAACTTTTTTTATCGTGGGTTGTTAGGCAAGTGAGCTCAGATACAATTTGTTGGGTTTGATGCATGCAAGGCCCAAAACTATGTTGAAGGTTTTGGGACTAGAGAGTTGGCGTGTAATATAGTCCAAAAACCATGAAGTATTTGGACTTGAAACACCCAAATAAATATGTACTCATTTACTCCGTGAACCCACCGCTATGGTGTTAACTTTCATTAATTTTTCGCAAAGTCTTAGAACATTTTTCTTAAAAGAGATCATAAAAGGTGAATATTCTTAAAGTATATTTTATTTTAATTTTGGAAATATCATTATTACTTCCTTTAATTGCAATTTTTTTACTTTAATTCGCAAGCATAATGTTATATTTAAAGATAATGTAAACAAAATACGTTTTGAGTATTTCCTACACTAAAAAAAACTAAATATATACATAATAAAAGTCTAGAGAAGATTACAAACACGTGGCTACATGGCAGAAACACAAAGAGTGAAGACCAGATGAAGACACTAGATCTATTCATCATCTGAAAAGGAAATCTAATCAAAGTACTACATAAGTGGTCTGATTGAGCAGTTGTCTCTCTCTTTGCTCTTTTTATCCTTCCCATCAGTCTCTGCAACGCTAAGGGTCCTATCCACTATGATAGGATTCCTAAAAGTACCAAAATTCTCTTCCCTAGTAAACATAGCCCTCGTTCTGGAAGTGGTGATGAACCTAGGGCCACTTCCAGCGGGTACTTGTGATTTGTGAAGTATGTGTAGGCAAAATGTACAAGAGGATGTTATAGATGGTGGGGAGTTGAGGCAGGTGCTGGTGGTAGTACAAGTGGAGGCATATGAGGTGAGGATGGTGGGGGTGGTGCAAAGGGCTCTACATAGTCAGGATTAAAAGCGTGCGGTGGAAGATAGGATGAGAATGATCTAGGAAGTGGATTGAGATAACCAGATGATACTAAGTTTGACAGACGATACCAAAACACGGACATACCTCCATATGTAAAAAGTCCTGATGCGGGACCAATGTCTCATCCCAAAGGTGATACAAAATCAGCAAGGATGGTCTCGGAAAGCGGCAAAGCCATCGGTATACATGTCAATAACTGAAATAACCACCACAAGGGTGAGGTACATACAACATATACATGGACAAGACTGTAAAGACATTCTAAAAGAAATTATGTTAACTCAACTACATGGCAAGAGCACAATCAGAATGTTCAAGATGAAATAAGGATTAATTCAATATAATGGATGCTAAGAAGGTCACCTTTTCTAGTGTCAATTATTCTATCTCTCACCTCTTACATGTACGAGCAAAATGATAATATAATTGATACAAACATGTATCACAATTCATGTATGTTGGGCCCCACGCTTTTCATATGCCTTAATAACTTTTGGTTTCTCTCAAGGGTCACTGATCTACCACTATCATCTAACCGAGCTTTGTAATACCTTATTATCTTTCATTTAGAAAAATACAGATACTATGAGTCTTTCTCATAGCATTAGTCGAGCCCTGGGATCACTCCAGGTCTAATGGCGTGCTAGACCACTAGATTTTCCCCAAGGCTTCCATCTTTGAAATCACCACCTCAGGTATCTCAATCTCCCACACCGAGTGCACAATGGTCTAACATGGTGACTACTTAAAAATATGTTGATTTAGCGTTGACCATGACATGGATGCTAAATTTGAAAAGTTGGCGAAGATCATCACTATATGGTAACTGGTGCCCTTGGAAATTCTCACCACTATTTACCTTAAACAAATTCATTTAAAAAATTCATAGGATTGTTGATACAAGGTGAAGCTCGCTTTACTAGCACAATTGTTTAAGGAATCCTACCCAACTTTGAGCAAAGGTCCCAATCGAATTTCAAACAAATAGAAAAAAAAATTATGGTGGGAGAAATATTAAAACCATTGCATAACATGTTGGAACATCTAATAAAGGCTTAGAAATTAGGATGAAGTTGAGTAAGGAGAACATTCAAAAGTTGGAGAATAGAGCATTTAAACTCTGAATGGAATCCTAACACTTAGAGCGTTAAAAAATATCTCGTACATATATGTAAGGTGCGAAGCTAAGTCATTAAATCAGCCAAGGCAAATAGACTCGCCCATTTGACATGTTTCGATAATCATCTAATCATCATAACCATCGTGAGAAAAGGCAAGGCTTCTCATCAAACTGATAATATCCGTTGTAGTTGTATATTTCAAGTAACACACTGAAATTTCTTTATTCACCAAGAAAATGTCAATCGGGGGTAGAGGAAGAAGCGTCATTTAATTTCTAACCATAGGGTTCATGGAGCCAGAGGCGCTTTGGTCTATCATGATGAACCCTTTCATGGGGAAACATTTATGAAAATCAATTTTTTTACACGGAAATCATTTCTTAAAAGTTACTTTTTAAACTGATTATGTGTAAGATCTTTTCGTGCATGTAGGTTTTGCAGAAATGGAAGTACGTAAATAGATGAACGGAAGGCAACAATCACTCATTGGAGTTTTGAAAATAAGAAATATGGGTGGAGAGCACGTCGCGAAGAAAGTCGGAGACAATTCACGGATGATAGGAGTAACAAAGAGGATGACATGGTGAACAATGACTTCTCGGGAAAAATGAAGGAAATGAGAAATGAGAGGTTTAAATAGAAAATTTCTCATTTTTTAAAAATGCGCGTGTGACGCCTGTTCGAATCATTCAATACTAGTGTTCTTTACCCGTGCATTGCACGGCGATTAAATTTATTTGAAAGATAAATCAGTAGAAATATGTTTTAACTTAGTTTAGATTTTTTTTAGTATGTAAAACAGATATGGAACCGAACATATGATACAAACAGGTAGATGAATGAATGGACAACATTAAATATATTAATTTGATGAGGATGTATAAACCTCACACTGTCAACACTTGAATAGTATTAAGAACCAAGTTTTTAAGGAATGCATTACATTGAAATTGAAATAAGATAAACATAACAATGACAACGACATGAACGCTTATTAGAAGTTGCAGTCCATGATTAATGATAAAAACTCCATAATCGATCTTGTTGTCAATCAAGTAAATTTGAACTATAGAACCTACAAAGGCAAAAATTTATATAAGAGTAATAATAATTAACCAATACAAATATAAACTGTATAATTTGAAAATGTTAAACAAACCTTATAAAAGTGTCAATAAACCTTCAAATTAGATGATCAATAAGCTGCTTGGCATTTTTTTATGCTGTCAAAAATAAAATTAAAAACCATATCAGTTTTCCTATTAATGAAATTTAATTTGAAATTATTTGTAAGATAAAAAAGCACTTACATGTCAAATATTATCGAAGACTTCTTGATACACCACGTTGCGTGTAGTGTTAGATACAACTCCTTCGTCATCTATGATGAGCATCTTCAACCCTTTTTCTAGATTTAACTCTAGAAAGTGTAACATATAGCTGTCCGTGAGTAAAGACAGACCTTGGCAAATACAGTCCAACATGAGATAAAGATTGCCCCTGACTTTTATTTATAGTCATTGCAAAACATAAAGTAATTGGGAATTGTCTGCGCTGAAATTTGAATGGAATGTCAGAATTAGATGGAGTTAAACTCATCCTTGGAATAAATGTTGTTTCGCCCATCTTGTTTCCATTTAAAACAGTAGCAACAATTATATAGTTAGTCAATGTTTTGACTATCATTTGAGTGCCATTACAGCTTGGTCAATGTTTTGAATGAGCATGATCGGGACACCAAATTTTAGTTTAATCGCATGGTTTGGAATTCCAGAGCATTTGAAATCATTTAAGAATTCTGATGTAAATCATTCCGCATTGACACCCGAATCTTCGTCTGACTTGCACAGAGTATCACAACTCAAATATTCTGTTTCATCACCAGGAATCATTGCTAACATAAAGTTGTTGATTTCCTCTACACTTTCAAGTGTTGGTGCAAGGATCGCTCTTTCTTGAAAGAATGATTTTTTTTGCAAATTATGCGCAAGTTTCGGATATGCAAAATTAACTAATTCAAGCAACGGTTCCTTACACTGTTCAATAAGAATATCTTGAGGAATCTCAATAAGTGTTTCTTCCTCATCAATTGTTTTAACTGTACCATCTCCCACTTGAAGCAACCAATCTGCATACTCTTTTATTTCTGCTGCTGAAGAAGTCGATGTAGCATTTTGCAATCTCATATTAACAGTCAACTTCATTACCTTGCAATGCTTCTTCAGATATGAAGAATTGATAGCTGAACTGACAATTTAAGAACGGCTTCCTTTGAAAATAACTAGAAGTATTTGCCTAAAGTCGCCTCCTAGTACCACAACTTTACATCAGAATGGAATGTCATAACCATGGGTAAATTGAGTCTTCATAATGTCATTTAGAGATCTGTCTAAAGCTTCAAAGCAATGTTTGTTTAACATAGGTGCCTCATCCCAAATAATTAGGCTTGCTTTTCTCAATAATTCAGCTTTTGGGGAACCTTGGCGAAGATTACAGGTTGATATCTCATTTATTGAAATAGGAATAGAAAACCTTCAATGAGTCGTTCTACCTCTAGGTAACAATAGCAATGCAATTCCGCTAGATGCCACATTTAAGATGATAAGGCCCCTTGAACGCAAAGCAACAGATAATGTATTCCAAACAAATGTTTTTCCAGTTCCTCCAAAACCATATAGAAAAAAGAATCCACCGTTATCGGATAAAACAACATCCAAAACGTTCTTATAAACAATCTCTTGCTCCGAAGTAAGAGAACTGACCAATTCATCATGAATCTTTACCATTTCATCCCTATTATAATTCAACTCATCTGCGACGAATCTATTTTCAAAATTATGAATTTCTGAAAATTTTGAGTATGGTAAACATGGAAATTCCTTTAGCGACCTTCCATTGCCTTGCAATATTTTTTCAATCTCAATCATACATAAGTTCTGTAATTCTTCATCCTCTATACAAAGATCTCAATGATAGCACAATGTATCAGTATACATCAGGTTGGTAAACAACAAAAATTAGGAAGGATTACGTAGTGCCTTAATTATGTTTATTTAAAAGCATTTATACCTTCGTAAGCAATGGGTTAATGCGGTGATACATTTGGGAATAATTTATTTTTGTTTTCACAGCAGGGAATAATTTATTAATGATTATAATGTATGCTATAATTTTTCGTCCATAATTGTAGTTACTTCCATTTTAAATAATTTAAAAAGAGGTATGAATCTTCTGGTATTAATTTATTTTAAAAGTCATTTAATGCTTTCATATTTCTATAAGTTTGAAAAATATTTGATAATGAAGAGAATGATGTTACTCATAATAAATAATTAATGCTCTTAAATTCATTTAAAAGTGTATGGAATATCACAAATTTTTTTTTACGAAATTAAAACTGAAAATTAATAGCAGTTATGGGTTCATGAAGTGATTAATTTGGGAATAATAGATTACGAATATACACTCAATATTTTACTTAATATTTTTTTAAAAAAATATTGAGTGTTGGGTTAAAATCTACACTATTAACTTAAATAAGGAAATTAAATGAAATAAGGAAATTAAATTAAATAAGAAATTTATATTAAATGATAAATATTGAGATTTTATTTTTTCAATTTTAGAAAGAAAATGCATTTAATCAAGTGCAATTTTTTCCTTCTAATCATACTTACCAAAATTTTGTAATCAAATTTGCAATATTTTAAAAAAATGGTAGTATTGTTAACATGATACTCATGGATAAAACATTTAAAAAAAAAAATTGACACGTAAATGGGTTTCCTTAGTGAAGCTCTAATATAGATTTGTTCTGGATTTTTTTTTAACCTGAAAGAAATAATAGTGAGATTTGATTTTGGAAAAAGTGTTAATACAGTTTTTTATAAAATATATAAAAAAAAAATTTGTACATCTTTAAGGTAATACTGATTATTTATCAATTTATCACATTGATTAACCAAATTCTTTTTTTATGGGTTGGAATCAATCAAACATTAATGCCCAAAGTTTTTTTTTTTTTTAATGCCCAAAGTTTTTCCTAATATTTAAAGCAGAATTAGGCAAGGAATAATAAATCATTTTCGTTTTTTAAATTAACGGAAAAAAACATAATACATTAACGAAATTCCCAATTTAAACCTGATCTAGGTCATCATTTCATTTTCTATATTTATTCTAAAATAAAAAATAATACTTAAATATGTAAAGAATAATAATTCATTTGTCTACTATGAACCACAAATAATTAAAAGAAATGAAAGATTGCAGAAAATTAAATATTAATAATTGTGTCTAAAAAATTAATTCATCTTCTTGCTACATTTGCAAGCAGGGTAATACCAATCCATACCCTCTGCGATATACTTAACCGTACCAAGAACAATACAATAGGACTTTTGCTAAATTAAATGTGGAAATCAAAACGTGTAATATATGTTGTAACTAAAAATGGAGTGGAATATAAATTATTATTGAATTGTAAAGTCAAAAGTATACCTCAGCAAGATTTTTGAGTTGCTCAATGGTTTCCCCATCAATAAGTTTTAGGAAATCATCTTCAGGGGTAGATTTTTTTGCCGAGTCCTGCAGCGGGCTAATCACTTGTGCAGCAGTATCATTTGATTCCAAGAACCTGGAAGATCGTTGACTTCATAGTTTGTTATGATTAGAAAAAATGAAAGAGGTTTAAAAAATTAGAATAAAACTCACGGAGCTCGGAGAGGGACAACTTCTTGTATGAGAGGATTAAAAAGAACCTTTGTAGCCCCATAAACATTTTGGAGACTTGTCTTACCTGTAAAAAAAAATTAGAATAAAGGAAAATAACATGCGCAACGAAATTTTGATCATTCGACACCAGATCAAACTTTTCAATACCTTTAAAGGGCTTGATCTTTGCACATTGCACCACCACAACAGTATTTGTTGCATCTCCCGATGCAAGATAACCTACGATTTCCGCAACATACTTTCCAAAAAATGCTCATTCAACCCTATCCCTATTTAAAAATTTAGGAAAATATAAAAATGATTTAATAATAATAAAATAATGAAAAAATGTGAATAAAATTTAAATTCAAGAGTGTACCCATCTTGGTCAAGTTGAATAGTAATTCTCTTATGTTTTTCCACGTCTTTCTCAAATTCTTGCTCACCAGTTGCACCAGTGAGAATCCCAATTACATCTGCTCAATCAAAAAAACATTAATCCAAATTTTAGAGCAGTGATTTAAAAGCAAAAAGATTTGAAAAGAGTATATACCTATAAGAAAAGATGTATCAAGGTCCTTAGAAATTATATCAGAGAGTGGCACAAAAGAATAAGAGCTTAAGTTTATCGCCTTGTTGGGAACCAATCTCACAGAAGTATGAATGTCAAAGTTGATTTTCCATGGATGCGAGGTTGGACGGAAGTCACGACCGCTTTCACCAACACCAAAAAATGAAATCTGATATACCCGACCTTCACTTAGCATAGATTGGAATCGGTATATAAGAGTCTTTCTTACCGAAGCGTGAATCTTATGACCCTGAAATTCAACAATAAGAGAACATAAGAGATTTACCAACCATTTCAAGAAATTAACTTAAAACATGGTGATTATAATAAAAAGTTATACCTTATCATCCATAAGAATCATATCCATGGAAAATGGAAGCTTTGAGCCATATAAGCTTGAACTATGCCATAAACGAATAACCTTTGCCACAATAGTCTAATTCTCCTTCGAGGCATCGAGGGTGGTAACATCGTCAATTGTCATGAGATCAGAACAAAGTATATTTCAAAGCTAATTAATTGATGGATGATGAAAGGACCGATGATAGTGAAGAATAACATTAGGTGATTATATAGAAATCAGATAAGTGTGGCTCACAATGTAAAGAAAAGGTGCAAAGAATACACCCTTGACTTTTTATTCGAGTATTATAGTAATTCTTATGATTCCTATTACAAAACTGAATATTCGAATTTGAATTGAATAAGATGAATAAATCTTAAATTTCCAGTCGAAAATATCCTAACATTTGATAGCATTAAATGTAATCAATCCAAATTCAAATTTTCCTCAGCATTTTGTGGTTTTAATTTGGTCGAACATATGGTCAAATTGGACGATAGTAAATAGAATCAATGCTAATTTGACAACATCATTCAAATTTGAAGTTTTTATTTAAGAGAATTAAATCAAATAAATAGATAGATACAAATCAATACCTAATTTTAAAAACATAATGCATTAACTGATATAGGTCAGCATTATGTGTAACCGTTTTTTTTAGGTTTATTTTTTTATATTGAGAAAGGAAATAAACTTACTCAATTTTAAATTTTTCCTTCAAATTAGCCTAACCTTCTGGAAATTTTTTTAAAATCGGTAGCATTAAAGAAGGATAATCAAGGATGCTGATTTTTTAGGTTTATTATTTTATATTCATTTTATATAATTGCCCCAATCGACGACAATTATTCAATACTCCTGGAATTTTGGCTGTAAATTAATTGTGTGACAGTTGGAATTTTTGACTCATTGAGAAAGGAAGTAAATTTACTAAACTTTAATTTTTTCATTCAATTTAGCCTAACCTTCTGGAATATTTTTTAAAAATTGTAGCATTAAAGAAGGATAATTAAACTCGGCAATTTTTTGAATGCTGTTTGTATTCTATAGTTGTGGCTCTTCAATTTGACTTTTTCAAATAAATGAGTGGAATCAATTGGCATTGCATTCAAATAAATAGGTTTAATTTGAATAAATGTGTTGCCAACTAATGGGCCTCCATACCAAACTCATATAAAAATGGGCTTGTAATACTTTGGTCCAAATCAATGTCATGGTGACACTTGTCAGGTAAAGAGGGGGTTGTGTGAAAGTTATTCTTGGAGTGCCAAATGTGCTAGGTGGGTCTCACAACCTTCCTCTTTTCTAAAGTATATAGATATAGATCCCATGAAAGCGACATTACTCCTCGTAATTAATTTTGATTGCTTACAATTAATATCACTTAAAGTTTAATGAATGTTTTTCAATATACGAAAATGCAACACACAAATTCCAACACACAAATGCTTAAAAGACTAGAATTCGTGTACTATGAAAGTAGATGATTTACTTGAGGTATCTTGATCAGACTTTAAAAGATCTCGATCCATGGGAATTTAAAGACACGCTTGTGTTCAATACATAGAACTTGATGTCTTAGAGGCTTGTCGACCATGAAGGGAAAACTGAAAAGAAAGACACAAGTAATTAAATACACACTTCGCATCAATACTTAAGATATGGAGTCTTGGGGGCGTGTCGACCGGTGTGACCAATTAAGGTCACGGGGCCTTAAAATTTGGCCGTAGAAAGCTATGTCGTAGGTGAAATGTAGAATTTATTCTTTTAACAACTGACCTGATTATGTGAAGAGGCACCCGACTTTAATACTTGATCAATCTGATCATGTTGCGATTGCATTGACTTCTGTGTTCAGACTTAGAGAGTGATGTGTTGAGCGACATGTTCGAGCCAAACTGGGAGCCCAGACTCTCTATCTTGATGCCTTTGGAAGATGGTTACCTCATTAGACACTTGTATTTAAGATAACTATAATGGGCGGACCCATTCATAGGCTAGGTGTGGCTATAACCACACTAGTTTTTGTGAGAAATATTTTCAAAATATGATTGGAAATGTGAATTGTATCATTGAATATATTAATTAATGTTCGGCATCTTGATAATGTAGTGTTGTGGTCTAGTGGGTAGGCAACACTCTATGCTACCTCTTTGTAGTAGGTTCAAATCTTGGTTTTTTTCTTTTTACCGTTTATTATTTTGAGTTTCTAAAATTCAAGTTTATAGCAAAAAACGCGTCAGATGGGGTTTGAACTCGCACCCCAGGACCGACAGTTATATACTACTAGACGTGTGTCAAATGAACCAACATGGCTTTGAACACTAATAATATATAACTGTTTTATGACAATTGTTTGACATTTTGAAGAGAATACTGAACTTTTACAATGTGTTTGATGTTTGAGTCCCTCATCTTCATTTGAAGCTTATGATGTAAAAAAATTATTGAGGATGGTTGAACTTTATCCAAATGATTTTGTAGTTGTGACGGAAGTGGTAGTGCGACATCAGCTTCAGAATTATGTTAGAAATGTTCGATGTGATCCAAAATTTGCCACGTTAAAAGGACTTTCATATCTTTGAGCAAAACTTGTGGAAACAAAAAAGGACAATAGTCTTGCCGGTAGCAACTGCAAACGTGGAACGTGTTTTTGCAGCTATGAAATTTGTGAAGAGTCAGTTATGTAACAAAATGGGTGATTAATGGTTAAATGATCATCTTGTAACTTTTATAGAAAGATATGTTTTTGGAATAATTAACGATGATGTTATTTTAGCTTATTTTCAAAAAATGGATAGTAGACGATTTTCATTATAAATATTAAATACACTTCATTATATTTTCAATATATTTTAATCTATAATTTCTTTTATATTTAGCCACACTGATATGTAACGTCTGGATCCGCCCTTGATAATGATATGTTAAGTTTGAATAGGTCGAAGATGATATATCCCTTGATTTATATGGAATTGTATAGCGATATTATATATATGAGATTTGACTTAATCATTTTATAAGTTAAGATATAAGCTGCCACTAAAAGAAACATCAAATAGTTTTAAATCATTGGTTTGAGAAATACACTCTGCTAGGGTTCCATCGACCATGGCAGGCATGGCGGCGGCTGGTGATGATTCCGGGCAAGATGCGGCGGAAGAAGATGAGGAGATGGAGAAGGACGAGCCAGTGGGTGACCTGGGTAAGGAAGGCGATGGAACAGGGGCGGCGAACCCTTGCCCACTGTCTCTGTTGCCTCTTTCCGATTCTCTGCTCCCAGTTGTTCGAAAACACCAACCCAGAACGAAGCAAGGCTCAGTTAGGGCTGCTTCGACCAAGGCAGACACAGCGGTGGCTGGAGAGGCTTCGGAGGAAAGCGCAGTGGAAGAGGACGAGTTAGAGGGTGCCATGGGTGTTCCAATTCGGGATTTGGAAGGTGCTGGACCTGCGATGGGAACAGGGGAGATAGAGGTTGACGTGGGTGGCTCAAATCGCAGCAACGGCGGATTATGGCGGCGGAAAGCTACTCTGTTCGTGGATGGCATTGAGGAGGCCGTTGGCTACCACCACATTCGAGGTCTGTTCTCTCTTTTTGGACAGATTTCAAATGTTTTTGTTCAACGGAAAGCAAGCTAGGGAGACGGTTTCGCTTCGGTTTCGTTCGCTTCTTCTTTGAGGAGCAAGCTGTCTCAGCTTCCAACGTTCTGGACGGCCTCAGGGTTGGTGGAGCTGCCCTTTCTGTGGCACCGGCCAGGTTTCCAAGGGATGGCCCTCTTGGCTCTGTTCAGGCTGCCCGCGCCAAGGCTTCGCCGGCGTTGGAGGTTGAACCTCTCAAGCACAGAGTTCGCAGAGAAGGAGGGTGCACGGGCCTGCTAGAGGGGAAGTTCTCGGGCCCCTTTTCTTCTACTTCTGATGAGTTCTGCTGTCTGGTCCATGTCAATGGCTGTGTGCAAAGGACTCCTGTGGATTTCCTTTTTCCAGAGATCATCCCTCGGCCTCTTCGCTCAGAGGTGGAAAGTTCCCCTGCAGCTTCCTCTCTGTGGTGCTCTCTCCCTTCTGTAGGTGGTCACGAGGTTGGAGCGTTTGATGCTGGAGCCAGTCTTGGGGAGGAGATGGAGGGTACCTTTCCTGGTCAAGAGGGGGCGGCTTTGCTAATGCATAGGGGGCGGGGGCGACCCAAAAAATTGGTTTGCAAAGCCCAGTTGAAGATGATTGCTGGCTGTGCAGATGGTGATCGAGGACCAGAGTCGATGAGTGCCCGTCGTCGAGGTCGGCCCAGGAAGGGTGAGAACAGAGACAAAGAGTTGAGCACGGGCACAACCTCTTATAGCTTGCCACCGGAGGACTCTTCTGAAGGGCTCCAATTGATGCTTTTGCCAGCGGAATTCTCAGAACCGCGAGGCGTTTTGACTAGGGCAAGGAGTGCCCTTTTGATGGGGAAATAGTTGGGCCTTGTTTACTCTTGTTCTGATGACGTGGCCTTGAACCAGATTGCGGCTCAGATTTCGGCGCGTGGAGCATCATAGAGCTAGCTTTCTTGGTAGGTGATTGCTTGTTTGTTTGGTGCGGTTCTTGTGATGGGTGGGTGTTTCTTTGGGGTTTTGAGGGATAAGAGGTTGTTGCTGTTTTGAGCTTTTAGGAGTTTTGTTTTGGCTGGTATTTTGTTGTATAGGGAGCTTGGGCTTTAGTTGTGGGTGGTGTATATAGATTTTTTGGTGAGGGCGAGCAATCATTCTCTTTCTTGAGATGGTTGCTCATTTGTTGCTCGTTTTTTTATATTATCAAGATATCTTTTGCTTTCGAAAAAAATAAGTTAAGATAACTCCATGTATAAAAAGGGATGATCATTTGGTAAAAACAAGCTCAAGTTTTGTATTCTTAAGGATTAGAGTTTGGATTCTGATTTGGACTACTTTTTTACTTCTTAGATTTCACTTCGTAACAATATCTAAATGTTATACTTATGAGAATCTAGAAAGTTTAAATTACATTATTATTGTTATTATTTTAAATAAAATAAAATTATATGTATATTTAATTTAATACCAACATATATATTTTTAATAATAAATATTATTTATGAAAAAACATATTACTCTCTCACGTCATCACCATAAATATTTATGAAGTCACCTTTATCACATTTTTATTGTTAATTTTTTATATCAAATAACATTACATTACATATATATATATATATATATATATATATAATTCAATACAAATTACTCTCTCACGTCATTACCATAAATATTCATGAAGTCACCTTTATTACATCTTTATTGTTAATTTTTAAATCAAATAGTAACATTATATATATTTGATATATATATATATATATATATCATTCAGTACAAACATATTTTTCAACAAAAAAACATTTACTATTAAAAACATATTACACTCTCACGTCATCATAATAAATATTCATGAAGTCACATTTCTCCAACCACCACCACTTTCATCATGTAGTGAGCACCACCGTTTGACACCACCTCAACTTTTATCACCTTGTCCATATGCTCTTTCATGACATCACTTTCTCTTTGGCCATTACAGAAAAAGGAGTAAATATGTGAAACAGACATGGAAGTAATGAATGAAATTCAATTTATCATCATCTCAAAAGTTTGAGGGAGCGTAGCTTGTGAAAAACTCAACTTTGGAGACTTGAATCATGTTAATTCCAGATCCAAACACACACTAGATTATGAGAAAATGGTACATAAACAAAATTCTTACAAACTAACTTATGATCTCCAATAATACATTTTCTAAAACTTTTTTTTTAAACCCCTTTTCTGAAGACTTGTTTTACATATTTTCAATTAATTTTCTAAAACATCAAAAATTTATTTTTATTTTGATTTAAAGAAAATTGTGATGTAACTGCTTAATTATATGTGACATAATGTGATTCTTAGCGTAAAACTTCTTTATATGCATGTATTCATTAATTTCCTAGATACAACTCTCTTTAAATTGTTTAAATTGTTTGGGCTAATTTGAGGGCTTTACATCTTGTATAAAAATCATTAATTTTGTGTTTTTGGTACATAACTCTAATTTTGTGTAGTGAAAATAATTTAAATTCTGTTTTTTATACATTAATTTTTGCCACCGTCTACATAAGTTTTTATTTTTAAAGATACAAAATGATAAGATAAATTTTTTTTCTATTATTTTTGTTTTTCTCCAAATTTAAAGTTTGTAGAAAATTTCCTTTTCATTTACTTTTATATTAGTCTTTTCAACCTGAATCTCATATATTCTATTTTAATCTTTTCTAAATTAATTATAAATATATCTCTTGTATTTTAAAGTATATTCTATTTGGGAGGATCTCATGTGTGTGCGTGAGCTCATGGGTAAATTTCAGGATGTCCGTTCACATTCAGAGGAGTAGAAATAACACAATAGATAATTTAGCAAGGGAGGCTTGCAGGATTGGTTCGCCAGTTCAAGTGTGGAAGAACCCGCGCTAGTTTGTTTATGCATCACTGCTTTTGGATGCAGTTAGTTTAGTCTTTCTTTTTCTGTTAATTTTACCTCCTGTAACAGAAAAAGTATATTCTATTTATATGTTATTTTCATTTTTTTCTAATTTGAAAATAGTCATACAAATAAAAAAAAATTGTAAGTTTCGTAAAAAGTATTTTCAAATAACTAAAAATTTCTTAATTCATGACTTTTCAGTTTTCACCATCCGTGTTTAATTTTTCTAGACTTAGTTAAGTATAAACAATATTGTACAAACATCCAATTTTACCATCAAATCACAGTTGAATTAATTTTTTGTAAAATATAATTAAGTATATATGTAAATTTATGCACTCTTCAAATTTATATTTTTAAATCATAATTGAATGATCTTATGAAAATGTATTTTTATGTGAGAATATGAGAATAAATCACGACCATTAGACTTAATCATGAATGATCCAAATTAAAACATGAAGCTATATAATTTTTTATATAACTAGTAATTTGTTATAAAACTTGAACAGATGCACACCCCGAACAAAAGAGCCAATGACTATAGCAATGTGCAGATTCTCCGATAATAATGATTTTAAGAGAATAGAGTATGTCTTTCTTGTGGTTAACCCCTCGTTACTGTATGTGCGACTCTCACCGCATACGACTCACACAAAGACTCCTAAATCCATCCCGAGCCTTTTCTTCCACCACTCCTCTCCAATCCTCGATAAAACTCCTCCTCCCCCCGCCGCCTTCCGACCTGCGAGAGTATACAATGAGAACTTCCGAGCACTCATGCCCGATCGTGCGACTGCCTCTTAAACACCTAACAAGAACAAGGGTATGATCAAAGTGCACATGAATCAAATTATCCGCCACAACATCTAGGAACCCAACACAACAATTCTAATCTCCAGGGCACCAATCCAACATCTTGTACAAAATGGGAAGGGTGACACGCTTCCTTACCCACGTAAATTTGGGACCAGCAATATGAATAAACAATAGTTACAACCCTGAAGAAGAGAGACAAACAGATATGCACAAGACTGAATGAAGTTACCACCCCTTTGATCAAAACTCCACAAGGATTCATTGAAATCTACACTAACAACCAATGTTGACTCAAATGTTGCATAAGAGATTTCATATAGCTCCACCAAGTGCAATAGACAGAAACGATCGGGCTAGCGTGCACACATGTACAAACCTAAGACTGAAACCCGAACTTCCATAGAAATAGGCTAACCAAAGACTTCATAAGTAGCAAAATGGAAACTACTACGAGGTGGTACCAAACACCACAATCATAAGAGTGACCATGACCCTCAACGATAATGAGTACAACAAAACCCAACTTGTTCTAGAAGCTCTACACCTTATAAACAAAACACGGTGTTCCATAATAGAAATCAAAGAAGCCTTATATTTCAACATGAGGCAACATGAATACTTTTTCAAACTTGCACAGTTGCACTTGCAAGTTGCAGCGCCTAGAATATTCTAAGACAGGACATAAAAATATTTAACTTTATCTTGAGAAATAAAGGGATCTGGAAGTGAAACACAAATGAGCATCAAGTTTCCTTAGCAAAGCCACACATATCAAAGCGATTGTTCATGTCTTTACCCAAATACTTCTTTTTTGATCCATCCATCAACAAAGAAATACTAGACAAAGGATTAGAGATAGGTTGTGAAGCTTGGAACACAAAATTTCCCTACCCATGCTCGACATTGGCTTTCTCACAAAACAACGAGAAATAGTTTTCGGTTGGTCTAACGTGGAATTCTTTTGCTGACGTATACCGTAGGCAATTGAGATGTACCAATCACACTTCCTTCAATCTCTCTACGTCATTTCAATGGTGTCAATGTGGGAGAGGTCCGATGCTGAGTTGCAGGTGTCATACTAGGAGTATTGGGATTCATTTCCTTAACAACAAGCTCTTTAATGCGATCCATTTCCTTAACAACACTATGCTATTTAATGTGCCGACATGCCGTTTTAACCACCCCTTAATTGTCACGATGATGAGCCTTACATGTATTACCTGTATTACCTTCCTTTCCCTTTTTGAAACATTCCTCTTTTTTTGAATTATTTCTCTTTACAACGAGCTAATAATCATAATGAATAATAGGTTGGGGACACGTAGCATTATATGTAGAATGAGAAGCAACCTCTAGGATTAACATGAGGAACATGCACTGACATGTATTGTGCTGTCATTCGTGAATTTTTCAACGTCACAGTTGTGACAACAAAGCCCATATCAACCTCGATAACCAAGCCTCAGCTTTGCCCATGGTTCCCAAATCAACCACAACGATCCCAAATGAGATGCAACCATTTATACTCGACATTCATCCATCGGTCCCTAAACCAAACCTTCCCACGACAAGTTGACTCAAGTCTATCTAAACGTACATACGAGTATACTGACCTCGATGAATCTGCGATGTGTTAATGTCAACCTTAACCATCTTTCCCACCACCAATGCCAAGGCTAAAAGAAAGCTTTCTTCATAGAAAGTGAGATTAAGACCACGAAATATGATCTAGACTATAGTCTTCTGAATAATGGAAGCATGAGGCACACACCAGACTTTACAACGAAACTGCCACACGGTAATCAAAGAACGTCCATGCATGGACCCCATGCAGCACTTTCTCATTTTCCTCAACGTTGTCAAATTATACCATAATAACCCATGATCATTATCCAAAATACTGAACCCTACACGAGGCTTCCAGAGTCCACGACTTATTCAATTTCTTCCATGGCTTGCTCTTCATTAGCCAGTAGCCCAAATTCTCCCCTAAACCTTCACCACCGAAGCTTCCTTCCAAAGCTTACTCAACTCCTCTACAACCAAATTAGCTGCAAACACCTTAGGTAGAAGCATGTTACGACCTTCATCCTCTACGCGAACAAGCTTGTGAGAAATTAGGTCCAACTTAGGCTGACAACTCGACGATATATCATTTTATGCCCATAATCAGATCACAAAAGGAGAGTCGGTGCCTCCCTCCATCCCCTCACGTAACATTGACCATGCACGCTCTCTCTGCTCACCTATCTCGATAATTAAGAAATATGAAATAATTAAAAATCTGCGAAAAATATAAAAATTTGTTCCAATTATAACATATATTTAATAAATTTATATGAGAATTATACGAATTAAATAAAAAGCAAATATCCACACAAGTACTAAGTATGGTGTTATCAAATTTAAAATCAGAACAAATATCAAATATAAAAGCAGATATCCACGTTATGCGTCCATATTTATAGTACCAGAACAAATATCTTTCATGATTTTAAATGAGGATCAAATACACATGTGATGTGAGGTAAAATAAAACTACACATGTGTGAGGTAAATCTCAACCTCTTTAGTGCTTACTGATATGAAATTCATTTAAGCATAACCAATGAAAAAAAAATTGTATCTACATTGAATCTCACAAGATTTCCCCTACAATAAGGTACCAAAATTTCTTTCATCCAAGTTGCATTCTAGCATGAAATAGGTGCAGGTAAATTATTCCCAATTAGGCAAAACCATACACTTTTTTTCTTCTTTTACACATTCTCTCCTCCTCCATTCATCCAAAGTAGAACACCACACCAACACCAACAACAACAACATCAACATTAATCTCCCCAAACAACACAACACTCCACATAACTACTTTCATCTTTGACCACCTCCACATTCAAAGGTAACAAAATTGTACCACAAAAAAGCAACGTGTGAAAAATCAAACTTATTTTAACGCCGAATATTCAATATGAGATTTATTTTGATTTAGTTGTTATCTCTCTCTCTCTCTCTCCTCTCTCTCTCATCCAAACAAAACACAAACAAACGCCACAGTGTTAATAAGACATAATATAAACCCTAATGCCGAATGTAATAACAAATCTTCCAAAACTCAATCTCCACCGTTGATTCTAATCCAACGGTTCACAAGGTGAAGGGCTTGTGCTTATCACTGCCTACACTCCTCACCATCTTCTCACTCTCGCACACTCTGCCCACTGTTTCTGTTTCTCTCCTAACATGGTCGACCCTCCACATTCATCTTCATCACTCTGATCCTCATTTCAATTCCGACCCATTATCTCAATCATCATCCCCATCAATAAAAACTCTGCTTTTTCCAACTTCACTGCTTAATTCTCAACTGGGTCGGTGGAGTTTTTTTCTGGGGTGTGTTTGAAAACTGGTTTTGAAAGCAAAGGTTTGAGGTTTTGTCGTAGTGTGAGTGATTGTTTCGTTTTTGTTTCTGGTTTTTTTGGTTGTTGTGTTCACTGAGTTTTGAGTTTTGAGTGGAGTTTTGTGTAATCTAATGGTTAGTGATAGCTACTCGTCGAAGAAGATGTCTGATGTGGCGATTCGATCGATGATGAAGAACGGTGATTTCGGCGAGGATTTGGCGGCGCTGAGGCGGCAGCAGGTGGAGGCGAATGAGAGGGAGAGAGAACTCGCGATGCTGCGAAGTGGGTCGGCGCCTCCTACGGTGGATGGTTCGTTGACGGCGGTTGGAGGGCTGTACGGTGGTTCTGGTGGCGGCGGAAGGTATTTTGGGAATGAGGATGAGATTCGTGCTGATCCGGGGTATGCTGATTATTACTACTCGAGCGCGAATCTGAACCCGCGGTTGCCGCCGCCTCTGGTGTCGAAGGAGGATTGGCGGTTCGCGCAGCAGATGAAGGGTGGCTCGAAGGTTGGAGGGATCGGGGATCGGAGGACATTGAGTGGAAGGGTGTATGATGATGGTGGTAATGGAGACATGTCACTGTTTTCTATGCAGCAGCGTGCTGGGTTTAATAAGGATGATGGTGGTTTGAAGCAGCAGCAGCGGAGGAGCGCCGCCGAGTGGGCCGGCGGCAACGATGGCTTGATCGGCTTGCCGGCATTGGGGCTTGGAAGGAGGCAGAGGAGCATTGCAGAGGTATGTCAGGTGAGAATTAAGCCAATTATTTCTTTGTGTTTTAAATTTGAAATTTTTATGTTTCTATGTTTATAGGTTTATTTCCATTCTTTATAATGATTGATTGTTTGGTGCTGATTGAAGAGTTTGACGTGCAAGGTTTGGAAGTATATTTATGTGCAGAGTTTTAAATTGTGGCGCGAAATTCCGTTGTGGCGCGAAATTGCAGCGCGGTAACGGTCGTGGTCTTGGTTGCGTTGCGGCCATTTGTATTGCTGAAAATTGTGGCTGTCGCAGCTGAAATCACAATTGCGTTACGATACGATTCAGAAACACGGTCGCGGACCTTGATTTAAAACAATGATTAGGAGTGGCTTTGTTCTCCTAGGATGGAAAATAATGTGTAACATTTTTGTCTACTTTATCTATTCTTCATGGACTATAGCCATGAGATTTCTAGATGATTAATTTATTAATCTTGTTTTCTGACTGATAGATGACCTGTCTATGCACATGTTTTTGTGGATTTTGAAACAATGTTGTTAATCGCGGATCGCAGCGGAAGGCCAGAAATCCGCTATGTCAAGCCCTCAAAGCGGAAAATAGCGGAGAATGGCGGATAGCGGTGAACCCTCAGAGCGCTACGCTATAGCGCCGCGATATCCGCTATTTGACAACACTGCTTTGAAATCACTCGGGCATGATCACCACATTTCTTGTTTAGCTTTTAATATTCAATTTTCCTAACCAGTTTTGATGTTCTAATTTAAGCTAAATTCGAAGAATTTGCAGACCAAATTTGAAGATACATTTCTCTCTGTTTGAAATTTCTTATTCATGTGTTATTTTTGCAATGAAGTGATGTTATTGTATTTATATTTTTATAGTGATCATGAACTGAGAATTTTGATTACCTTGTCATATTTTCTGTTACTCTTCACTTATCATATTATCATTATATTTAGTTATGTTGCATCTGATGTTTTCTTTGTCATATTTTTGAAGCAGGGCGAGATGAATGGTGCAACATCGGCCTCCCAGCAGCCACATCATCTGCCTGTCGGTAATGTGTTTGATGATATTCCTGGAAAATCGGAGTCCCATTATGCTTATCTGCAGCAAGAATTGGATGCTTTGCAGTCCGGTGGAAATAAGCGGGGCATATCCGGTGCCCAAAATCTTTTCGGTTCAGCATCTCAATCTTATGCTTCTGCTTTAGGAGCCTCGCTGTCGAGGAGCAGCACCCCTGACACTCAACTTCTACCTAGAGCTGCTAGTCCTTGCCTTCCACCAATTGGGGATGGGAGGTCCGGCTCCGTAGATAAAAGAAGTTCCAATGGCCAAAACTCATTTAATGGCATCTCATCTAATTTAAATGAGCCTTCTGATTTGGTATCTGCTTTGGCTGGCATGAATCTGTCCCAAAATGATGTAATAGATGATGAGAAACATCCCCAGTCACCGAGGCACAATGAATCTGACTATACTCATGATGTTAAACAGCATGCATACTTAAACAGGTCTGATTCTTTGCCTTTTCAGCGTTCTGCTGCTACCCAACCCTATTTAAAAGCTAGTAGAAGTAGCGGTTTTGGATTGGATCTGAATAACTCATCGTTGTATGCAAACGAACTGCTAGAATCTCATAGGGTTGGTGGAGTTTCTGTTAACTCACACTTGAAAGGACCTTCTACACCAAATTTTACTAGCAGAGGTAATTCAGCTGCTCACTATCCGAATCTTGATGACTTGAGTATTCCGTATGCTAACTATGGCATGGCTGGGTACGCCAACAATCCGTCATCACCATCCATGATGGCAGGCCAGCTTGGGAACGGTAACTTGCCTCATTTCTATGAACATGCTGCTGCTTTGCCCGCACTAGGAGTGAATGCCATGGACTCTAGAGCCTTGGGAAGAGGTGCAACTTTAGGACCTTTGATGGCTGCGTCGGAGTTACAGAATGCGAGAGGGTTTGGAAGTCATGGAGCAGGTAGCACTCATCAGATGCCCTTGATGGATCCTTTGTATCTTCAATACCTGAGATCAGGGGAAGTTTCTTCTGCACAGCTTGCAGCCCTAAATGAATCGGCAATAAATAGGGAATACTTGAATGCTTCATTTAGAGATTTAGCTAGCCTCCAGAAAGCTTATTTGGAGTCTTTAATTGTCCCCCAAAAATCGCACTTTGGTGCCCCCTACCTTGGTAAGTCAGCCAGCTTGAGCCCTAATTCTGGCAGAAATCCATCATATGGTCTCGGTATGACATATCCAGGAAGTCCACTGGCTGGTTCTGTTTACCCAAACTCCTTCTATGGACCCAGTAGTCCTATGAGCCAAAGTGAACGGAATATGCGGTTGTCTGGAATGAGGAATGTGGCTGGCAGTGTCATGGGAGCTTGGCAAGCGAACACTGTTGGAAGTTTGGATGAGAATTTTCCATCTTCCTTGCTCGATGAGTTCAAAAGCAACAAAACCAAATGCTTTGAACTTGCAGAAATTGCTGGCCATGTTGTTGACTTCAGGTGCATAATGCTTGTCATACACTCATACTATGTTTTGCTTTTTGACTCTGAACATTTAGCTAACTCATGTTTGTATATTACAGTTCTGACCAGTATGGAAGCCGTTTTATCCAACAGAAACTTGAGACAGCCACAATGGACGAGAAAAATATGGTTTTCCATGAAATCATGCCACAGGCTCTTTCTCTGATGACTGATGTCTTTGGTAATTATGTGATTCAGAAGGTATTTATGTTCTTGACTTTGGACTTGTATCACATTTTTGTGGTTAGTATGTTCAAGTGGGTAGCGAAGCGAATTCATTACATAAAGCTAAAAAATTCTATCTTGTTCTATACATGCCTAACTTATTCGGTATCATGTTTAGTTTTTTGAGCATGGAACGCCGGCGCAGATAAGAGAACTGGCTGACCAACTTACCAGTCATGTGCTGACCCTAAGTCTTCAAATGTATGGCTGCCGAGTTATCCAGAAGGTCTGCTCATCACTTTTTCCTACCTTATGATTGTTATTTGTTACCATACCATAATCGTACCCTGTTTATGTGTGTTTTACAATTTTTTACTGTTCTTTATGGAGCATTGTAGTTTATTAACAGAGTAGTGTGTCAATGTTGTGGCCTCTGGTCACTAAGGTCGGCATAGCATTACATTTTTCCATCATGGCAATAGCGGCTAAGATTGCAGTCAGTCATGTAGCGGCTGTGAGCCTGTGACAGCCATGGCAATGGACAGGCCCCTCTCTTCTGACCAAATCCTGGCAGTTTCAATGCCAGCTTTTGGAGGGGCCTCTTTTGTACTGAGCTAATGTCCGTTTTCCAAATCTGTATTTTTTTTAAATGGCCTAGCTGATTAGTGCTCTGAATGCCCTGGTTTATGTGCATTTAATTGATTAATTCCTGCTATTAAATGTTTTGGATTGCTCAATGAAGAAACTCAAGAAAGCACAAGTTTTTTTTTTTTTGAAATATCAATGTAATTAATATATTGTTTTTCATAATAACTTTTATTTGTTTCCTTAACACGTTTAGGACACTCATCATGAAGCACGGAAACCTGTCTTGAAAGGAGTGTCCCGGTGTTGATACGACTTGTCGACCTCGACACCCGTACTTCACGTGTCAAACACCTTTTCGCAGTGTTTGAGCAAATTTTTCTTTTTCTTTTTCTTTTTGAAAAGGTGGATATACACACACACACACGGTGTCCCAATGTCCTACTTTTGGGATGTTAGTCGTATCACGGTGTCCATGTCGTGTCCGGGTTGGTGTCAAAGTCGGTGCTTCATAGCTCTTCGACAATTCCTTATTTTAAAAACATTTTGTTCATAGAGTACAACATATTCAGCGAAAAAGGACATTAACCATCCTACTCTTTTGGTAATTCCAGTCATTGTCCCTCTTTATCATTGTTTCTTTTTTCTTTTATTTATGTATATTTGGGTGTGCTTTCAATACTTGTTGTTAGCAACTCAAAATTTTCATGATTACTAATATGAATGGTGCTTTTTTAAAATATTATTATTAAAAAAATTGGAAGTGTTGATTATGAGACACGGTACACATTTTAAAACGACCAGTGTTATTAGTTGAGTATATGTCTTATTTTTTATTACTTTTTGAGTTTTGAGCATTTATTTGTACTATAAATTATTTGTAATGTATAAGCTACCTTTTGTATAGTGGTAGTTCTTTCATGTGCTACAAGTTTCTGCCTTTCCAGCATTAACTACTATGGTATGCCATGTAAAAATTAGGTGTGTAAAGCAATTCTTTTCATTTTATTTTTGTCTACGTGGAAAGGTGAGGAACATATCGCACCAAAATTCCACAAAAGTGTGTCTACATGTGTGTGCGCATTTGTTCATTTATTTTGAGACTGATATTTTGACATATTATTATGGTGTGAGTGATAAGTGCTGCTCTGATTAGTGTGGGTTGATGGTAAACTTAACAGTTATTCATCTTGTTTTTTGTTCTAAATTGTCCAGGCAATAGAAGTTGTTGGTTTAGATCAGCAGACTCAAATGGTTGCAGAACTGGATGGTCATATCATGCGTTGTGTTCGTGATCAAAATGGGAACCATGTCATCCAGAAGTGTATTGAATGTGTACCTGAGGATTCAATCCAATTCATTGTGTCGACTTTTTATGACCAAGTTGTGACACTGTCAACTCATCCATATGGTTGCCGAGTTATACAGGTCACAAATGCATCTTTTGCTTTAATTTGTGTAAACACGTATTTGCTTGATTAGTAGCTTGCGAGATAGACATTATAATTCTAAAATTGACGTTTCTATAAGCAGAGAGTCTTGGAGTACTGCCATGATCCCAAAACGCAGCAGATTATGATGGATGAGATTTTGCAGTCTGTCTGCATGTTAGCACAAGACCAATATGGGAATTATGTTGTACAGGTTTGTTATATCTCATTTCGTTTTTTTTGCTTTTTACAAGTTGTGATTTTATTTTCTACATGTTGGCAGTAGTCCCATGCTCTTTTGCTAAGTATTATCGTGATCAATTATGGCCAATCGGTATCATAAATCATTGAGTATGTGAAACATTGAATTAATTGTGAAATCCCTTGATTTAAAAGCTAATGATAGTAACATTTTGTCTGTACTGGAATTGAGCAAGGTTGATATTGAAATGCTTGAGGTACGGTGGCTCTAACTGTGTTCTATTTTGCAATTCTGATAGTCTAATATTTTATAAAATGGATGGTAAATATACCTGCGTGGCTTTGTGGCTTAACTGCTGGCACTTCATAGGTTCTTTACTTTTTCTAGCCTTAGTTTTCGCAATTGAGATACTAGTGAGCTTATGTGGTGTTAATTCGTAACTTGTGTTGTGCTTTGAGTTTTTTTGTTGGATGATTTTTTTATTGCCTCTTTAGATTTAGCGCATTTGCGTTAGTCAGTGATCATTGTTTAAACATTTCAGCATGTGCTGGAGCATGGCAAGCCACATGAGCGTTCGGCTATAATAAAAGAATTAACTGGGCAAATAGTGCAGATGAGCCAGCAGAAGTTTGCCTCCAATGTCATAGAGAAGTGTCTATCATTTGGAACACCTGCAGAGCGTCAATTCCTTGTAAATGAGATGCTTGGTTCTACTGATGAAAATGAGCCCCTACAGGTTTGTGCATGACCTATTTAGAATCTACAATGACAAAACAATTTATAAGATGATGGTTTCTTCAGTTTTGTTATCACAGCTCAATCGTATTGTTGAAAATTATTTGGCTTATCTTTTCACATCATTGTTTTCCTTCTTGGAATCTAATCTTGGCTTGCTGTATGCACAAAGATTAGAAGATACGACTATACATGGGCAAAACTTGACTAAGTTTTCTAAATCCATTATTAAGTTCTCCTTTCAAATAATGACACATGGATAATTTTTTAAACTCAGCAACATATTCTTGATGGAGGCCATTTCATGTTGGAAATAAAAACCATTGTGTCATTGTTTGGGTGGAAAACTTGATAGCAAAGATACACGGAATTTATGTAAGTTTTTTCCACTATATTACAGATTGTAGGGAGATATCCATTTAATGCTCTTCATGTTTATTTCTAGAGTTTGAAGATGGTTGAAATTTTTTATAATAATTAAATTTGCTTTTAGTTGTTAGAACTTACAAGTTAAGCCATTCATATTGTATCAGTTAATGTCCGGTAGGGGTATAAATAGGTTAGGCCACTCATCGGGTGCCTATAGGCTATATAGCCTACTAAACAACTCAGCTCAAGGTTTTTTTAAAAGCTTTATTTAGCTAAGAAGGTTAGACTTGGCCATTCAAAAATCCTTTTCGGCTGAACAGACTAGCCTATTTAAGTTAGGAGTTAGCTCTTATTTCCAATAAAAAAACTAGATCTGGCTTAAGTTAGGTACTGTCATTCCTTTTGTTTTATTACTTGACGTTTTCTTACAATTTGCTTGTGTTTTCTTGGTTTTAGGCTATGATGAAGGATCAGTTTGCAAATTATGTTGTACAGAAAGTGTTGGAAACCTGTGATGACCAGCAGCTGGAGCTAATCCTTAATCGAATTAAGGTTCACCTGAATGCCTTGAAGAAGTATACTTATGGGAAGCACATTGTTGCTCGTGTAGAGAAATTGGTTGCTGCTGGAGGTACTTTCAATCTCATAAATTTACTCTTCCATTTGACTCGTAGGTTACATTTCTTACAATTTTCTCAACATGGATTTTTTATAGTGTATTCATGAAATCAGTATGCAATGATTTGGTTTCCATTCTTAAAGTGCTGTATGTTCAACTTTAATTTAATAGCTGAGTTCCCTTTAAATTCATCCATGGTCTCACTTGACATTTTTCACAAATTATTTGTGTACATCGAAAAACAAAAATTGAAAAAAAGGTTTCCTTTCCATTGAACCATGAAATTTGATTATTTGCTATTTTATTCACAACTAGCATCATGATGTAGAATTATCTGTCAGTCTGGTAATGTTTAGCAAATGAAGAGTCATTCTCATTACTGCTGTGCATGATGAATGATTTTAATTTTTCATGCCATGCCAAAGGATGCGTCTAAACTCTAAATCTCTTTAGTTACCAGTTTGTAGAATAGTTTAGTTCATAAAAGCAGAAAACTAAGAAAACTCGTTTGATATCTTTTAGTTTTTAAAATCTGTTCTTATTGCATTTTTAAAACTGAAATCACAAAACATCATCCCGCAGATGTTTTATGTTTCCATTTAGAGTTCAAGACACATGTCTGTCAACTTTGAAAAACATATCGCTCAAACAGTTTTGCTCTCTTTCTTCTTCTGAAAAACATGTTTTTAAAAATTGTTTCTGAAAATAGTTTTTAAATTTAGAAAACTGAGAAGAGAATCAAACAAGCTTTTAAGGTTTTGTTTAAGCTGGATGATGAAGTTTCATGAAGTGACTTATAGAGTTTCTTTGAATGTTTCATTATGTGTATATAACTAATAAAATGCTTGATTTCATGTTATGCAGAGAGGAGGATTAGCTTTCTGACCCTAAATCCTGCACAGGTGGTATAGGAAATGAAGTTATGTACAGCTAACTGAGGGTAATAAGCAACTGCTTGCTTT
This sequence comes from Lotus japonicus, assembly GCF_012489685.1. Classification (NCBI taxonomy): domain Eukaryota; kingdom Viridiplantae; phylum Streptophyta; class Magnoliopsida; order Fabales; family Fabaceae; genus Lotus; species Lotus japonicus. The sequence continues at coordinate 12,778,229 of NC_080041.1, read as the reverse complement.
TTCTTCTCTCCTTGATTGGAATTAATTAATAAATTGTTAGTTGTACTTGAAACTGTACATTTGTTAGTTTGAGGATATACCTAGAATCAGTTTAGCTGAGGAGGCGAAGGCTCAGGTTCAGTCGGTAAATTATGCCTGATGCGCTTGCGGCATAGATATATTTATGAGCTAGTTTTAATGTTGTACAGAGAGGTCTTGACTGTACAAATTTCCCTAGGTTGGTTATGGGAGCACTTGTATTCCGGATGCAAACATGTTTTTGAGGATTTTCTTTATGAGGATGCTCTTTGGATAATCTTTGTTGTTGTTTTGTTTCCCGCATTTTTGCCTCTTGCTTGAAAAAATCGCTATGCTTGATGCATGTTTGAAAATTCGGTTACAATTGATTCTAAAGTCGGAATCAATTTTCAAGTGAAGCTTCTATTTTCGGGAGAAGCTTTGTTAGTAGCTCTTGTATAAGCTCTTTAGTAGTCAGAATCAATGTTTTGAAACTTCATAGTCGGGAAAAATAAGCTGAAAAAAGGGAGTTTTCTATCGTGGCTTATAAAATTTGTTTACGTTTTTCTAAATCACTTTTGAAAATTTTCTTTTAGAAAGTAGGATTTTTCTTTAAACAATACCACCGGAACATAGAATAGGAGTTGATTATTGAATTCTTCAATTCCACAATTAAGGCTCTTCATAATCAATCACCAGTCACCACTACGTAAATCATTGAAATGACTACCAAAGCTTTACCTGTATTCTTTTTTGCTGGAAGTTATTCTTCAACATCTAAAAGTAGCAACCATCTTGACATTTTGTTATTTATAGCATGTTTGGTTTTGTGGTGAAATATTCTAAAATCACTTGTGGTTTACAAGTTGGTCATAGCTTCTGCGTAAATGTGTTTTGAAAGCTATGCAAATTATGATACCAAACATGTTATTAGTATAGGAAGTATATGGCAAACGGAATTAGTCAATCTTAAGTATGTCATTGCTACACGGAGGGCGTGATCAGTTGGCCTGAGTTGGTGCACCTTAATCAAAAGTCTCAAGTTCGAGCATTAGTGTGCAGCTGTGTTAAATGAAGAGTTTTACTGCGCATAATGACCTTATCTAAGTTTGAAATCCCAGGCAAAGAGAAATAGTTTACCTAGTTTTATTTGCATTGTCTCTGACTATAAAACATAAGTTATTTTGTGAAAGTAAGATTTACATAACTAAGAGAAGCAGGACAAAGAAACTAGTAGAGCTTCTAATGTTTGTTCCGGCAGTAACTGGCTATGGACACATGAGTTGTTTCAGCCAATTCAGTACTTGATTAAGATACTTAAAGGCCTGCAAATCAAGCAGCATGTTGTTAATAGGGTTGGCAACAGGCCCCGTCCCGTGGGTGTGAGTTTGACCATTCCTACACCCGAACCCGAACTTAACACCCAAACCAAATCCAAACCCAATATGGGTGCAAAAGTTAAACCCAAACCCAAACCCCTAGGTTTCAGGTTACCCGAACCCAAACCCAAAACTCGATGTGAGCACCGAACCCGCAAAAAACCCAAAAACCCGACCCGGAAACAACATGTACGTAAGAGAACAACATGAACATAAGCTGATTAAACTTCATCATCTTTCCAATACGACGGAAAAAATATAGTTCATGAACATAAGCTGATAAACAGCATAATTCATGGATTTTTTACGTTAAAGAAAACTCTACTTAGTAACTTTAATAATATTTATAAGGGCTGGTAATTACATGCATAAAGCTTCGGAGTTGGGTTTGAGTTTGGGTGCGGGTTTAATCAATCCCACCCCCGAACCCAAACATGTCTTAAAATTTGGGTAAAACCAAAACTCAAAGAAATCAGGTTTCGCCCGAAATTTCGGGTTGGGTTCGGGTCGTGTCCCGCTGGTGTGGGTTTTCCTGTCATCTCTACTTGTTAACGATCAAAGCTATATACAACAAAAAAACCATTATCCTTGTTCATTCAAAGAGTAGAAAGAACTTCATTAGATATTAGTTTATTACTTCCTTTGTTCCTTTTTAAGTGTCGTTTTAGAAGTTTTTTTTTGTTCCTATTTAACTGTTATTTTGATGTTTTAAGGTTACCATTTGTCAATTATACCCTTACTTTTTCAATAACTCCACTTCAAATTTGCCATAAAATTCTCCTTTCTCAATAACTTTAATGGTTAAGGCATTTAACTTGCTACTAGAATTGAAGGTAAATGGTTTAATGATATGAGAAAGTGAAAAAAAACTAACAAACCACTATCTTGGTTGGAAAGCTTTATGACTTTATGAGAGGGTAGAATGGAAAAAAAAACTCTAACAATCCACTATCTTGGTTGGAGAGTTTTATGCTAAAACAACACTTAAAAAGGAATGGAGAGAGTAGTAAATTAGAAATATAATCTTATTTTCATTATGTTTCTTATTTTCACAATATCTTTCAAAAAAAACTTTAAAAGTATGAAATACAATACATAAAACTATAACTGAAAATAAAATTGAGAAAACAAAAACCAACCACCATGTTTGTTTTCTTCCTAACATAGGTTTTTATGTGTGAGTTTGAATATTACTTGAATACAATGTGAACAGACTTTTATCCTAATTCATAAATAAAATTTCTTTTACTTATTATCTTGAAGTGTGTGGCTAACGTTTGTTAGCACTTAGATATCCGAAGTCCAAACATAGGTTACCTTTTTTTTTTCTCTCTAACTATATCGTCGGCCGAATTTAGTTTCTCACCATATCCTAAAACTTTTGAGTTTCCTGATTTTAGTCATCATCGAAGCATGAGTTGGTTATGTGTTGACAAAGGATGGAGTGGTCACATACACGTCATTTAATGAGGCAGAAGTGGATCACTTATATTTTCAATTAAGAATTAAATGACACATAAATAACTAGTGAAAATAAATTTATTCATTAAAAAATATATGAATTAAATGACACATAAATAACTAGTAAAAATAAATTTATTAATTAAAAATATCAGAATTAAATGACACCTAAATAACTAGTAATCTCTAATCCTTCATCCCCATCTTCATCTTCATTTTCATCTTCTCTTCATCCTTCAAAATCCTAGACTAAACCACCCTCAAAATAAATAAAACCTAGAAATGAAAACCTAAGCATTTAGTGATGGATCCTGTGACCGATTTATTAGTGACAGATTTCTTTGACAAAATTTAGTGACGGATTCTGTGTCGATTATTTGTAACAAAGTTAGTGACGGATCTTGTGACGACCTTACTGACAAGTATAGAGTGTTGTTATGAGGCGGAGGAGGTCGTTGTGCTCAATCACTACACTACCGTTTATGCTCATGTTCCTAGCTGAAGTTGAACCCATCAAAGAATGATCTTTCATGCTTGGAGTTTACTGGGATTGAGAGAAAGAGGAGAAGAACGTAGACATGCATTAGCAAAATGAGAAAAACAAGATAACATTTTACACAATCAACTCAAAACCACAGAGTCTGACAATCCAATATATGAACAAGATAAAAATTTATTTGAATATCTCAAGTCTCAGCTTCTCCTTTAACCTAATAGGTGGAGAATGCATAGATTCCTAGAATGTGTATAAGCATGTTCCATCATCACTTCTAGCAGTTGGGTCGAAGTTTTTGGCATTTGGATCAGTACAACCTTCAGGAACAGGAACATTTACTTGCTGGGCTGCTTTGCCTGCATAAAAAATGAAACAAACAAAAAGTTTAGACCTAGGTATATTTAAAGCATGTTTAGAAAATTTTCTACAGTTATTATAAAGTCAAAATCAATTCCGGGAGAAGATTTTTACTGTAGCTTCTAAGTTCTAGCTAAGTGCTATAGCCTTTAATTGGTTAGGAAAAAAAAACTGATTCAAAAAGTTTTAAATTGTTAGCTTTCTTTTGGTTTGAACCACTGTTTATTCATGTTCGAGTCAGGTAGGACCATGATGAGCGACAAAGCTCTTCCTATCAAGATTTAACTTGGGCATGACTCGAACCCAAGACTTATACTTAAGCTAAAATAACCTCGTGCTGGTTAATGTATTCGTTTGGTTGTAGGTTGTTAACATTCAATCATATCATGTCAAATTGGCTAATTAATATAAAGCTACATGTGAAGTTCCAATCAAGGACTCAAGACAAAGGGATCTAACCGTAGAAAGTTCCTCTGTTAATAGAATCTTCATTAGCATCACCAAGAGCAGCCTCGTTCAAGTACTTGTCTGCAAGCTGGACTCTCTTCACATTCTCTTGCTCTTGGACAAGCATGTTACCATACTCCAAGAGCTTCGCCAAAGTCATCTTGGGCTGCTCAAAGACTGGAGGTCCTTCCTTTGAGTTCACAAGCTTCTTCCCAATTGTTTCAATACCAACACCAGAAATCCACTTCCTTACTTCGTCATCGTATACTCTTGCCCTGAGTGCACCAAAGAAATCTGCAATCATACATGGAATGCCGATTAGTCTCATAGTCTCAACAGTCCATGTTTGGGTAAACAATTTATAGCAGGGAGAGAACTTACCAATGGATTGGCCAGGGAAGGTGTCAACAATCTTGACAACATCTTCTTCAGGCACATTGTCAGTGCGGAAAATCCCCTTGCAGACACCAACACGATCATCCCTCGTAGGTGCCCAGTAGAACTTCTCCATACGCCCGTCACGGATGAGAGGAGCGTAGAGTGTTGAGAAATCGTTACCAGTGACAATAATTGGCACGCGCGGGTTATCTTCCTTGTTGTACATTCCAGGGAGCTGCACGTTCGTCGGGTTGTCAGCAATGTTCATGAGGGTGGCGTTCACCATCTGGTTGTTGACAGTGTACTGTGTGGTTCCACCCATACGACCTGCTCCTGCATCAAGATCGTTGATGAAGAGGCAGCACATCTTCCCCTTCTTGATTATATCAGCAGCTTCACGGTATCTTTGCCTGATCAGTTTTGCAGGCTCTCCTGCATTTCCACTTTCTAGCTCTCCAGCACTCATCATGATGGGGCTGTAATAAGAAAATCATAGGGACTAGAAGTTAGTAAGCAGCAAAGAAATATCAATAACATGTTTGAATTAGCTTCTTTTTTTCTCAGAATTACTTCTTACAATCAAAACTTCTTTCCATAACTTTTCAACTTTAGAATCAATTGTAGAAGGATTTCCAAACATGAGTCTATTACGATAATATTAAGCACAAAAGATACCAGCAATGCCTCCATTAGTCTATTAAGTACAAGTTCCATATGATATTAAAACAACTTTAACATCAGTTTTGATGTCTTCAATTATGGATTTTGCTCCTGAGCCACTTTAAAGGGTCAAGTAAATCATCACATCCATTGATTTAGAAATAGCGATTTTGATTGTGTTCATATATTATGATATATATATGTACATGTATGACAAATTATGGTGCTTCTTAAAAACTTGACCATAGATTTGTTGACCAGCATATTAATGACTTACTTTACAAATGACTCACTCACTTTTGACTTAGAAGTGTCAAAACATTATTAATTTAATAATTCCTGAGTATTGATTGGCTGTACCTAATAAACATATGTTCATATAAGAATTATTCCAAGGGAGATTTTCAATTTTGAACTGGTTGCAAACAGAAATAGCTGATGTGTTCTATAGTAGTAAAGATCATTAAGGAAAGCCTAGAATTAATAATACAATAACTCACTTGATTCCCATCTTGGCAAAGACAAGCTCACATTGGAAAGATTTTCCTTGACCTTTGCCTCCCCAGATACCAAGAATGAGAGGAACCTGGAAAAAAGATCATGAAAATATTAAACATGATTCACTAGTTTATCAAATCCTTGAGGAAGTATACGCAGGAATCATGTATCTGTTTACATACCTTGATGTTGGGCAGGGTCATGAAGTTCTTGGTGATGTGAACAACAAGCTTGTCCATGAAAGCAGGAGCAATGTAAAACCCATCCATGGTGTTGTCAAAGTTGTACCTGAAACAACATCATCATGACCAGGTTTAGATCAAAAGGGGACTTCACACTTTTTTTTTCAACTAAAGAAAATGACAAGCAAACACTTTTTTTTGTCTAATGCAGGTATACTCTTGTTCAAGTTGGGAACATCCACATCTTGGTGGGAGGGTATTTTTCATACACACAACTAGAACTCGATACCTAAGCAAACACTATTTTGGTATAGAATTTCTAGTATCTTGTGTCACTCACTGTCTAAGTCCAGTGCTAAGGTACTCATAAGAGCTCATGACTGCATAGTGAGTTCCAGCACCTTGTGGAGCTTGGAAGAGGGGATCAACCATGCCCTTCCCCCTTGTGATGTCTTGCTGGTCATCTGATATATCATAGGCCAAACCCTTCCATCTGTCCTTGTCAGTCTGCTGGCTCTCATCAATCTCTGCAGCAACAATTTTGAAACTTCCATTGGAAACCTTGGAGTTTGGAAGCCTTGAGTTAACCTTCCTCAAGCTGCTACCAAAGAAGGCTGAACTAGGAACTGAAACACCAGCTCCAGAGCTATTCAAGCTGAGCTGCAATATCACAGTACAAAAACCCTTTATTACTATTCAAACTATTTAGATAGTGGATTTGGTTTCTAACTGTAGTCAGAAAAATCCTAAATTCACGCATCTAGTGATTCAGAGTCATTCAATTAAGATCCGATGGTTAAAATATTCCACTTAGATCAAACGACCGTCAGATTCCTTCACTGACTGAAATTTAGGATTTTCCTATGGTAGGGGGGATCCATGTCCAAAGTGCACTCACTTATCATTGGTTCCAATTTCCAATTAGCTTGCCTCTCACATAGTAATTATTCTCTACCTTGGTATCATAATTGTGTTTTTTATATTACACAACACCAAATTACTAATAGTGAGCTTACAATCAAGTCATCAACATTATACAAGAACAGCAACAAAAGCCAGTATAAATGAGGGGAAAAAGTTTTAAGAGTAGGTTTCTTTTTCCTATAAAAAACTCATTCTTCAAATTTATTCTAATCTTGGTTTTGAAAATGTAACATACTCATACAAAAAAATATTAAACAAGTACTTCAAAACGTCTTAGTGTGTATATGGTTTGTGACACAAATGCTTTTCATTGTATTGGAAAGTAGGATTCCATTTTCTTAGATCAAGAACTTCAAAGACTATGTTTGGAATACGCACGCACTAAGCTAAAGAGATACTAGCACTCACTTCCCGGTAAAAAGCGAGTGAAATTCTTTTTATGGATCGAGATAAAAGTCTGTTCACGTTAGAGTCAGTAATATTTATAGACACACAAAATAATGACCATGCTCCATTAGATAAATAAGGTCTACCAGACTTGTTATTGGCATCTAAATAATGTAAACATATCTATATTAGTAACTAAATTTTACCTAAGAATGATTTGAGAAGTTAGGACAAGAGCAACTAATAAGGTTAAAAAGAAGGGAAAAACATCATACTGGAGTTCCATTGACAGCTCCAATAGTAGAGACTGAGGCAGCCATGACTGTGTAGAGAAAGAGAGCTACTTCAAACAAATGCAGATATGGTCCCTTGAGGCAAGCAGAATAAACCACAGGGAAGCAGAACTTATAGCAGTGGCTGAGTTGAGTGTACAGAAATTCATATCCAAAAGATTAGTTGTGAATCCATAACGTCCACACAATGAGGATGGCTTTAAAGCCACGTGGCAACAAAATAGTGCCTGGAAGATCTCAGCCACTTAGAGTCATAGATTTTGCGGTTTGGATTGAATCATTTTCCTGCATGCTCTATCAGTTTCAAGGAGAGCTTATTACCACACAAAGCTGCTAGAGCAGTCAAGCTCATCTCATCAACTCCAATCATTAGCTTCTGTTTGTTTCACTGGAAGAAAATTTGTGTTTATCTTACCATATGTGTATTAATATGTTTGATGGTTGGTTCACATTACTTCATTCATATTCAAGTCTGGAAACATCCGCAACTAACTCTTCTAATAAGGGTTTTCTTTTTCTTTTTCCATTCTCGGTGCCCAAAAGGTATCAGATATATACTAGTGTATTAATTGAAGTTGTTATTATCGTAAAAGCTATAATTGATAACCACATAGGATATAAGATCGTTTACATTAACAACAACAATAAAAAAATTGTTATTCTACAAAATGAAGTCGGTTATACGGGTAGAATTACGCTATTGAGATGTATTGCATTTTAAGTACACAAGACTTAGTAGAGATCTCGGTTTGAGTCTTTGTAAATAAAACTGCCTTTAATACTTTAATTGGAAAATTTTGCTACATATATAATAGTCTTACCTAACTCAAAATTGTGAGAAATTTAACACACGAAAAAAAGAATATCATGGTTGGTTTAGTTAATACATTAGTTTATATATATGATGCCTTTTGAGCATCGAGAATGGGAAAAGGAAAAAAACCCTTATGAATGCATTTTAACATAACGTGAGTGTTTTCAACTTGTATATGAATGAAGTAATGTGAACCATACATTTGTTACACCACTAAAATTCGCCAACAGATATATTAACACATTTGCTAAGATAAACACTTCTTTTCTTCTGGTGAAACAAACAGAAGCTAATGATGTAATGATTGGGGTTAATGCGGTGAGCTTGACTACTCTAGCAGCTTTGTGTGGTAATAAGCTCTTCTTTCAAACTGGCCTTTTATTAGTTGGGTCAGAAATAGCTAGTTTCATTATATTGCTGTTTACACTGATTTTTGGTAAACAAATATCCTCTTAGTTCGACTAAAGGAAGTTTAGATTCAGGGTCCTTTTGAGAAAACGCTTTGCCAAAGTGTTGTGTGTGAGTGAGTGTTTTTCGACAACAACAAACAATTCCGGTGAAACTGGATTTCATTAAACGCGGGTCAATTACAAAGAAGTCAAACAAATCAAAGTAGAGTAAAGTACACTCACCCCTCTCAAGGTTTATTAGAATTACACTCCACCTCATTCTTGTCTAAAATCTACACCCCACCCCATTTTATATAGATGCAAATTTAGTGACGAAAAATATTCTTCATTAATAATTAGTTATTATTTAAATTGTTAATCAATAATTTCAAAAAATATTTTCAATATAATCCAATAAATTTAAAAATGAAAACATCACAGTCCTCCTCATTCTCTCAATCGTGGTCTTCCTCCGTAAATTCACAATGCAAATTCTGCAATAACACACCCGACCGGTTTACAAACCATATCTCGAACATAGGGAAACATGCTTGTGTTTTCATATTTGGTAATAATTCAATTTTAATCAAAATAATCTCTTTATACCTCAAATTTTGAAAATTGGATTGTAGACCCAAAAAGCAAGACAAATGGGTGAAGAAAATAGAGAAACAAAATTAAGAAATATGAAGTGAATCGGAGGTTATTAGAACCCAACGATGCGGTGGAGCACCGTTTTTAACAAAATCCAACGACATCTTAAACCAACAGAGCGTTCGCTCGCAACTTAAAGGGGGTGAAGTTCACAAGAAGTAGTTGAACAGGTAGCTTTGGGAATGTGTGATTCACGTTCTGTGGTTCAGGTCGCAAACTTTGATGCATGGTGGTGCCATGGGGTTTCACATTCTGGGACAGTGGTCGTCGTGTTAAAGGGAGCAAAGGCTTGGTGGTGACCGTTTGTGGTGAGAAATATGATTTGGAGACAGATGGGACGTGGACTTAACAGACAGAGTGGATTGTTTTTTTAAATTTAATTCAGTAAAATTATTTTCATAAATTAATGTATGATAGTGTAAATGCATTAAACTTATTTAAATTTTAACTAATTTGTAATTATTTTTTATGGTTAATCCTCTAATTGGTCCCTGTGGTTGTGTGACCGTCTGAAATTAGTCCCTCCCGTAAAATCTAAGTCCTCGTGTTTGAAAAAGTGTGTGTAGCAGGTCCTCGCCGGAGGGACTAATTTCCACACACTTTCCAAACACGAGGACTTAGATTTTACGGGAGGGACTAATTTCAGACGGCCACACAACCACAGGGACCAATTAGAGGATTAACCCTATTTTTTATTAGTGACGAATTTGTTTTCGTCACTAAATTTTGCCTTTATAAAAAATGGGGTGGAGTGTAGATTTAAAAAAAGAATGGGGTGGAGTGTCATTCTTACAAACCTTGAGGGGGGTGAGTGTATTTTACTCATCAAAGTAACATGAAAACTACGAGAAACGTAGAATTCGACAAGAAACTACACAAAGGAACTGGAAATTGACAAGCTTAATGCAAGAAAACTAAAATGCCGGTTCTGCAACGTACTCCTCCATCATCACGTCTTGCTCCTTGAGTCTCATTGATGCGGACATTAGAGCTTTCTAGTGAATTTTTCAGAGTTTGAGTTGGGAACCCCTTTCTCTGCTGCTGCTTCTCCTATTTATAATGTTGTTTCTTCCTCCACGTTCTTGGCGGTTTTTCTTCAACACATGATGGCTTCGTGGGTTTGAATTTTAGCGCCTCACCCCACGTTTAGCCGGTAGCTTTGCGCACGTGACTTTAATTGGTTTGTTTGCGACGTGGGTGGCCTTGAGTTGTGGGTAACCGCCGCCATTTGTGGCATCGTGGGTATGCACACGTGCTGATAGTTGCTCACCACTTGGTAACTGCTTCCTTCGTCGAGTTTGTCGATTTGTCGAATTTTCCTTTATTTCCTTGACTTTGGGAGAGTGTTACCTGACGAGCCTCAAGCTTCATCATGGTTCTTCTTGTCGGGGAGTCATCCTCCTGACACCGGTGCCGATAATTGTAGCGTTAGAGATCTTGGCTCAACAGTTGCCCCCCCAAAAATGTTGGTTGTCGACTGCTTTAGCTTGAAGACACCAAGCATTTTTTATCGCACCCGTTCAATCTCAACGATTCAAATACTTTGTGCTCTTGACCGTTCGATCCTCAGGTCCAATCAGTAGCCATAACGTCTGATGACTTTCCACTAGCTGACAGTTATAGCCTTTTTAGGGCCATGATTTCATCTATGTCAAAAAGCTGGGAAATGACATGATTTAGTTAATGAAATAATCACTTGGACTCCAAATTTTATAAATTAATGCATAATGCGGCCTGGGTTCCGTTTGCCTCTCTGCTTATAAATATCCTATTAACATTTCTTGTTCAAACTTTACTTTCTTCCCCAAGCTTTCAGCTTTTTCCCCAAAGTTCTCACTTCAACTTCCTCCGTTTTCTTCGGAATACCTATCATTTCCTTCAATGGCTTCCGACCCTGAGCAGACCATTCCGTTGGCCACTAAGCTTAAATTGGATGAATCCAAACGCGTAGCAATCCCGGAACCTCCTAACGAAGCGGAGAAGAGAGCTATCTGGAAATCCCAGGTACTCATTACTTTCTCTGTTAATGGTACTTTACGCGCCATTTTGGGTCCTTTGAAAGCAGTGAAGCATGATAGGCCTAATAGTCTTCATGAGGAACATGAATCATTTCACCCTAGTGTTAGGGGAGAGGAGCTTATTTTGGCATTCCAACCTTCTTACCGTATGCCATTTCTAAACGACCCAAAACGGGCTTTTCGTTCAGCTCCTCCTAACCCTTCTGCTAACGACAAAGCCTACCTCAAATGGTTAGATAGGTTTGAGGAAGACAAGAGGCAACACTGAAAGGATGTCGGGATTCTCGACTTGATTCAGCTGTCGAGATCGCAAATCTCGTATAACCCTGCTATGCTATTGAGTGCGCTTTATTTTTGGGAGAGGTCTACTAATTGCCTTCATGTTCCCTTTGGCATGCTTACCCCAACCCTCTTGGATGTTGCTGCCATCACCGGATTATGGCCCATTGGTGATGATTATCACTCCGCGCCCGCAACTGCTAACCCCATTTCGATTCCTACTGACAATATTTCATTTAGTCGATTTATTAAGGACCATTATGTCGAGAGTGGTGAGGTGTCTGATGCTGAACATGTCGCATTCTTGTTGTATTGGCTGTCTGCTTATGTTTTTTGTACCAAGTCTTTGCGTATACCTGCCAAGCTTTTACCTTTAGCCAACTTACTCCACGAGGGTCGACAACTTGTTATGGCTAGGCTTGTTCTTGGCAACCTTTACCAAATGCTGAATGAAGCTGTCGAGGATATCCGGAATACCAAGACCGTTTCTCTGAATGCGGCTGGACCTCTTTGGCTATTTCAACTTTGGTTGAATGCGGTCTTCGAATCTCTCCTGCCGGTACAACATGATCCCCCAGCTGTTTCTAACACCAGGATTGATGCCCACAGGCTCGAGACCCTGACCCCGGCTTATGATGCGTCGAGCTTTGAAGCTGATTTCAGAAAATATTTCACCATGTTTCTTGAGCTGAAGCATTATCGCTCCAGTTTCTCTTCTTATAGCAAGGCTATTCGTGGCCCCTTCTGGCTGAGGAATTCTTACCCTAACGCTTGTGATTCTGCATTGCCCAAAGAACATCATATTACGCTCTGGAGGACCATCCTTTCGCCTAGGGTTTTAACTGTAGGCTTTGCTAGCAGTGATTATACTTTATGTGGCTACAACCCTCAATTGGTTTCTCGACAGTTTGGGCTTAGCCAAGCTCTGCCCAACACCTTGTTCGACAAGAGTCTTGTCTTGTACCCCGGGGCTATTAAGAGGGCTTCTGCTTTTGACACGACTGTCCATTTTTATAACAAGAAACTCCTCAACCTGAGCCCCTTCAACTACGCTCCTTCGTATTATGCCACTAGTGCTTTCAAAGCCTGGTGGTCTGAGTATTGGGCCCAAATTTCGAAGCCCCTCGTAGATTGTCTTCAATGCATGACGGATGCTTTTCTTTTGCAGAAACAGGACCTCAAGAAGACCAAAGGTATGCACCTAGCAGAAATCCGATCTTTTCAAGAGTTCTTTGGTGTAGTATATTATCCAACTCTTCGCCTTCGAGATACGGTTGCGAGGGCATCTCAAGTATTAAGGCAAAAATGGGAATCCAAAGCCAAAAAATCCAAGTTAGTTATTCCTCCTGGTGAAGAAGGTTTATCTTTTGTAATTCGAAAAACTGGCTTTGGGTTCCCATCTTTGCCTACGAGTAGGTTTGCATTGGCTTTTCCGCCGGTCTTGCCCAAATGGGTTGACCATGTAAATATAAATGTATTAGCCAATCAAGCTCTTCCTCCTCGAAAGTGAGTGACTTGGACTAAGTACCACTTATGGAACTTTCCATATCATGTGCCCGTCGAAATCTTCAACCACATATCGCTGAACATGTTTATTGGTCAAGGTAATATTTCGACTTGGCCTAGATTTTCCTATTTTACCTCTTAATTTCTCTTTTTATTTGCAGCTGAAGTCATTACCCAACCGACTCCTCAAGTTATTTCTCTGGTGGCTCATTCTTCTAAGGACAAGCCAGTTGTGATTGAGGACGATGATGATGATGATGAGGATGATAATGTCAGCCTTGCTGACAAACTTAAGGTATTTTCCTTTTAGCTTTTCCTTTTCTTTTTGGCCTCTTTGGAGTCTCGACTAATGTTTTCTTCGACAGGGCCGAAAAAGGAAAGCTAAGCCTGCCGCTTCGGTTAGCCGAAAGAAAGCCACAGGGGCTGGTGCTTCTACAGCTAGCAAGGCTTCTACATTGGTGTCTGATGCTCAGCCCGAAGGCGATGGCAAAGAAGGTGGTGGCGACGCCGCTATTCAGGTATGTTTCTCATTTTCGAGAGTACTTTGTGACATTTTAATTTGTGATTTTCTAATCTGGTCGTGTTTTGTTCTTTTCCTCAGGCTGATGTCCATGAGCATTCCATTTCCAATCCTCCATCCTGTGAAAATTCTCCAGCTCCCAACCCTGCAAAATCCAAAGCTGAGGGCGTCGAGAAGCCTCCCAAGGCTGCATCCTTGGCTAAAAAGACCTCGACGTCTGAGGGAAGGAGGAAGGTTAGGAGCAAATCTGGTCACAAATCTCCCCACCGTTCCAAGAGCTCTACCAACTCAAGCCCTTCCAAGGGGTCTACTTGCCAGGTACCCTTATAACTTTTCCACGTTCTGGTGGTTCCTTGACTGTGCATCTTATTTTATTAAAGAGGCCACTAAAAAGGCTTTCCTGATTTTCTCTTGTAGGAAACTCAAGGTGCAACCTCTCCCATTCGTGAAGCAGAAACTCTTCCTGGCAAGGATGCTAACCCCATGCCTCCTCCAAAGTCGACTGCTATTGTGCAGCTTTCGCCTCAAGCCAAGGGTGGCTCTTCATCTCATGTGTCTAGTGAAAAGCTTGACACCTTATTTGAGGAAGACCCACTGGCAGCTTTGGATGGCTTTCTCGATGGCACCTTGGAATGGGATTCTCCACCCCATCAAGCTGATGTTACTGCTGAGACTGCTCAGTCTAGTGGAATTGCCAACCTTCAGCAAATTGAGGAGAGCATGGGTCGGCTGAAGGCTATCGTGTTCGACAGTGGATTCCTCGACCGGATTCGAGTTGACTCTCAAACGAGTCATGCTGCTAAGGAATTGCTTGTCTTCCTGCTTGGTCAAAAGCTTGATTCTCATCAGGCTGCTGCTCTGGCCAACCTTCAATCTTTCTTGATGGATGCTTTAGCCACTTTTCATCAAGCCAAGGACGTTGGCCAAGCTGTTAGCCTCAAGGAAGCAAAAGTCTCTTCTGGTAAAGCTCAGGTTGCAGCGATGAAAGAAGACTTCAAGAAATTTACTGCTAGGAAGGTTTTAATTGCAGATGAAATTTCTGATGTCGACACTAAACTTGAGGAGCTGCATCGAGAGATTGCCAAGTTGGAGAAGAAACGAGCTAATTTGGTCGAAGAAGGCCCTGCTGTGAAGACTCAGTTGGATGCGCTTACTAAGGAATCCAAAGCTCTGATCATCTCGACAAAAGAGGTTATCAAGAATTTGGAGGTTGACCAGGCTGTGAAGAAGGATCTCGACGCTAAGATTGCTACCTTTGCTGACCGCTTGAATTCTTTTAAATTTCTGCTTTAAGATTTCCTTTTGTCAATGTGTAATGATGGCACTATTTCGATCATGGCCTTTGATGCCAAGTTTCATGTAACTTTTCGACAATGTTTCTGGCACTTAGGCCATATAATTTGACATTTAATTTGCCAAGTCTTTTCAGTTTCCACTATGCATTTATTCTGACGGCTATTTACTATTGTTGCGCCGTTCAAACTCCATCGCACCCTTTACGCAGTCGTTGCTTGGTTTCTGGGAAATAGGCCAATTTATTGCAATCCTATACCACGTTTTCTTGATTCAATGAAAGTCTTTGTCCATTAAAGGCCAAAGCTATTTATGATGGTAGTGGTAATTTACGTGGCCTGTAACCATAAGATGAAGAGTTGGCAACTGATTGCCATTAATTAATGCACTCCTTTGTTGTTATACTTTAAATAGAGCGTTTTTGGTTACTTCTCTTCAGTAACTTCTTCAAACTCTTCCTTACTTCTTTTCCAGAATTCCCTTCCTGTTTTTGACAAACTCCTTCAGCCATGGCTAGCCGTCGTATTCTTAATCAAATCCGGAGTTTGGCCTTTGATCAAGACCTGTTTTGGGAGTTACATTCTTTCCTTTCTTTGGCTGAAGAGCTTACTGGGCTCATCAACCAACTTCTGCAGCGGAATATTATTGCCTCTGTGAGAACTCCTCTCCTGGAGTTTCTGGGCCTTCTGCATGAAGCAGTGCCTCTGTATGAAGAACACCGGGAATTCACTGCTCGAGTGTTCTTTGATGAACACCAAATTGATGAGAAGATGGAGGAATTTGACGAGTTGAGGGCTGCTTTGAATCAAGTGGACCCTGAGGGGAGTGTGGGAGCTCTGAAAGCCTTGGTTGACAGGCTTTCCATTACTGCTCGCGAGGAGCTGGGTCTTTGACAGGAGAAATTGCGACTGGAATCTCAACAAGAAGATGTTCTGAGGCGCATGGAGCCTCTAAGGGCTAGATACAATAGTTATAGGGCCAACCCTCCCTTTTAGCGTTTTTTGCCATATCTGTAATGCTTCATTTCAATTAATAAAACATTCGACTTTTGGCAATTTATTTTTATTCCTTATTCGATGTTTATTTCATGCAACATTGGCTTATACGCTTTTAAGTATCTGCCATTTATTGTCACTTGTCGATTTCGACCCCCTAATTCCTTAATCGAGTAAGCGTTGTTTAAAAGTACTTTCTCGATTGCGAAAGGACCTTCCCAGTTTGGGGCCCACTTTCCGTAATGTTTATCTTTTTTGTCGACTGGTAAGATAACCTTCCACACGTAATCACCGGGCATAAACGATTTAACTCTAACCTTTTTATTGTAAGCTCTAGCAATGCGATCCTTTTGCCTTATTAGGGTATCTAATGCCAATAATCTTTCTTCGTCGAGATTGACTAATTCATCAAGCATCATATTCCAATAGTCTTCACTTGGAATTTCTTCTTGCTTTTGGATTCTACATGACCGTAAATACACTTCTGCTGGCAGCACCGCTTCTTGGCCGTCCGCTAGTCGAAATGGTGTTGCCCCGGTAGCTTCCTTAGGCGAATTCCTGTAAGCCCAAAGCACTTGGCCCAATGTTTGATGCCAGCTTTTAGGTTTTCGACCAACATGTTTCTTAATCAAGGAGATTAATGTTTTGTTGGCCGCTTCTACTTGGCCATTTTCCTAAGCATAATAAGGAGTCGAGGTTAGGAGTTTTATACCCCAAGATTCTGCGAATGATGCCACTTTTTTACCTACAAATACTGTGCCTTGGTCTGTAGTGAGTGACTCAGGTAACCCGAAACGGTACACTATGTGATTCTGAATGAAATCGATCACCGTGTCCTGAGTAACATTTTGTAGAGGAATTGCCTCTACCCACTTGGTAAAGTAATCTATGGCCACTATTATGTACTTATGTTGCCTAGAAGAACATGGGTTAATCTCGCCAATTAGGTCTAAAGCCCACCCTCTAAATGGCCACGGTTTAATGATTGAGTGCAATTCACTTGCTGGCACATGTTTCTGGAAATCTTGGCATCCCTTAGCATATTCCATGCAATCCTTCATGATAGTAGGCCAATACATCCCTTGTCGAAATAGGATCCACTTCATCTTGATTCCTGCCTGATGGGAACCACATAACCCATCGTGAACAGCTGCGATTGCTATGAACGCGTCGTCTTCACTTAAACACTTCAGTAGTGTTCCGTCGACGTGCTTCTTGAATAACTCGTTTCCCATGACGACATAGTTCATCGCCCTGTACTTTGTTTTTCTATCTGTGGTGCCCACAGGATTTTGCAAGTAATCGACAATTGGCTTTCTCCAATCATTAGGTGCCATATTGTTAATGATCAGGATGTCGAGGTCAGAGGGGTTTAGTTTTTCTTTGACCTCGATGAGCTCTTTCAGCCTAAATTTATCGACCACGTATCCTGACGCGATTTGTGCTAATTCATTGGCCTCTTGATTGTCTATCCTGGAAACATGGCCTATTCCAGCCTCGTCGAATTTGGCCAACAAATTATTCGCTTTCGTGTAGTATCTAGCTAGATTTTCACTAACGCATTTGTATTCCTTGGTAAGTTGCTTTATCACCAACTCAGAATCTCCTTTTATGACAGCATTCTTTGCCCCAAGGGCTATCAAGATTTCGAGGCCTGATATTAACGCCTCATACTCAGCCTCATTGTTCGAGCAGTTACTCTTAATCCTAAACTTGAATTTCGTAGGGATGCCCCCTGGGGATACTACGAACATCCCGATTCCGGTTCCATTTTTATGGCTGGAACCGTCGAAAAATAGCTTCCAAGGTTGGATGCCCACATAAGTTACGATTTCTTTAGGCGAGGTATGATTTGCCAAGAAATCGGCAATTGCCTGCCCCTTAATTGCTTTTAGTGGGGCATAAGTTAGTGAATATTCGGTTAGGGCCAAAGCCCATTTACCAATTCGACTGTGCAAGATCTCGAAAGTCAATGCAAACCCTCATCTTCCCATTCTTCTTGATTACTGGGACCACGTTGGCTAACCAATCCACATATCGAGCTGTCCTGATAAATTTGCACCTGAGGAGCCTTTCGATTTCTTCTTTGATTTTTACCAACACATCTGGATGGAACCTCCTAGGTAATTGCTTGACTGGTTTCTTATCTTCTTTGATGGGTAACTGCAATTCTACCAGTTCTCGACTAAGTCCTGGCATTTCATCATAATCCCAAGCGAAACAGTCTTTGAATTCTTTGAGTAATTTCACCATCCTATCCTTTAACTCTGGGTCAATAAGAGCACTAATGTATGTTGGCTTCTTTTATGAGCCATCACCCAAGTCCACTTCTTCCAAAGGGTCCTGTGCTTCCATTTTCTTGGAAATGTCGATCGCTGGCTTCTCGAAACCCAATGGGCTATCATCGTAGATGCAATCCAGCCTTAAATTACGGAGATCTTCAAATTCTTCGACACTCTGCTCGTCTTCTTCCAAGCGCGTATTATCCTTATTCGTTGTTGCCTCCTCCCGAGATGTCATTTCGACAGGCAGAATTGAGACATTAGCTTCTTCAATAGCCATTTCTTTGGCCATTCTTTCGGCCTCTAAGGCCGTTCTTATTTTATTTTCGGCTGCGTAAGCCGAAATTCGAGCTATGCTCGAATTAATCATCTTTACCACTGGTTTGCCACTCAGTACTGGCATCTTTTTCTTCATCGCTGTGCCATCCACTCATGGCATCAGGTTTGCATGCTTCATTGAGGTTTAGCCCCCGGATGGGATCCAGTGTCACTGAGTACTCTGAGTATAGGTTGAAATATTGATTAGCCACTGTGTCCAAAGGAGCTATGGTGGCTAGGCTCTTCTCGAAGTTCTTCTTACCAACGTAACTTGTCTCTGCTAAGTAGTAGCTTTGATCTGCTTGTACATTTTCGACGACCCCATCAGATTTCCAAATGGATATACGTTGGTGCAAAGTCGAGGGTACTGCCCCCACGCCATGAATCCATTCTCTTCCCAGCAGCAAATTGTAATTAGCCTTTGAAGGGACCACAATGAACAGTGTGGAGCGGGCCACCGTTCCTACTGTTATGTTTAGCATGATTGCCCCCAGGGAAGAACCCGTCTTTCCTTCATAATCAGAAAGTACCATATCATGTGGGATTATATCTGCTTCAGTTTTACCCAACTTTTTGAGCATAAACCCAGGCATCAGGTTGATTGCAGCTCCCCCGTCGACAAGGACTTTATTAACTCCTTTCTCCTCGACTTTGGCCCAAACAAATAATGGTTTCAAATGGCTCTTCATCTGCTCAGTTGGCCTCTGGAAAATAGCTCTCTCATCCTCGACAGATCCTCTCTGCATCACATAATAACACAAAGGGTTGTCATCTGGTTCTTCCTCGACATAGTAATCTTCTTCGCTTTCTGTAACCTCTGAGATTCTGTCGAATTCAGCAGGTAAGATAGACACTATGCAGATGATATTGAGGTCTTCTCCATCACTGTCGTCGAAATCTTCGAGCATGTCTTCATCCTCATCCTCAACAGCCTCTTTCCCCTTTTCCTTGGCCGGGTTTGGTGGCACAGTTGTTCCTTGTTTAATGGCGTGGTCGAGCTGATTGATAATCGACGCCATACTAGGTTCATTGCGAAGGTTGTCTTCTGGCTTTATGTCCCAAAGTGAACGGAACTTGCCACCTCTTTCCCTTTCTGCTTTCCTTTTCCTCAGGAAGCGTCTGAACTGAGTTCTGGTCATTTGTTCAGGAGTATAGTAGTTCCCAGAGCCATAGGAGTAGCTTCGCGACACACGAGAATTGTTGATGTAAGAGGATCCCTGGCCCAGGTCGATTTTCTGCCACTTCTGGTGTTGTTTTGGCCTTGGGGGTGCTGGTCTGAACCATTGGTTTTTTGGCAACCCAGCATCAGGGACGTAAGTCTTGTCTTTATTTCTCGACTTCTGGCCTTTATGGCCATCGAGTTCCTGGCCTCTTTCAACCCACTCCTCATGGGGATATTTCAACCTCCTAGACACAGGCACTTTGTTCTGATAATGCCTTTTCATTTCAGAATCTTGGTAGGCTTTGGCTGCAGACTTGTCGAAAACGGCGCTGCATCGAGAGCACAGCATGACTTCTTTCTCGCCATCTTTGCTCCGGGACAGAAACTCAACAAGAGTTTCTCCGGCCTTGAGGTAAACCTCCTCTAAGCTCACCTCCTTCTCGACCTCTGGCTCTTCGACAGCAATGTTTTCCTCCTTTGCCTCTCCAAGTGTCAAGCCCAGATCTAGCTTTTCAGAAATGTCGACCATGCCAATGTAGAAAGGTTCTACATAGTTGGCCTCATCTACCTGCAACGGATCAGAGTCAATCTTCATTTGGCCTTTGGCTTTTTCATCATACTTGAGTCTTCCTGAATCCAATGCCCCCTGCACAAGATCCCTGAAACGAACACACTGTGAGGTCCAATGACCAAAAAAGTTGTGATACTTGCAGTATTTCTTCCCTTTCCTTTGTTCAGGAGAAGGAAGCTTTTGGTCTTTAGGGACCACAAGCAAACCATCAGACACAAGTATATCATAAATTGCATCACATTTGGTCACATCAAAAGTATAAGTTTTTACTGCAGGAATTGTGTTCTTGGGGCTTTCTTCCCCAAGTTTGTTTTCATATGGTTTTAATGCTTTACAAACATAAGGATCGCCTGGCTGGAGTTCAGCCAGATTGACATCATTTATGTCGACGTCTGTAGGGACTTCTCGATAAACACATGGACTTTCACACTGGGTCAGTGTCTATGTACGCTACTTTTTCCTTCTTTGGCCACTTAGTAGTCTTGGCCCTTTCTTCAGACTTTTCAGCCTTTAGTAATTCGATATGTCTCACTCTGTCTGCGAGTAGGGACATATCTCGAATATACTGAGTATCGATTTTCTTTCTAATGGAATACTCTAGACCACCAGCGGCTAAAACAACTAACTCGTGTTCAGGGACATGAGTGAAACATCGAGATTTAAGCATCCTAAACCTGTTTAGATAATCATCAATGGACTCTGCTGGCTTTCTTTTGACACTAGCCAAATCTTTCAAACTCACCTTGCACTCTCCCCTAAAGAATTGTTCATGGAAAATTCTTTCCAATTGGGCCCACGTATGGACTGACCTAGGGGCGAGGGTGGTGAACCAGGTAAATGCGTTCTTAGTTAAAGAACTCGGGAAGTACTTCATCTTTAAATTTTCATTGATGGCTAAATCCCCTGCTTCGATCTGGTACCTGGCTATGTGTTCTACAGTGGACTCTCCTGAATCCCCATAGAACTTAGTGAATTTGGGGACCTTCCAGCCTCGAGGAAGTTCTGATTCGAGAACTTCTTCTGTAAAGGCCGACACAAAATGGGGCCTATTCACGAAACCTACGTTGAAGCCATGCTGGTTCAACAATTGTTCCACTACAGCAGCAACATTTTGTTGCCCCCAGCGTTCTGGTGTCGAATTCTTTCTAGTACGCCATCAGCGTGTTCTTCCCTGTTCACCATATACACATTTTGCAATGGTGGCTGCACTATCTCGTTTCCCCTAAACAAAAGGGTTTGTCCCCATATTTTGGTGTGGTGGCGCCTGATAGCGCACAGGGGCAGGGACATGGTTAGGCAATAGGACTTAGTTAACCCCTGTTGCTGGTTGAATTTCGACTGGTGCCCCCAGGGCTGTAGCCAAACGATCCATCTGACGTGCCAAATGCTGATTATTGGCATTATTATTTTGGAGCACAGGGTTAATTAGTTCACCTATCTGACGAGATAGCATGCTAACCATTTCATGGTTACTATCATCTACTTGCTGCCTAATGGCTTGAAGTGAACCAGTGTTCATACCTGTAGACAAATAAATTTGTGAACTGGACCCAGGGATAGGGCCAGGAGGACTAACTCGACTCCCTAAATTTAGCATTGTCCCATTTGCCCCAAAGGGGGGTATGCTGAATGGAGGAACACTTTCAGGGAACGTCGAATATGTGCCTTGTATGCCTTGCATCACAGATGTAGGCATACCATAAGGCATGTCTCCTCTTGTAATAGTTGGAACAATTTGTGCCTGCACTGATGTAGATACAGGTATGTCTGCAACTGCAGAAATTGCCACGTTCTGGGTTGGCATAGTGGTGTCAGGTCCCATCCCAGTAGACACTTCTTCATTTTGTTACCGCTACTTCCCCCGGGGCTGCTCTGATTGCCCACGTTAGACCCTTGGGGGGAGGTTCTTCCTCGATTGCTTGCCATACTTACAGTCTTACCACTTCTCAGGTGCATATAAAACGTAAACCACAATCAAGGCAAGTAACAAATACCAGATATCATGCAATACACCAAACACACAAAACGCTTCTGTAAAACTTAGTTTTCACAAAAACGGTCCCACTGGGCGTGCCAATTTGTTTACACTGATTTTTGGTAAACAAATACCCTCTTAGTTCGACTAAAGGAAGTTTAGATTCAGGGTCCTTTTGAGAAAACGCTTTGCCAAAGTGTTGTGTGTGAGTGAGTGTTTTTCGACAACAACAAACAATTCAGGTGAAACTGGATTTCATTAAACGCGGGTCAATTACAAAGAAGTCAAACAAATCAAAGTAACATGAAAACTACGAGAAACGTAGAATTCGACAAGAAACTACACAAAGGAACTGGAAATTGACAAGCTTAATGCAAGAAAACTAAAATGCCGGTTCTGCAACGTACTCCTCCATCATCACGTCTTGCTCCTTGAGTCTCATTGATGCGGACATTAGAGCTTTCTGGTGAATTTTTCAGAGTTTGAGTTGGGAACCCCTTTCTCTGCTGCTGCTTCTCCTATTTATAATGTTGTTTCTTCCTCCACGTTCTTGGCGGTTTTTCTTCAACGCATGATGGCTTCGTGGGTTTGAATTTTAGCGCCTCACCCCACGTTTAGCCGGTAGCTTTGCGCACGTGACTTTAATTGGTTTGTTTGCGACGTGGGTGGCCTTGAGTTGTGGGTAACCGCCGCCATTTGTGGCATCGTGGGTATGCACACGTGTTGATAGTTGCTCACCACTTGGTAACTGCTTCCTTCGTCGAGTTTGTCGATTTGTCGAATTTTCCTTTACTTCCTTGACTTTGGGAGAGTGTTACCTGACGAGCCTCAAGCTTCATCATGGTTCTTCTTGTCGGGGAGTCATCCTCCTAACAAAGGTGTCGATAATTGTAGCGTTAGAGATCTTGGCTCAACAATTGCTCCTGAATGTTAATTTAAAAATTTCAGTTTTTTTATTATATTTTATGATCTAAAATATTCACCTTTCATTCCTTAAGTGAATAGTTA
The DNA here is from genome assembly GCF_012489685.1 of Lotus japonicus. Taxonomy (NCBI): domain Eukaryota; kingdom Viridiplantae; phylum Streptophyta; class Magnoliopsida; order Fabales; family Fabaceae; genus Lotus; species Lotus japonicus. Next base: position 12,754,986 of record NC_080041.1, on the reverse strand, counting down.
GTATATGTTGTATTGCTTCCATTGTGAAATGCTAATAATAAAATTGATCAAGTCTTTCTTTTCTACCTTTTTCTTAGTTTAGATTTTAGGATTCCTAATGATTTTCTTTGATAGGAATTAGCTTCCTATCATAGAGCAGGAAAAGATTTATGAATAAGAGATCAAAACTGTTGATGCAATGTAATATTTGTAGAGCTGAGTAAGCGGGTCGAAATTCGCGAGCCGGCCCGCGAGACCGCGCAGACTAGTACGGGTTATAGCCTGAAAAATAAATGACTACTTAACTGCGGGCCAGTGAGGGCGAAAAAGGGGTAAGAGAGACTAAAGTCTGCAGGCCGGCCCGCAGGACCGCGGATTAGTGTGGGCTATATAGCCCGGAAAATAGATGACCGCTAAATTGTGGCCCTTCCTGGGGCGGACCATCCCATGTACCCAGCTCTAAATATTTGGGACTAAAAATTCAATTTTTGAAGTTTAAGGATTCCGATTGCACCTTTGTATCAAGTAGGATACCAAAAGTACAATTAAGCTAAAATTTCAACAAGATAAATCACGTTAGCACATGAAAGGAGATTTTGATCGCAGAGAGCACACTGCTTCAGGAGATAACAATGATGATTGATGCATGATATACAAAGACAATTTCATCGTTAACCTCGAAAGCCCAAAGTTTATCATCCACTAGCTCTATAGCTCTCCCTTCTCATGCATGTCATGTCTCAAAGACAAAAAAAAGTTTCACAGCTTTGAAGTGACAGAAACCAGAAAGTCATATAGTAGTGTGAATATGGTATATATATATTGTCCCTGTTTCCCAACTCTTGTTGCACCTTCCTTTGTTTCATCAAGCTACTTTCTAAAACTGTGTGGCTGATTGTTTGTATGTGTAGTGTGTTTATGAGCTTGTATATTATTAATTTGTCTCATTCTTTTTGGACTGATTTGTCTCGAAGAGCAGAGGACTAAAATTTCTGTTAGAGTCCCACATTGGCTAGAGATGTGGCTAAGCAATTGCTTATATATGGTTGTGCAAACCTTAACTCTTAAGCTAGCTTTTGGATTGAGTTAGGCCTCCTTCACTTAAGAAGGAGGTTTTGATCCTTAGGAGCTAGCAAGGGCCGGCTCGCGAATTTCGACCCGCTTACTCAGACAAATATTACATTGCATCAACCGTTTTGATCTCTTATTCATAAATCTTTTCCTGCTCTATGATAGGAAAAAAAAGACTTAGATCAATTTTATTATTAGCATTTCACAATGGAAGCAATACAACATATACTAATTATTCACTTAAGGAATGAAAGGTGAATATTTTAAATCATAAAATATAATAAAAATCTGAAGTTTTTAAATTTACATTCAGGAGCAATATAATGAAACTAGTTATTTCTGACCCAACTAATAAAAGCTCTGTTTGAAAAAAGAGCTTATTACCACACAAAGCTGCTAGAGTAGTCAAGCTCACCTCATTAACCCCAATCATTATATTATATAAGCAATTGCTTGGCCACATCTCTAGCCAATGTAAGACTCTAACAATTTCCAATCCTAATTTAGTGTCTCATACTCTACTCTATTTCACCAGTAAAATTTTGTTATATCAAGTACAAAAATCATGGGTATGGCACATATAGACAGTTTATATTCACATAACATAATTTTATTGATGGATTAAAGAATTGAATGAGAAATCAAATGGGGTCAGAAGATTTCCGTCCCAAAAATAGACATCAGAAATAAAACATTAAAATATGAGGTATAATCTAATCTAATCATCTAATAGACCGGCCTCATACCATGGTTAATTAGTGGCCAACAACTAAACCTGAATTATGGTGGGATTATAATATGTTCACATTTAGCAACTGGCAGATAAATAAGACATTATATTAGTTGAATTAAAGTCACCATTAACAATATCCAGCCAAAAAAGCCGCAATGACTCATTAACTCTATGCTAAGAAACTAGCTTAGGTAAAGCATGCATTATGTACTCATAAAGCTATTATAGTAATCACATTTTTACAATCCCCAACAAATGATGATGATTGGGTATTCAATCACAGTCGCATTAGGAAAAAAACTTTATGAATCAAACCCTTTTGAGGCACAAAAGAGGAAATTATTTCCCTCACTGCCAATGAATATGTTGGCCATAAAAGAGACCCAGAAGAACATCCTCTAAAGGTGAGAATGTCCTTTTTTGGTTTATCAAACTATTATCTCATCCGATAGCTGAAAGCTTAATCCCCATATACTATTAAACAGTGCTCACTAAGGTGGACAATTTATATTTTAGTCTACCGATGCACTCAGAGGTGTATTTTTAACAATTTAAATCAATGTATTTTTCCCTCCATTACACTTTCCCTCCCACCCCATTCCAACCAACCATCAATCCACCACCGTCGCCATCCCAACTCCTCTCCTTCTCCAATTTGACCAGATCTACATAACAATATTGAGGGATAAGTTCTTGGGCTCCAAGAACTGCTGTTAACATATCTCCATCACCCAACCTTCATCCACCCTTAGTTACCGCAGATTAAATAAGATTTCTTATTCAAATCTTCCAATCTATTCTTGGTTGAGGTCGAAATTACTAGTTCATCTTCAAATCGAATGTTTCTTTGTTTCAATTTCTTGTTTCAGATCGGTTGAGGTCGAATTTGTTTTTGGGTCATTCAAATGTAGATCTTCGACAGGATCATCACGGAGGTTGTGCGTGGCGAATGGAGCGGGGAAGGGCGAAGGGCGCGTAAAGGTGCAGTGGCTCTGGTCGTGATGTACCAAACGCGGCATGAGCGATGTTCTGAAGAGCATAAAGGTCAAAACTGTAAGATCAAGGTTTGATCAGTGGTTGCATCTCTATGTTTTGATGATTACAATTGAGGTTTGTGATGATGAACAATTGTGGTACCCTAACGTTTGTGTTTTTTAAGTTGTGACAAACAGGTTCTGAATCTGACCCAAGCCTATTCGTTCAGAAGAAGAAGAACCAAGTGTTACTAAAAAGAGAGCTCATTAACCTACCATGTTCGTTCTGAACAGTGGCAAATACTTCAAGAGCTCTGAAGATGGAAGCTCTCAAGAAGATCTGAAGAACTCAAGTCAGTAGTTCTGAAGACCAGATGTTCCAGTGGAACGGTCCAGAAGCAGAAGACTCAAGTTCTGAAGACTTGCAAGAAGTTGGTTCTGAAGACCCAGGCTATTCTAGCTCTGACCATCAGAAGTTCTGAGGAACTTGTTCAGAAGTAGAAGTTTCATGGTCAGAAGAATCCAAGCTTCAATCTGACGATGATCAGAAGCTTCATCAACGTTCATCTGAAGCTCCTTCATCACAAGTCAACTGGTGAAAGGACAGGTCGCTATCACAGTACAACGTCGTACAAGTCTCAGTCTGTCCGCCACCTACCTTGTACAGCCTAGCAGTCTGATATTACAGAATTGCCACTCTAACGGATAAAACCCTAGCAACGGCTACATCACAAGTCTTGGAGTATATAAAGGCTGAAGAAAGAAGAAGGAGGCTAAGAAACTTTGCTGAAAATATTCAACACAAACGAACCATTCTCTTAGCATTATTTCTTCACTGTTCTTAAACATCTGAGTTTACTATTCGCTTGTTAGAAGCACTCATTGTAAACCCGAAACCTTTTACATCATATTGTAAAGTTCATCAAGAGACCAAGGTTGGTCGGATCTTGAGAGGACTGAATCAAGGCTGATTCAGTATTTAGCTAGTCTTAAGAGGATCGGTAGATCAGCTTCTTAAGAGGATACTAGTGAGAAAATCAGTGTACTGTTAGTCACTTAGCAGGTTGCAAAGTGCAGTTGTAACACTCATTGATTTTAGTGGATTGCCTTCATCAGAAGAAGGAAGAAATCACCTTCATAGGTGGACTGGATTAGCTTGAGCTTTTATCTCAAGTGAACCAGGATAAAATACTCGTGTGCTTTACTTTCTATTATTCAGCACTTAGTTTTTATCTTTGAGTTTTGAAAAAGCCAAAAGTATAACCGAGTACAAAAACTCTATTCAAACCCCCCTTTCTAGTGTTTTTCGCACCTTCAATTGGCATCAGAGCTCCGGTTCTGATTTTAACACCTAACAGTGTTCAGTGATCCAGAACCTTGTGTGAAAAACAAGCAATGACCCAAGCCAATACTTCCGCTGACAACAACAACAACAATCAACTCAGAGCACCAATCTTTGATGGTGAAAAGTTTGAGTACTGGAAAGATAGAATAGAATGTTATTTCCTTGGCACTGACCCAGATCTCTGGGATATGGTCATTGAAGGCTATACTGATCCAGTAGATGCTTCAGGAGTGAAGATCCCTCGTTCTGAAATGACTGACGCTCAGAAGAAGCGTTTCAAGGATCATCACAAGGCGAAGTCCATGCTATTCAGCTCAATATCATATATTGAGTATGAGAAGATCTCTGACAAAGAAACTGCTAAATCCATCTTTGACTCATTGGTCATGACGCATGAAGGAAATGAAGAGGTCAAGGAAACCAAGGCTCTTGCTCTCATACAACAATATGAGCAGTTTAAGATGGAATCTGGTGAAACCATTGAGGAGATGTACTCAAGGTTTCAAACTCTGATTGCTGGAATCAGAGTGCTAAACAAGGGCTACTCTACTGGTGATCATGTCAAGAAGATTATCAGAAGTTTGCCTAAAGAGTGGAGAGCTTTTGTCACTGCTCTGAAACTCTCCAGAAATTTGAACTCTTTGAAGTTAGAAGAGCTCGTGAGTCATCTCAGGAGCCATGAGATTGAACTCAAAGGAGACAAGCCTCAGAAGAAAGACAAGTCTATTGCTCTTAAGTCAAAGTCTGACAAAGCAAAAGCCTATCAGGCTGAAGAGGAAAATTCATCTGAAGAGCTATCAGATGCGTCTGATGATGAAGAGCTGTCTCTTTTCACAAAGAGGTTAAGCAAACTCTGGAAGAACAGATATAGCAAAGGCAAATGACCAAAGAAAAGTTCAGGAAGATATGAATCTTCATCTGGTCAGAAGAAATCATCTGGAAAGGAAGTCACTTGCTTCGAGTGCAAGGAATCTGGGCACTACAAGAGTGACTGTCCCAAGCTTAAGAAGGACAAGAGACCAAGAAAAGTCTTCAAAAAGAAAGCCCTCATAACCTTTGATGCAACTGATTCTGAGGAAGCTGAGTCAGAAGAAGATGAAGCTGTGGAGGCTCTAATGGCTACCACCAGCAGAGGTGCTGAAGCTTCAGAAGATTATTCAGACTCTGAAAATGATGATGAGGTATTCTCTGACTTCTCTCTATCTGAGCTAAGAACTGCTTTATCTGAAATAATGAAGAAACATGATATTTTGCTAAATAAGCATAAAGAGCTTAAAAAGAAATATGCTGCTAAAACCAGTTCTTCAGAAGTTCATGAGAAGTCAGTCTCTGAACTCATGGATGAAAACTATATTCTTGTTAATGACAATGCTGTTCTTCGTGCTAAAAATAATGTGTTAGAAGACCAACTTGCATCATCTGATGTTAAGTATGAGACAAAATATGAGAAAGCGTTTCAAAAGTTCCTTGCAAAGGGCATAGACAGAAGTCTTATGGCTTCAATGATCTATGGCATGAGCAGAAATGGGAACAGTGGCCTTGGCTACTTTCAATCCATGAAAGATGAGTCAATTCAGTCCAAACGTGAACCCTTGCATAAACATTTCGTTCCCGCTGGCACTGTCATTCCAGAAAAGGTTACACCAAAGATGGTGAAACCAAAGGGGAAGTTTAAACTTGATATGTCTAAATATTATACTCAAGTTCCTTTGCATTATCCTCCTGTTGCACCCAAAGTTCCAAGAACTTCTGGGAAAACTAACAAGAAAGGACCCAAGATGTGGGTACCTAAAGCAAAAATTATTCCTGTTGCAGACGTCTTATGCAGCTCAGTTAAGACACCTGTCATGGTACCTGGACAGTGGATGCTCGCGACACATGACGGGCACAAGGTCTATATTCCAAGAACTGACACCGCTTAAGTCAGGAGGAGACGTTGGCTTTGGAGGAAACCAGAAGGGAAAAATTATTGGAAAAGGTTTCATAGGAGATGGAAAAATTCCAGTTATCAATGATGTACTTCTGGTGGAAGGATTATTTCACAACTTGCTCTCCATAAGCCAAATTGCTGACAAAGGTTACGATGTGATCTTCAATCAAACCAGATGCAAAGCTGTTAGTCAAACAGATGGATCTGTTTTGTTTTCTGGGAAGAGGAAAAACGATATTTACAAAATCAGATCTTCTGAACTGCTATCTCAGAAGGTTAAGTGTCTCATGTCAGTTAATGATGAGCAATGGATCTGGCACAGACGTCTAGGACATGCAAGTCTCAGGAAAATTTCTCAACTTAGCAAGCTAAATCTCGTCAGAGGATTGCCTCGTCTGAAGTATTCATCAGAGGCTCTATGTGAAGCTTGTCAGAAGGGTAAATTCACCAAGAAGCCTTTTAAAGCAAAGAATGTAGTATCTACAACAAGGCCCCTTGAGCTACTTCACATTGATCTCTTTGGACCAGTGAAAACTGAATCCATTGGAGGAAAGAAGTATGGGTTAGTCATTGTAGATGATTATAGCAGGTGGACATGGGTAAAGTTCCTAAAGCACAAAGATGAAACACATACTGTGTTTACCAACTTCATTACCCAAGTTCAAAAGGAGTTTCAATCTTCCTTGATTACTGTCAGAAGTGACCATGGTGGAGAATTTGAGAACAAAGCTTTTGAAGAATTATTCAACTCTCAAGGAATCTCTCATAACTTCTCTTGTCCTCGCACTCCTCAACAAAATGGAGTAGTTGAAAGAAAGAATAGAACTCTTCAGGAGATGGCTCGCACCATGATGCAAGAATCAAGTATGGCCAAGCACTTCTGGGCAGAAGCAGTCAACACTGCATGCTACATCCAGAACAGAATCTCCATTAGACCAATTCTGGAGAAAACTCCTTATGAGCTATGCAAAGGAAGACAACCTGACATCTCTTACTTCCATCCATTCGGAAGTACTTGCTTCATGCTCAACACTAAGGAGCAATTGGGTAAATTCGATTCCAAAGCTTTAAAATGTTATTTTCTTGGTTATTCTGAAAGATCTAAAGGTTTTAGAATTTATAATATTATTCATCAAACTGTTGAGGAATCCATCCAGATTAGATTTGATGATAAGCTTGGCTCAGAAAAGTCAAAGCTGTTTGAAAGATTTGCAGATTTAAGCATTGACTGTTCAGAAGCAAATCAACCAATGAAAAGCCCAGAGGATGTTGCTCCAGAGGCAGAAGCATCTGAAGATTTTCCAACAACTTCTGATCCACTTCAGAAGAAGAAAAGAATAGTTGCTTCTCATCCAGAAGAACTGATCATTGGCAACAAAGATGCTCCCGTCAGAACCAGGTCTATGCTCAAACCTTCAGAAGAGACTCTTCTGAGTCTGAAGGGACTTGTGTCTCTCATTGAGCCGAAATCAGTTGATGAAGCTCTTGAAGACAAAAGTTGGATTCAAGCAATGCAAGAAGAGCTAGATCAGTTCACCAAGAATGATGTATGGACCTTAATGCCCAAACCCAAAGGTTTCCATGTCATAGGAACCAAGTGGGTATTCAGAAACAAGCTGAATGAAAAAGGAGAAGTAACAAGAAACAAGGCAAGACTGGTAGCTCAAGGCTACAGTCAACAAGAGGGAATTGATTACACTGAAACCTTTGCTCCTGTAGCAAGGCTTGAAGCTATAAGGCTACTGATTTCCTTCTCAGTAAATCACAACATCATTCTCCATCAGATGGATGTCAAAAGTGCCTTCCTCAATGGCTACATTTCAGAAGAAGTGTATGTCAAGCAACCTCCTGGCTTTGAAGATGACAAACACCCAGAGCATGTCTACAAGCTCAAGAAGTCACTTTATGGATTGAAGCAAGCTCCCAGAGCGTGGTATGAAAGGCTCAGCTCCTTTCTTCTACAGAATGAGTTTGTAAGGGGTAAAGGTGACAATACTCTTTTCTGCAGAACCTATAAGAATGACATTCTTATAGTTCAGATTTATGTTGATGATATCATTTTTGGTTCTGCTAATCCCTCCTTGTGCAAGGAATTTTCTAAGTTAATGCAGGCTGAATTTGAAATGAGCATGATGAGAGAACTTAAATACTTCCTGGGAATTCAAATAGATCAACGACCAGGAGTCACCTATATCCATCAGAAGAAGTACACCCTGGAACTTCTGAAGAAGTTCAACATGAGTGACTGCAACATCTCAAAGACTTCAATGCATCCAACATGCATTCTTGAGAAAGAGGAAGTTTCCTCTAAGGTTTGTCAGAAGCTCTATCGTGGAATGATAGACTCTCTTCTTTACTTAACTGCATCTAGACCTGATATATTGTTTAGTGTGCATCTCTGTGCTAGATTCCAATCAGATCCTAGAGAGACTCACTTAACTGTTGTTAAGAGGATCCTCAAATATCTGAAAGGAACTACTAACCTTGGCTTGATGTATAGAAAAACATCAGAGTATATACTTTCAGGTTTTTGTGATGCTGACTTTGCTGGAGATAGAGTGGAAAGGAAAAGCACCTCTGGAAGCTGTCATTTCCTTGGATCAAATCTTGTATCTTGGTCAAGCAAAAGACAGAACACAATTGCTCTATCAACTGCTGAAGCAGAGTATGTCTCAGCTGCCACTTGCTGTACACAAACCATATGGATGAAGAACCATCTAGAGGACTATGGATTGTCTATGAAGAAGGTTCCTATCTACTGTGACAACACAGCTGCTATTTCACTCAGCAAGAATCCTATTCTACATTCAAGAGCAAAGCATATAGAGGTAAAGTATCATTATATTCGTGATCATGTACAGAAGGGTACTCTATCATTAGAGTATGTTGATACTGACCATCAGTGGGCAGATATCTTTACTAAGCCCTTGGCAGAAGATAGGTTTTTATTTATTCTTGAAAACCTGAACATGGATTTTTGTCCAGAGTAAGGTTTTCTTCAGAACTTCTGACCAGGGTCCCTGTGAAGTCATCAGATGTTACCCCTTTCAAAAGTTACTCGATCAGAAGCACTTAACCCACTGGTTAAACTTCTGTGGTAGACAACAATACACGTGTCACTTCATTTGTGACATAGTTCCTTGAGTCGCGTGGTATATCTGCTATAATGATGATGTCTACTCTCCTCTACTATGCTATTTTCAGACTATATATTTTATAACCGTTGATTTTGCCTTTAATTTCTTAGAAAAACTGTCAACGGTTACCATTAAACCCACTATATGCACTGTCACACACGATCTCCCACTCACTTACACTTACGGTTTTGAAACTATCCGTGTGCATTGCATTCATTCATATTCCTTCCTCCAACATTTCCTCCTCTCTCTGAACCCTAAACCTCCATCTCTAAGAATCATGGGCAAATCAAGGAAACCTAAGGCGAATGTTCCTGCTTCTACCACACAAACTGCCAAAGATCAAGAGAAGCAAAGATTCGAGGAAGCACAGAAGATTCTGAATGCACCAAATGTAGTCACCTGTGCAAAGAAAGTGGAAGAACTGAGTGTGTGCTGCGAAGCAAGAGTTGATTTTGATAATCTTGCTCAACATGGGTTTGATATTAGGAACCAAATCGAGTTGCAAGGATGGTCTGGGTACTTCAACAGGCTCGTTGGTCCAATCTATCACAAATTGGTTGTCGAGTTCTGGAAGAACGCAGTTTGCAACGACTACTACGTCGTCTCCCATGTACTGGACAAGAAAATTGTGATCTCTGAAGAATCTATAGCAAAACTGCTGGGTATGGAGTTTCAGCAGGGAAAAAGGATCAAGAATGTTGAAGCAAATGTTGCTGGAATGAGGACCGTGGTCAACAAGGCGCTCTATGATAACTGGTCTTACGAGAAAACCAAGTACAACATTAAGGACTTGAAGTCTGAGATGAAGATTTGGCAAAAGATCTTCATGCACTGTATTCACCCCAGAACTGGAGGAACTGATTACCTGAATGCAACTCAGAAGGTAATCATGTACTACATTTCAACTGGTGAGCTTATACGTCTGTCATTCCTACTTTTCAATTATCTGAAGGAGTGTGTTGAGAAATCAAGGACCACAACTGGTTCTGAGAACAAAAGATTCATCTCTTACATTCCGTATGGAAGGCTGCTGTCAGACATCTTTGTCCAAAATAAGCTTGTCAAGACTCTATCAGATCTTGGACTTCACGAAGATCTGGCCATGACAGTTGGTGATGCTCTCAATGGCACAAAGTTGAAGAAAATGCAGATCATTGAGAAGATTAAAGTTGCTCCCAAAGAAGACACCTCTGACGAAGTTCGTCGGAGAAATTACCCCATTGATGACTTTCCCATTTGGTCCAAGAAGGACAATCCAGCATGCATTCTGGAATATGTAAGGATGCTCAGAAGACAAGGAGATCCTATCACCCTTACAGAATTTGTTAACACTCTTCCTGAAAGTCCTCCTAAGCTGACTACCAGGAAATCCAGGAGAGCAACAAGCAGCAAGCCCTCAGATCCTAAGGGCAAAGGGATTCTGATAGAGGAACCTGCAAAGAAGAAGGCTGCTTCCAAGACAGTGATCATCAGGGAACCATCTCCTGAAAGGCCTCTGAAGAGAACCTCAGCTCAACAACAACAAATGTCTGATTCTGAAAGCTCAGAAGACACATGGGAAGACTCCTCAAGTGAGGAGACTGAAGATGAAGACATGCCTATGGCTAAGAGACGCAAAATTATTCTCGAGGAAGAGGAAGATGAGCAGGATGACCATGAGATCATCCAGAATGTGATTCAGGGTATAAGGGAAGCTTCAGATGCTGAAGAATCCACTGATTCTGATGTTATTCCCCTAGTAAAGAGAAGGAAGCTTCCTCTGAGGGGACCACTTCAGCAGAAGGAACCAGCAGCAGAACAACCATCTGAACCAACTTCAGAAGTTCAGAGAGAAAGAAGATCTAAACGCATTTCTGATCCAGCAAGGACTGCAAGTCTCACCAGAACCTCACCCTTCAGAAGCCCCAGTAAGGTAATTACTGAAAGCATTAATTCTGAATCTGCTTTAGTAGTTATACCTGAGCAACCTCTGCCTATATCTACCTCTCTGCCTACCACAAACCAAACCAAACCAAACCTCTTCAACCTGAACCTCACCCTGAAACACAACCTCAAACACAAGCTGCACCTCAAACTACCAAATCTCCCATCCAAACAGCTACCACAGCCATCCCTTCAACTCCAATTTACACCTCTTCCCCATCCATCCCAACTGAACCAATACCCCCCTTCAATTCCTTCATTCAAGGTATTGTTCAACATGAGGCCACTCTGAGAACTTTAGTTCAACAGTTCTCTCCCAAGCCTGCATCCACTCCACACACCTTCCTCATAACCCAGACTGGTGAGATCCCTACTGAGAAAGAAAAGGAAGATGATGATGTCCAGATCCTCGAGCCGCCCTTCAATGTGAAGCCCCTTCAACAAATTGCTTCAAATTTTGAAGATCGGATTCCAGATGCTGCTGAGACTTCTTATGTATCCTTGTCCAATTACTCAGCAGTCAACTCACAGGATATGAGCTTCACTTCACCTGAGAAGACTGTCAATTCAAGGCCAGATACTATCTCTGAAGCTGAGCACATGGCTGAATCAGATCACTCAGGCTTCGAGAAGGACCATGAGATTGATTTCCCTCCTTCTGAGCACATGGATGAATCAAATGCTTCAAGCTCCAATGCTGCCAGAGCTCCTCAGCCTGTTCTGACCCTGGCCACCTCCTTCCATCCTCAGAACCTTACTCAACTCATTCAGGAGTTTTCTGAAGAGGCCACCAGAAGACTGAAATGGCTGTATCAGGTAACTGATAATCAGTTTGATGCCTCTCTTGTTGATGGTCTATGGTCTGCCTTTGAGAGATGGTCAGAAGGCAAAGGGAATGCACTTCAGAAGCAACTTAGCAGGGAAAAACGACTAAGAGTTCATGATGCATCTGAGAGGGCCTATGAGCAAAGGCAGAGAGTGCTGCACAAGGTTTGTGAACCCTTGAGAAGAGCTGTGGCTGAAAGACCATGTGTTGTCTCTGAATGTACCTCAGAAGATGCTGTGATGCTCTCAACAGAGGAAGAAGAAGAAAGCACAGATGGCATAGTCATTCTGGACGATGCAGATGCTGATGATGTTCAGAAACAAGGGCCAATTCAAGTTGATATTGCAATGTCATCAGAGGCTGAAGTTGCTCCTCATGTTCAAGCTCCAGAAGTCCCTACATCTGATCCAGCTCCATAAGTTGAAGTTCTTGCTGCCCGAATTGACAGAATTCAGAATGATTAGCAGAGGTTATTTCAGATGGTTGAGGAACAAGTTCAAAATGAGCAAAGCAAGCAAATTCAAGAGTCCTCAGGCAAAATGGAAGCAATCATGAAGTACCTCATGGACAACCTTCCCTCCTCTTCCAAGCCTTGAATTCATCATCTCTATCATGCATACATTTAATTGTTATGACTGCATTTATTTTATGCTAACTATGCTTAATTATTCTTATCTGATTCAATGCACCGTCCATTTAGTAACTCACATGCCTTTATGATTTAATCAGTTTTATGCATGATTTTCTGTTACCTTCTCTCCTTATAATCTCCGCAATCCTTCTTCTCCATCACAACGCAATTCACTTCCTTCTCATTCTCTTCATTCTCCCTTGTTCAAGAATGACTTCTGTCGACTTAATTTCTGAACTCAAGACTATGGTATTTGACCAAGTCTTTCCATGAAGTGTTAATCTCTCTTCCTCTCAGATCTCTCAAGCTCTTGAGAAGATTGAGCATCTTCTGACATGTTGGCTCACTTCTCATCAGACTCACTGTCTTCAGAACCTTCAAGATGTTCTGAATGATCTCCTCCGTCTGACCAATCGCCAGGAGGACATCGACGCTCAGCTCCAGGGTATTTGCATGCTTCTGGAATATAAGGCAGATAATCATGAAGCAGATCAAGAGGTTGTCCAGGAGAATGTTGCCTTGAAGGAAGATTTGGCTACTCAGTTAGCCTCAATTGATAAGGACATTCGTCCTCTCCACCTTCAACTTCTCTCCATGAAGAATTCTCGAGCTTTCCTGTTTGTCTAGGCTTAGTCTTCTTCTTTCCTCTCGATCCTTTGTATTTCTTCTCCATTCCGAAATAATAACATATCTTCATTGCATCATTTCCTTGTTATTGTTATTGTTAATTTTTGTTTTTCACTCTTTTTGATTATGACAAAAAGGGGGAGTACATAAATTGGTTTTGATAAATTTTTATATTACATAAAACCAGTAGAGGAGAATAAGTATCAATACTTATAGCACATAGATATTGTCAAGCGTCTCAGATAAGGAATACATTTTGAACTAATCTTGCCTCTAACGCTTTATTCCAATTATATCTAGACAAGACTCTATGTTATTATGTGAGATACGCTAAGTTCTGAAACCATAACTTCTGATGAGTATACATCTCTTCAAGCGTAAATTCTGATCACATAACCAGACTCCGAATCTAGAATCTTCACAAATTCATCAAGTCATAGATTCAGGGGGAGTCAGGAGGAGACCCTAGCTCAGAAACAGGTGCTGTCCTAGATTCAGAAAGAGCATAGCAAACTGTTACACAAGGATAAGTTTATTCTCTGATCTTTTCTCTCTTGTGTATTCAGTTTATTGTGTAAAAATTGTTCATCAAAATACTTGTTTTGTCATCATCAAAAAGGGGGAGATTGTAAGATCAAGGTTTGATCAGTGGTTGCATCTCTATGTTTTGATGATTACAATTGAGGTTTGTGATGATGAACAATTGTGGTACCCTAACGTTTGTTTTTTTTAAGTTGTGACAAACAAGTTCTGAATCTGACCCAAGCCTATTCGTTCAGAAGAAGAAGAACCAAGGGTTACTAAAAAGAGAGCTCATTAACCTACCATGTTCGTTCTGAACAGTGACAAATACTTCAGAAGCTCTGAAGATGGAAGCTCTCAAGAAGATCTGAAGAACTCAAGTCAGTAGTTCTGAAGACCAGATGTTCCAGTGGAACGGTCCAGAAGCAGAAGACTCAAGTTCTGAAGACTTGCAAGAAGTTGGTTCTGAAGACCCAGGCTATTCTAGCTCTGACCATCAGAAGTTCTGAGGAACTTGTTCAGAAGCAGAAGTTGTATGGTCAGAAGAATCCAAGCTTCAATCTGACGATGATCAGAAGCTTCATCAACGTTCATCTGAAGCTCCTTCATCACAAGTCAACTGGTGAAAGGACAGGTCGCTATCACAGTACAACGTCGTACAAGTCTCAGTCTGTCCGCCACCTACCTTGTACAGCCTAGCAGTCTGATATTACAGAATTGCCACTCTAACGGATAAAACCCTAGCAACGGCTACATCACAAGTCTTGGAGTATATAAAGGCTGAAGAAAGAAGAAAGAGGCTAAGAAACTTTGCTGAAAATATTCAACACAAACGAACCATTCTCTTAGCATTATTTCTTCACTGTTCTTAAACATCTGAGTTTACTATTCGCTTGTTAGAAGCACTCATTGTAAACCCGAAACCTTTTACATCATATTGTAAAGTTCATCAAGAGACCAAGGTTGGTCGGATCTTGAGAGGACTGAATCAAGGCTGATTCAGTATTTAGCTAGTCTTAAGAGGATCGGTAGATCAGCTTCTTAAGAGGATACTAGTGAGAAAATCAGTGTACTGTTAGTCACTTAGCAGGTTGCAAAGTGCAGTTGTAACACTCATTGATTTTAGTGGATTGCCTTCATCAGAAGAAGGAAGAAATCACCTTCACAGGTGGACTGGATTAGCTTGAGCTTTTATCTCAAGTGAACCAGGATAAAATACTCGTGTGCTTTACTTTCTATTATTCAGCACTTAGTTTTTATCTTTGAGTTTTGAAAAAGCCAAAAGTATAACCGAGTACAAAAACTCTATTCAAACCCCCCCTTTCTAGTGTTTTTCGCACCTTCAAAAACGGTGTTGATCTGGTCCCATAACAGTGCAAGTTACATTAACGATGACGTTTTAGAGGAGCCATATGGTGGTCCGGGGTTCCGATGTTGATGAATCTGATGGCAAAAATGGTGCTTTGGTACAGGGCCGACCCAACACTAAATGAGGCCTAAAGCAAACTTTAAATTGAGGCATTTTTTTGACTTAGTAAAAAAAAATTTGAGGCATTTTTCACTTAGTAAAAAGAATATTTTTTGGGAGGCCTAAAGCGCTTGGTTGGGTGGCTTTACCCTTGGGCCGGCCCTGCTTTGGTGTGTTAAATTTGTTGGCTAGTTTGATGGGAGGTGGTCACAGCTTGTTGGTGAGGCAGGGTTCTTGAAGGGTGCAGGTTGAATGGGGCAATTGAAGGAGGCATAGTTTGGGGTAGTTATGGAGGTCTTTTTTTATGGTCGTTATGGAGGTCTTGATGATGGAGGCTAGTGGTTGAATGGGGGTTCGATAGGAAGGGAAAGGTACTGAGAGAAGGGTCACTTTACATTTTTACCCTTTTAGTATTCAATAAATTCTAACCGTCCAACTAAATAATATTTCAAGATTCTAAAATCCAATGGTTCTTAATTATGGTGCATTGGTTGACCAAAATATGAATGGTCCACCCTACTAGGCACCCTATTAAACACTAAAATATGGATCCTCCGAATTGTTTTTCCATACACATGGATTCAAAGATTGAACACAATACCACACGTCTAAATGACCCATGATAAAGTTTGGGTTAAATAACCCATCATCCAATCACATTGGAGATAAGTGAGTTGGAATTTCTATATTTTATTTATTAATTTATTTCCAACTCATTTATCTCCAATGTGATTGGATGATGGGTTATTTAACTCAAACTTTATCATGGGTTATTTAGACAACCTCTTAAAAGTATACACAAATGTGGTTGCTAACACTATTTCTATAAGTCTCAGATGCCGCATAAGATTTAACAACTCACGTAGATTTTACTCTAATGGTGATTCTTAAATTTTTTCCATAAACAACTCATATATTTATGTTTTTATATTTCAATTTAATGCAAAAGAGAGACTGAATTGTGAATATGTGAGAGAATTTTTTTTAATAAAGAACTTTAAAGAATTGGCTAAGCAATTGTTGTTTTTTTTTTTACGACGGAAATATAAATTGCACCACCAGAAATCGATCCATGAACCTCCTCCTACCCAATCATATGTCCCAAGCTCCTACCACTTGAGCTATCCTACGGGGACATTGTTGAAGCAACTATTACTTAATTTTAAGCAGCAAACAACTCCACACAAACGTGCTTTAATGGAAAAAAAAAAAAAAAACCCCATCACTTAATCTTAAGAACTGGTGTAAAAACTTGAAAAAATGCTCTAAGAGACCTGTGCTTTTTCCACTTTAACCAAGACTTTATTAGTAAAGGTGGGAATGTCCTTGAACACAACAAAAGTACTCACATGTACACTCCCAGGTGGTGGCTATAAAGTGTTAGAACCTCATACTCTCTCCTTAGACCAAACTAGTACTACTCTTATTGCACTATTGACACAATGACAGGGCCTGGCTCATCATGTGGAGCATGCAAGTTCCTCAGGAGAAAGTGTGCAAGTGATTGTGTTTTTGCTCCTTACTTCTCCTATGACCAGGCTGCAACCCATTTTGCAGCGGTGCATAAGGTTTATGGTGCCAGTAATGTATCCAGGCTACTTTCACATCTTCCAATCCAGAGTAGAAGTGATGCTGCCATCACCATTTCTTATGAAGCCTTGGCTCGTATGCAGGATCCTATATATGGCTGTGTTGCTCATATCTACGCATTGCATCAACAGGTTATTTAAATTCTATGCTGTACCTGATATATCACACAATAATATGTAACAGGGCATCTCTGTTACCATCTTTTACAAGTGTTAGAATTGATTCTTCCACCAGATCAATATCTTTTGTGTTTGGATGTTTCTTTCATAATTGATTCTAGTTCTAAAATTAAGTCTACGACGAAGCTATAAATCTTAGTTTCTGCCGTAGACATAGTATTTGAGACAGAACCACAAGTAATCGAACAACCCCCAAGAGAAAACTTCTTTAGTAGAATAGTATTCAGATATTGCATTTCCCCGTCTGAGCACAAACTCAACCATACACATAATCATTTTTCTCACATAAATGTATGTAAATATAAATCTCTTCAAATTAATTTTAACAAAATCAATTATATCCACAATTTATTCTGATGATGTTTGTCAAAACATGCAATAAATAAGTCTTGTGTTTCCTATATAACTTTTAAACATGCTGTGTGCAGATTGCTAGCTTGCAAGAGGAAATAGATAATTTACTTGGAAGTCAAATAGCAAATTCATTTGTCAGTAGTGTTGATTGTGGCGGTGTCCAAGTACCAGTGAATTTGAACAGTGAAATACAGTATCTTCTGCAGCATGATCATGCTACAATAAGGACACCATATCATCAAAATCAACTAGCTAATTTTCTTTCATCACAAGAAGGAAGTGCCTCAGTAGTATACCAAAGTGTAAACTCACAGATGGAAACAGAGCTTCCTCCTAATGCACATGCACTACAAGAGCCTTTATTTGGTGATTTCAACTCCAATCCATTTGAGAAGTTCCTATCAGGAATTGACCAAGAGGTCTTCGTGCACCACCCCTGGTTCAAACATAATGGATAGACATAAAGAATTAGGTACATGTTTAGGTAATGGAAGTTCCGATCAGGAATGTTAAATATGTTGCTAGACCTGGCTCAGTGCATGCATGTTTAGGTACATAATAGATTTTCAGATTGAATGAAGAATTGATTCTAGGAGAAGCCATTTCTAGTTGCTTTTGTGGTAGTGAACTTAATTCTGGAAGATTTGAACGGAAATCAAAACATGTTGCGCATGATTATGATTGCTGGAAAATTAACTTTTGTATGATGTGTATTTTACAATATAATTAAGTTCGTAGGTAAGAGTTTTGAAACTGCTCATGAAGTTCCTAGGTAAGATTTGTAACTGTATATGTAAGATTAAAATATGCTACTCGCGCAATCATTTCAATTAAAAAAAGACAAAATCACTGTAGAATGTTTAGCAAATCAACGGATATAAATTGAGTTGTAAAGGTTTGTAACTAAAGTGATTGGAATTTGGGAAAATCATTACTATGTAAAATTAATAATTAATTAGTTTCAATCGTCTTTTCTTTTTGGACTAATATGCTGGCTGCTTTGGCATTTGGTATGAAGGGAATGTAATGAACGGGAAAAAAGAAGGGTTTGTCTCGGGTGGAAACATGGGACATGGTGAATGGATGGATCAAGAAACTTTTATAGCCAATCTTTTAGCAATGGGTTGGGACTATAAAGTTTAAGTGGATGTATAACCCATGCTAAGTGGCCTAAGAGCATCTCCAATGCTAGTTCTTAGTTTTTAGCACTATTCATGTGGTCTCGTACTGCCACATGTGCTTAAACAATTCTTTTGCAAATTTTGCTTCAACCATGAGTTCTTAGTTAGCATTATTCATCCGGTCCAACAATACCATTATATTAATTTTTTATTTTCATATAATTTTGATTTAAATTGAAATGCTAATTCAATATTTAAATTAAATGAATGAGAGAGAAAAAAATAATTTTTTATACTAAGAACTCAAAAAGTAAAACTTCTTAGAGCATCTCCAATTCAAGATTCTTAATTCTTATTTCTGAGTTAAGTACTAAGAACTGAGTTCTTAACCATTGGAGAGAATGACGTGAAGATCTTAGTTCTTAAAAATAAGAACTCAGTTCTTATATAAGGAGTTTTACTTTTGAGTTCTTAGCATAAAAAAATATTATTTCACTCATCCAGTGTTTTAAAACTCGGCTCGGTCATCGACTCGGTCGGGGTACCGAGTCATTGAGTCACTGGTCGAACCAGTGGGTCACTGATTCGATTGCTTGACTCGGTGTATTTTAAAAAAAATAAAAAATTAATAATATACTAGCTAAGACTAATTATTAACTCCATACTCTAAATTTAAACTCATTCCCATCACACAAGTACCTAATTAAAATACCAACAAGAAATATTTAACTACAACAAAATATTACATATAAGTTTAAAGTATCAATTAAAAATAGGTTCTACATTTTTTAATAATAGTAAAAAGCATACAAATAACTTATTTTAAATTATAGTTATTAAATATTTACATTAAAATAAATGACACAAGTAAATATTGTCACTTTTGGAATTGTGATTTTAGTTTTATGATAAACAATACTTATCTATATTTTTCAAAAGATTTTATAGTGTTTTTTTTTCGTAAAAGAGATTTTGTTATACTGTTATTGCTACTAATTTATTCATTTTTTATTTTATATATATAATTAGTTGTAATAACTATACCAAACCAGATTTCAAAAAAAAAAATTATACCAAACCAGTTGTCTAGCTTAGTGGTGGATTTCCTTGCTTTCTTCCTCCAAGGAACGGGCTCGAATCCTGGCCAGGTTCCCTTTTTAATATTTTTAAAGAATAAATAGTTGTTGCAAAAAAAAAACTGGTGACTCACCGGTTCAATTAAAAGCCGGCCGAGTCACCGGTTTAATCATTAAACCGGCCGAGCCGTACCGGTTCCCACCAGTTTGACTGCATAACCGATCCGTTATGAGGTTCGGACCGGCCAGGTGACCGAGTCCCGGTTCAACCGGTCGGACTGGCCGGTCCGAGCAAAATTGCTTGAGAGTTGTTTAAGCATATGTGGCAATACGGGCCCACATGAATAGTGCTAAGAACTAAGAATTAAGAACTAGCATTGGAGATGCTCTTAGTTCTTAACTCAAAAATAAGAACTAAGAACCTTGCATTGGAAATGCTCTAATAGTACTATTTATAGAAATTCAAGTAAAAAGTGAGTGTATTTTTTAAACCACTTATCTTAAAAACTATTTTTTAAAACCATTTTAAACACTATTGGTTTACCTATGATTCATTGGTGTGATTGAGTGAAACATTTACCTATATCATGGTGTGATTGAGTATTCCCTGATGGATTGATGGTAGTTGATTACAACCCTATTGAGTTTCATAATAGATAAGCACTTGTATCATTGTTGTGAATTTTATTGTGGGCATCATACTTTTATTCCGGATAATTTCTTCAATTTTTTAGAAATATTGCAATCGAAGCTTTTGAAAATTTATACATCCATGCTTGATGACAGTCAATACATTTTGTTTGAGAATAAAGAAAGTGTTAGTTGGGGTTGATAAGTGTTAAGTTTACTTATTTTTAAATATCATTCTAGACACTTATGTGACATGTGACATTCAATAGTACATTGTTTTAACCATCAATTGAGTACTTTAGTAAATTTACAATTTTAGTAAAGAATATATGTAAATTTAACTCTAATTCCTAATTTTTTTTATGTAGGTCTGAAGCTCAAAGAAAAGCAAGAAGATCTAAGCATAAAAATACTAAGGAAACCCACTTTTAAAGAAATGATCTCGTTCTAGTGAGATTTGCCTCGCTTAAGCGAGGTTAAAGTGATTAAATAATTTGAAAAGAGCCTTTTCGCTAAGTGAAAATCTTAAAACTCACTCAAGCCAGCAAGGAAACCCAAGCTGGAAGCAAGGTCTCGCTAAGTGATCAAAGCTCTCTCAAGCAAGCCAAGGGTTCTAAAAAGCTTATATAAGGCCAAAAACTCGAATTCATGGCACTTCTTCACATCTCTTGCATATTTAGACATTTAGAAAATGGAAAAATACTTAAGAGCTTGAAGTGGAAGATTTGGAGGCATAGTCAAGGCATCCCAACGTTTCAGCTCTTCATAGGTTAGCTTTGTATGTAGTGTGGCTTCGGATCCATCAGAGACACCAAAGATTTCTCCTTCTATGGATAACCCTTCAATTTTGCCGGAGGCCTATTTCTCTTATGGTGTTTTGACAAGAGTTAAGCGCATTTTTTATTGTAGGGAATGAGGTTAGAGTGGTTTTCAGTGCTATGGAGAGGAGGTCATTTTGTCGCTTGCTTACGATGTTAAATTACGTTGAGGAAAAATAGAGAGTTGACTTGTTTGTTGCTTTTGGGTGTGATTGCATTCAACGCAATCGGGTGTTGAGGGTGTTTTGGAGTCTTTTGAAACGTTATGATTTGTTTCGCCCTTGGGCTTTGCTTTCGTTGGTCTCTTTTTGGAAGGCTTTGGGATGCTTTGTTTCTTTGGTATTGTTGGGAAAAAGCACATCTTGATTCAGACAGTACGATAGAGTGAGAAAGCATGAATAAACCACACAGGAAGCTTTGTTCATGCAGTTTGGCAAATTGTGCCTACCTCTGCGGCTATAGAGTAGCTATAGCTCCCTTTATTGATTCTCAATAATCAATTGTGTTTACAATAGCAGTTTCTCTCAACTGCCCAATTATTGTGTACCCTCGTACACCGCCAAATTGCAGTGCACTTGCACACCACCCAATTGCGGCGCACTCCACACACACCTCTGGTGCACACTAGCACACTTTTAGGGTTAGGGACCTCATCTATTTATAGGACACTACTAACTCTAGTATTACAAGATTAGATAATCTAAACCGATAAGATAGAATCTTATCTAAACCCATAAGATAAGATAGAATCTCTCTACACCCATATCACAATCCCCTTAAATCAAAATTCAAATAACTGATAAGATAATGAGCCAATCCCAACAATCTCCACCTTGGTGAATTCTCGAACCCTCGTGAAATCAACTAGTCAGCTCCAAAATCATGATTTCCGGGGTTGTGTTCCCCATTAAATCAAATCTTAATAAACTGAATATTTGGCCTCAAAATAAAATATGTGGGCCCAAGATTTTACTAATGAGCAAATTCCTAACAATCTCCACCTTGGCGAATTCCAAACTCCCTTGTGATGATCTGTTGCTTCAGTTTCTTGACTCTGATTTTCGGGATTGGTGGTGACTGTCTTAGTCAACATGTCTGTTGCACTCTGACACTCGAACTCCACCTCGCTCAACACCCTGTCCTGTGTCTGTTAGATCCGTCAGTTTCTCCTCTCGATGACTTCTGCAATCCTCATGGCCTTTATCCGCAGCGGAAGATATCCAACCTTGCACCGTCGTTTGCTCCACCGTGAGAAACGGAACACTCCACCTGACCACACCGTCAAGGGATACTTTCGGTACACCAGCCTCGATCCCGCGAGCCAGGCGCTCATATACAAATTGTTCGGAAAAATGCACAACTTGATTCAGACAGTACGATAGAGTGAGAAAGGACGAAGAAACCACACAGGAAGCTTTGTTCACGCAGTTCGGCAAATTGTGCCTACCTCTGCGGCTATAGAGTAGCTATAGCTCCCTTTATTAATTCTCAATAATCAATTGTGTTTACAATAGCAGTTTCTCTCAACTACCCAATTGTTGTGTACCCTCGCACATCGCCGAATTGCGGTGCACTTGCACACCACCCAATTGTGACGCACTCCGCACACACCTGGTGCACACTAGCACACTTTTAGGGTTAGGGACTTTATCTATTTATAAGACACTACTAAATTTAGTATTACAAGATAATATAATCTAAAACGATAAGATAGAATCTTATCTAAACCCATAAGATAAGATAGAGTCTTATCTAAACCCATAGGATAAGATAGAATCCCTCAACACCTATATCACAATCCCCTTAAATCAAAATTCAAATAACTGATAAGATAATGAGCTAATCCCAACGGGTATCATGTTCTTTACTGAGAATCTGGTTGAAGTTTTTTATAGGTGGTTTTGGGGTTTTGCTATTTTGTTTGTTCGGTTTGGCTTTGGGGGTTTGCTATCTCTATTACTTTGTGGGTGTTAAGCTTTTTTTCTTGGTCAATGGAAATTTGATTAAACTGGAAAAAGGGCCTGGCCCGAGGAATACAACATCAAATCCTAAGAGTACAATAAAGCTTAGTGTAAAGCACAAAATGCTTTTTTAAAGAAAATGATCTGACTGGAGAGAGAAAGAGCATAACTTTCCTCTTTGCCTAAACTAGGGTTGCAATCAACGAATCCTAAAGGAAACCAAAATTGAACAGACCCAAAGGGGATAGCTTCCCCGCCGCACCAAAGATTACAACAGTGTGGTGGTCGGTGTAGGGAAGCCATAGGTGGTCGCCGCCACTTTCGCATCCTCTACAAGGGCAGCACGGAGGCAAGAAGGAGGGTTGAAGGTCCAGTCTTGAGGAAGACTCTCTTCAAAGCTGAGCTTAGCAATCAAGTGCGATGTCTGATTCCTCTCTCTGTTACCCAGTGGAAGCTACAAGATGGGAGCATCGACATAAGTTGCTTGATGTCCAGGAGGATCGAGCTTGCTTCTCTCCGGGTGTGTCATGATCTGCACGCTTGTACCAACTGGAGGTTGTCTGACTCGAGGATAATCTTGGTACAGCCTAAGTTGGTCGCTAACACAAGTCCTTCTCTGATGGTCATGGCTTCCGCGACTAGTGGAGATGGGGAGGAGAGTCTTCTGTGGGTTCCAGCTAAAACAGAGGCAAAGTTATCTCTGATGATGATACCCACTGAGGAGGAGGGGTGTCCAGGTACCCAACTTGCATCCACATTTACCTTAAGGGTATCCGGAGGGGGGGGGCCCATAAGGTAGCTTCTTTAGATTTTGGGTTCTTTGTGCTTGTCTCTTTTTTCTTCCCTGTATGAGCTAGTACTGCAGTGCTGAGGGTTCTTCTGATTTGTTCCAGGGTAATAAAAGGATTGGGGATCTCCATATTAAAGGCTGCTCTATTCCTCCCTTTCCAGAGGCACCAAAGAGTACAAGCTAAGGTAGCAGAGTCCTTGTCAAAGTCCTGGGAAACTGCTTTGAGGAATTGGAATTTCTCATAGATCCAGACATCAGCCGGAGGGAGACCCGTACTTGGGATGGCCCACTGGAATGAGGAGCCAAACCAGACAACCCTTGTCTAGGGGCAGAGGAAGAACAAGTGCTCAATGGTTTCCTGGGCATTTTTGCATATCAGGCAAAGGTTGCATGTGGCAATTTTCCTTTTGTGCAAATTATCTTTGACTGCTAATGCATTTTGACTGATTTTCCAGAGAAAGAGTTTGATTTTTTGGGGCACTTTGCATGACCAAATAAAGCTCCAAAAGTCATCAGGGACTACATGGGAGCTTGTCGCAGAAGGTGTGGTTACTTGTGATTGGCCCTTGCTACATTGTAGCCAGACTTTACTGAGAAATGTCCCATTTTCTCATGAGGCCAGTAAAGCACATCGTCAGCATCCAGGAAGCTGAAGCTTTAGAATCTGGGAGGCAATCTGTGGGGGAAAAAGGTGTGTGATTAAAGGCTTGTTCCAGCCCCCTCTCTGAGGAAGGAGGAGATCCGAGACCTGTAAGTCATGGTGATGGGGCTGTTGTGTAAGTCTGAGTCCCGAGCTAATCCAAGTGTCTTTCCAAGCATTGATGGCCAGGCCTCTACCCACAGTCCACCTTCCATGTTCTTTGATAAAATTCCTGCCTTCTACAAGACTCTTCCACATCCAGGAAGATTTATTCCCAATCGGTGCTTCAAGGAAATTGTGATCAGGGAAGTAACATGCTTTGAGGACTTGGACCTAAAGAGCTGAGGGATTTGTGAGCACCCGCCAGGCTTGTTTAGCTAGGAAAGCTTAGTTTTGACACTTGAAGTCTTTGAAGCCAATTCCACCCTTGTTTTCATTCTCAGAGATCTTCCCCCAACTCTTCCAGTGGATGCCTCGTTCTTGCCATGACTCCTCCACCAAAAGGCTGCCACAAGAGAATTCAGCGAAGAACAGAAGGTCTTGGGGAAGCTCACAATAGCCATGGCGTAGGAAGGAATGGCTTGGATTACGGCCTTAATTAGCACTAGCCTGGTTGAGAAGAGCACCCTTCCAGCCCTCCATTTTTCTTTGACCCGATCCCTTATCCAGTTCAAGGAAGAGCATTTGTTTCTGCCCCAAACAGTCGGCAGTCCTAGATAGCATCCTGGGTCATCCCAAACAGGCATGTTTAGCATTCGGGAAAGCTCTCGCTTGACATTGCTGGGAGTGAACTTGCAGCAGATAACACCCGATTTGGCTACATTAATTTGTTGACCTGACGCTGTGGAGTAGAGGTTCAGAATCTGGATGATTTGAGAGATTTCTTGTGGAGAAGCTTTGGCAAAAAGAAGGGACTCGTCAGCGAAAAAAAGATGTGTCAAGGTGGGGGCACCAACCGCAAGTTTGAGGCCCTCCAAATTCCCTTGAATGCAGGCTTTGTTGAGCATAAATGAAAGAACATCATAGGCTAACACAAAGAGGTAGGGGGATAGAGGATCCCCCTGCCTCAGGCCCCTTTCTGGCAGGATCTTGCGGCTAAGATGCCCATTTATTTTCGGCTTGTATGAAGCACCTCTCACAAGTTTCATAAGTCGATCAATCCAGGCGATCATATGCTTTGCTCATATCGAGCTTAATAGCAAGATAATCCTTTAGCTCCCTCCCTCGGTTAAGAAGGCCATGAAAGACTTCTTGAGCTACGATGATGTTATCTTGGATAGTTCTACCTCCCGCGAAGGCACTCTGATTGGGAGTGATGAGTTGGTCCAAGTAGCTCTTGAGTCTTGTGACAATGATGCGAGATATGACCTTGAATATGAAGTTGCAGCAGTTGATGGGTCGAAATTGCGTGACTTCCTCAGGGTTGGCAATCTTGGGGACTAGGGCAACAATCGTTTCATTCACCTCATCAGAGATATTTCCTGAGTCAAAGAAGTCTTTGATAGCATTGCAGACAGAATTCTTTATCACAACCCAATGAGTTTTGAAAAACAACCCGCTCAGCCCGTCAGGGCCTGGAGCCTTCATGCTCCCTAAAATATTTACTGCCTCAGTTATCTCTATTTCTGTTATCTCCATTGTCAGTGTCTCATTCATGTTTTCTGTTACTTTGCAGGGAACATCCTCTAAGCACTCAGAAATTCTTTGAGGGTCTTGGGATATGAAGATCTCCTTAAAGTAGTTTGTGAAAGCATTGGAGATGCTCGGGGTGTTCCTCCAGCCAGTCTCCATGTGGCCCCTTGATTCTCTCTATTATGTTTCTGTTACGTCTATGAATGGTTGGCGCATGAAAAACTTGGAGTTGTGGTCTCCATATTGGGCCCATTTGAGGCGAGAGCGGGCACCCCAAAATTTCTCCTCTTGTTCCCACAAATCATTAATCTGCTTTTTCAGGTTGCTGACTTCTTCCCAATCAATAAACCTGTGAGGCCTTGCTTGTATTTGTTGTAATTTGAATTTCAGTTTAGCAATCTCCTGATCTGCTACTTTGAACGTTTTTTTCTGCCATGACCACAACTCCTTTCTTGTGCCTTTTACTTTGTGGGTGTTAAGCTGAGTTGATATCTTTGGGTTGTCCTCATTTTTTTTCTTCTGGATTTGAGAAGAATTGCCTACCTTGAGTCTTATATTAATATATTGGATTCGGATATCATGGAGCCCGATTTTCGGGCTCCAATTTTAGAGCCCTGTGTTTGACCGGTGATCACCTGTAATTTTATTTTTCAATTTTTTTATTCCAAATTCATTAATTTACATTAAAACTTAATTAATAAACAAATTCCAATTTAATTAGATTAGATTGACCCAACACCTTCATCTTCTTACTTTTTTTTCATCGGCATACTACATTTCAACTTCATCTTCTTGAACATGAAGAAAAAAAATTGTCGATCTAACCACCGCTATCACCCGTCAGATAGAAGAGAAGAGAAGAGATCGAGAGGATGGATGCACGAGATCCAGACCTCGGGTTCACAGATATGTCATGGGTTCGATTGGTTGAGGCTTGATTCTAACAGATCTGTCTTTTGATTTTAAGGGATCAAACTTCATCTCTTTCTTCTTTTGATTATGAGGTCGATTTTGTCAATGGATGCGCGAGATCTAGATCTCGGGTTCACAGATCTTTCATGGGGTGAGTTCTTTTCTGGGTTTCTTTTCTGGATTTGATGGTTGAAGGAGCTTCTGGGTTGGGATTTTCGGTTTAGATGGTTCGAATTTCTAGGTTGAAGGAGTTCTTCTGGGTTTGAAGATGAACATCACGATGAAGATGTTGATGAATAACGGTGCAAACGATCTTGACGAACCAGGCTTCAGGCCGGCGTCGCGGCGCATGGTCTCTTGCGCGGTCACCTTCACTGTCGTCATCGTTTTCGCCGTTGAGGAACTCAGATCTGATGAAACCCATAAGGGTTGAGGAATTCAGATGTTTGTGGAGTGGCAGTAGTTGGTTGGATCAAAGGTAATTTGATGGCTGCTATGGAGAGGTTGTGGTCTTGGCGCATCTGAAACTCCATGGGCAAGAGGAAGGTTTGTTCTTCAGTGTGTTTGATCCTATTCAACTCGATTTGGTCCAGATCTACTAAATAAGGAGTTGTTTGAGTCGTGATTGATATGGCAAGGAGATGGGTGTGATACACTAGTTTCTTCCGAGCTTCAGGAATTTGGGAAAGTTTCTATTGTTATTGAGTATTGGAAAATTTTGGGGATTTAATGTTGTATTGATTGTAGTTCGTTTGCGTATTTCTTTCGAGTTTAAAAGCATTGAACTTTATTGTCATGCTGGTTTTGATGTGTCAAATGGGAGTTTAGCTTTATTTTGAAGCAAACCATATTCATTTTGTTTCTGCTATGAAACTTAAATGTCTTTCGCTTTGACCGTTTCGTATCCGTCTTCGCGGTTTAGGAGCCCAGATGGAGGAGGAACTCAGATATGATGAAACCCATATTTGATATTTTATTAAAAAGATTTGATTTTTCTGTTAGTTTAGTGTTCATTTCGATATGGTGATAGCATCTTTATGTTCATCTCGATCTGATTCATCTTTTTTTTTTCCTTTAAGCAAAAATTTTATGGGTCTGGAGATTCATTCATTCATTGATGATTTTCTGGGTTTGAGTTTTGGGGATGAAGATAAAGGTGGAAGAGGAGGAAGAAGAGATTGTTATTAACTTTTTTTTTTCCCAAATGAGATTGTTATTAACTTAAACTGTTTATTACATTTTTCTAATTAAATCATTTTTTTTAAATGAAGCGAGATGTCTGGTCAAAAACAAGGCTCCAATTTTAGAGCTCGAAAAATCGGGCTCCACAGTAACGGGACCCTAATATATTTTTGCTTTCTTTTTTTTTTTTGATAAAAGGTCAAATTCATTAAGAAGAAATAGCAGCAACATCCATGGATAAAATGCTCTCTAAAGCATAAGGAGCATCACCTATCCAAACAAAACATTGACCAGACAAGGCATATTTTGCCATAAAATCAGCGGCCTTATTCGCACCGCGACAAACATGACTCAAACTAAAAGAACTAAAACTAGATGACAAAGCTACGCAATCCGACACTACCGACGCTAAATACGAAAAATTAGAGGAAAACGTAGACCATGCACCAACAACTTGCATGTTATCAGTTTCAAAGACCACATCCTTAAAGTCCAAATCCAAAGCCAACCTAATTGCCCATTTGACAGCGATACCTTCAGCCACAGCAATAGTGAGAGAATGAAATTGTCGAGCAGCAGCTGAAGCAAGCACCCGACCTCGAGAATCTCTAGCAACGAGTCCCATACCACACTCACCAGATCCTGAAAGAGAGACATCTGTGTTCACCTTCACCACCCCTGTTGGAGGTGGCTTCCATGCAGCCAGGCGAGCTCTCTCGTTCCCAGCTCGAGCACCATTCTGTAGTGGACCCGCATCAGTGGCCATCACCACACGAACCGAAGAGGCCAAGCGCCAAGTCTGCTCCGGGGACAGTTTCACTTGCTCGAAAACCCACTTGTTCCTACGTGACCATATAGCCCACAGCAGCGTAATGATTTGCTCAGTAAGTGCATCATCCTTGAGCTTAAAAAATTGGTAGAGCCACGCCCAAAGAGAAGCAGTCCCTACCACATCATACGGCGGCATCACCGATAAAGAGGATCCAAACCAAATGCAACGAACCTCAGGACAGTCCAAAGGAGCATGAACTGAAGACTCTACCTGAATATCACAGAACGGACAAGCCACATCAATGGACATACCCCGGCGAGCCAGCGATCGTCGCGACGGCAACGCCCCCGTGCACGCCCTCCACACCATCTCTTTGCACCTCGGAAGAGCCTTTGAAGACCATAACAGGTTCCAAAACCCAGGCGGAACACCAACATCAGATGAGGAAGGAACTGACCCTGCACGAAACTGCATAATAAAATCATAGGCTGACTTTGTGGTGTACTTTCCGTCATCTGTTCCGCCCCACACGAACACATCATGAACCACCGAGTGGGAGAGTGGAATACTCAGCACCAACGAGGCTTCATAGGCAGAGAAACAATTCTTAACCAAGTGAGTATTCCACACACCTCGCTGCTCATCAATTAAATCCGCAACATGCGTGAACTGTTGCTGATACTGACGACCAGAATAGAGCTTGTATCCAGTACTCGAAGGGACCCAAGAATCATCCCAAATACGTATTCTACGACCAGAACCAACGCGCCAATATCCTCCTCTCTCAACTACCCACTTTGCACCAAAAATGCTAGACCAAGTAAAGTTTGGCCGCGAGCCCAACTTTGCAGCAGACAAAGGCAATCTTTTATGATAACAAGCTTGATAAACACGTGCTAGCAAGGATCCATCATTCTTCATAAGACGCCACCATTGCTTAGCCAACAAAGCTATATTAAAGGATTTGAATGAGCGAAAACCAAGACCCCCATGATCCTTGGGTTGTGCAAGACGGTCCCAACGAGCCCAATTCAAACCACGCTTTGCGACATCACCACCCCAATAGAAACGATTAATCATCCGCTCAACCTCATCACACAAAGATCCAGGCAAAGCAAAGCAGCTCATAACATATGTAGGGATCGCTTGGGCCACCGCCTTCACAAGCACCTCCCTGCCTGCTCTCGAGAGAGCACGCTCCTTCCAACCCTTTAACTTCTTCCAAACTCGCTCCTTCACAAAAGAAAAAACCTGTTTCTTTGATCGCCCCATAATCGTCGGAAGACCCAAGTACTTGTCAAAGCTCTCCACTGCCTTCATACTCAACAGCCTCGATAGCTCAATAGATCTGGTAGTAGGCACATCTCGGCTCAAGGAAAGCTGAGACTTGTCCAAGTTAATCTTCTGACCTGAAGAGTCCTCATAGAAAGCAAGAATAGACAAAACCATAGCTGCTTCCTCCCTGGAAGCACGAGTAAAAATAACACTGTCATCAGCAAAAAACAGATGGGATATCACCGGTGCCCCAGGAGCCACCCTCAACCCATGTAAACTGGAAGCCGCGCACGCGTTAGACAACATAGCTGACAAAACTTCCCCACAGAGAATAAACAGGTAAGGAGACAAAGGATCACCCTGTCGAAGCCCTCTCTGCGGACGAAATGACGAAGTAGGTCTGCCATTCAGCATGACTGAGAAAGAGACAGTGCGAACACATCCCATGATGAGAGAGACCCAATGATCCGGAAACCCCATCTTTGCAATAGTCTGCTCAAGGAAATCCCACTCCACTCGATCATAGGCCTTCGACATATCAAGCTTGAGAGCCATAGTCCCCTGATGTCCCGTAGCCTTCTTCTTCATGTAATGAAAGCACTCATAAGCAACCAAGGCATTATCAGTGATCAGACGATTAGGCACAAAAGCACTCTGGGACTCACTCACTATATCAGGCAGCACAACCTTCATCCTATTAGCAATCGTTTTAGTTACCAGCTTAAACACCACATTACAAAGACTTATCAGACGAAACTGGCTCGCATACATCGGATCCTTCACTTTTGGAATCAAAACAATCAATGTCTGATTTATAACCTCATGAGAGGCACCCTCATTCAAGATGCCCAGAACTAACCGAAGAACGTCATCTCCAACCACATGCCAGAATTTCTGATAAAAAACCGCTGGAAAACCATCCCTACCTGGAGCCTTGGTAGGGTGCATCTGACGCAACGCACAAACAACCTCATCAGCCGTGAATGGGTCTGAAAGAAAGAGTCTGTGGTTGTCTGAGAGACGACCACGCACCAAATCAGTAGCTTCATCAATCCTAGTGGGTTGAGAAGTAGAGAATAAATCCACAAAGTAGCCCTTCAGAACTCGCTCAATACCCCTCAAGTCCCGAACCCAAGCTCCAGCATCATTTTTTATCTTCACAATAGAGTTCCTCGCTTGGCGCTGAGAAGCCTTTCGGTGGAAAAATTGTGTGTTACGATCACCATGTTTCAACCATGAAGCACGGGACCGTTGAGACCACCAAATTTCCTCCATGTGTAACAAATTATCCAATTCTCTCTCAGTATTAAAAATATCAGAAAGTACCTCCTCTGACTGGTTCATCTGCTGAAGGTCCAACAACTTCTTTTTCAAAGTCTTAATATCACGCATAAAATGCCCATATTTCACCTTCCCCCACTCGCGGAGGGTCTCACCAAGAGTGTCAACTCTAGAAATCCAAGAACCATAACCCTGAGCCCATGCTGCAGTCACAGTTTCCTCACAATCCTCAAAATCCTCCAACCACAGTTGCTCGAAACGGAAAGGTCGACGCTGCCGTCGGATGTCCACTCCAAAACCAGCTGTCCAAGAAACCAAAATAGGATTGTGATCCGATTGGTGGCGAGGAAGGTGATCCACCCTAGTCTGACACCAACCCTCAATCCAAGCCGGATTAACGAGAGCATAATCAAGCCGTTCTTGAATAGAACTCTGATCTGTCCTCTTGTTAGACCATGTAAACGGTAACCCTGAGAACCCCACATCCACCAGTGAGCAAAGAGCTAGAGAAGCATGGATCTCTTGAAGGCGACCCACATCAACCGGATCCTCTCCCTCTTTAGCTTCTGGTGATAAAACATCGTTAAAATCCCCACAACAAAGCCATGGAACACCCTCAGCCGGTTTCAAAGAAGAGATCAAAGCCCAAGTCAAGTGTTTCCTAGCCAACTCAGGATAACCATACACCGCTGATATCTGCCCATGCGAGGTCCTATCATCCATTGGAACATGAAAATTAATAACATTCGGAGAAGAGGAAATGATAGTGACATCCATCTCCTCCTTCCACAACAAACATAAACCACCACCTCTAGACCGACCCATACCTCTACAATCCACAGCATAGTGATTAGGAAAACCATAAGAGCCACGAGCACGTTGCCATTCTGCAACCGTTCTACGAGTCTCCATAAGAAAAACCATATCGGGACCTTCTGAGTGGATGAGCTGTTTTAGAGCCCTTACTGCCTCTGGGTTCCCAAGCCCACGGCAGTTCCACGATAAGAGTTTCATTGTTCCCGGCGACGCTGTCCCGCAGCGTCCGCCGATATCGAATCAAAGAGAATCTTCCTAGGGGGTAGAGAGTCCGACCCAACATCCCCTAAGCTGGCACCAGTCCTTAGAAAACCATCATGTGCACTCTCAGTAGCATTACCATCAGGAGCAGACAACACAACAGCAATTTGTTTACGTTTCTTAGACAAAGGCAGCGTCACTGATCCATAACCAGAGTCCTCACCTTGGTCATCACCACCACAGCGAGGCTTCACCGGGAGTTTAGTAGGGTCTCCCTCAGCCAAAGGAGCCACCGGCTTAAAAATTGGAGCAGAGGTCGAACCACCTCCCCCACCATGAGAAGCCACCGATGGAGAGGGGCGTGGGGAGCGTTCTCGTATTGATGAATCCCCACGCAAATCAGAAGATTGGTCGCGATCCTGGTACCGATTGTTCGTACTTTGTAATGATTAAAGATCATGGTTTGAAGTTTGAACTCCTTAATTGAAATTTGGATCCTTATGAATTGTACTATTAGGAAAACCTTTAACTTTCACCACACCTGATCAGATTTGCAAGAACAAATTACCACAACAACAAAATACCATGGTCTCGCCTAAACCTGAACTTTAATGAGTTTCAACCAATTCAATTATTAGCTTACGATGAAATGCCAAATGCAGAATACAGCTAGACAAGAAGGGTCACAACTAGGTAGACAATAGTACAGTTTACCCTTGCACCAAAACTGAGAGGGTACATCATGCCATCATGGTTCCTGCATAAATATAATTAACACTCCTACTTTTGCATAGACGACCCTCCAATAAATTCAATTATCACCGTTCATTTTATCATTCTCCTGTCTCTCACTTTTTTCAACATTTTTCTTTTTGAGATCACTTTTTATTCAGCATTATTAATTATTAATAGTATACTGCGTCCTGCACATCTAACATTAACTTGAGTCCTGCCCTACTTGATATTGTATTGAGAAGTATGATGGATGGAAAAAATATGAGGAATCCATCCTACAATGGTGAGAAAATTGACAATTGATGAGTTAACTCAAGAATATAGTTTTACCAAATTCAAAAAAAAAAAAAAAAAGAATATAGTTTTACCTACTTCAAGATATAGCAGATAAAATTTGCAAAGGCTTAAATAAGTTTTTGGTCCCTAACCTTTACCAAATGCTTGGTTTTCGTCCCTTGCCGAAGTAAAGGTGGGTTTAAGTCCCTAACCTTTGTCAAAAGGTTTGGTTTTGGTCCCTCTGGAGCTTTGGGTCAACACCGGAGCTCCGGTGGCCCATGTGGCATTGCCACGTCAGATTAATGACGCCAGGTGGAATAATTTTTTTTATTTAAATTAAAAAAATCTCTCCTTCATCTAATTAATCTATCTTCACTAATCTGATACATCATCACTTTCAACAACAACAAAAAAACTGTTCATCATCATCTTCATCCAGAAGTTATCACCTTCATCCTCAATTATTGATTTTCACCAACTTTCTAGCCAAATAATACCAGATCCAAACATTTCAAACAGATACACTAATTAAAGGAGGAAGATAGATGAGATGGGGGCACCTATATGAACCTGCTACAGTCTTGCATCCCGGTCTCCAAATCCCCGCACTTCCCTCACTTGCAAGATCTTCGAAAGCAAAAGCTCATCAGGCAAGAAACCATGCTGCACCATGTCATAAAAGAGGTCCACAACCTCCTCCCAACTCTTCTCCCTGGAGTAGGCGCCAATCATAGTTGACCAAAATTGACTTCTTATATAAAATTCCCTCAACCAAATCCTCAAAGCCACGATCAGAAAAGAGATGAAGGAGGAATAACAACTCCAAACTCCAATACCAGAATGAATCGAGATTCTTCCTTACCGCTGCTTGTTCCACCGCCATCACCACCGAGCTTCGACCGCGACGCCACGGCAGGGGTGTCGCGCCTCCGCCGGAGCCACCACTGTGGTCGTGGGTCTTCTCACCCTCGATCTCCCTTCCTCCATCATAGTCTTCTTCCTTCACGATCTGCTCTGCCACTAAGACGAGTTCTAGATCCATCCCTCTGTCACCTATGCTTCATCTCATTTTTCTGATTTGGGTCTGAATTTGTTTGGATTGACTTCATCTTCTGTTTGGTTTGGCTTCATGGTTTGGGGCTTGGATTTGTGGAGGAGAAAAGAGGGCAAGACACCTTAGATCTGTGTGTGAAAGATGGGTTTTGCTAAAAAAAATTGGGGTGGGCAGAAGATTGGGTTTTGGGAAGTTTTAGAGGAGCTGCTGGTGGTGTTGGGTGAGAGGGGTTGGCGGTGGTGGTGCTGGGGGGGGGGGGGCGGTGGGGGTTCGCTGGTGATGGTGGTGTTGGGTGGGAGTGGGATGAGAAGAAGGAAGAAGAAGATGAAGGGAATTATGGGTGCCTGGGTTTTGAAGATAAAGAAAATGGTTAAATTTCTAGGTTTAGAAGATGAAGGGTTAACTCAGAGGACCATGGTGTACTCTCTTTATTAATCAATGAAGGGTCCAACCTTGAGGAGAGGAATATGAGGAGTGACTAATTTAGTATTACTAACAATTACTCATGACATAGACTGCAACATAATTTAACACCATACATTAACTTTTCAATCACCCCCCTTGCCTACACAATGACAATCAGAAAAGTTCACCAAGAGTAATTAAATATCAACTAAACATCCTAATAATATGATGCCAGAAGCCCAGAACCACAATGCACAAGGACAAGTGAGTTAAGAAAAGAAACTGGCTTGCAAGGATATATAGAACAAGGAACTGTCAGCACCACAATGCACAAGTACAAGTGAGTTAAGATCAAAGATTGAACAAAATGAAAGACAAGCCTAATAATAACATGTTTGAACCAGTTAAAGATTCATAAACTCAGAAGCTACTTCTAAGACAAGCCTAATAACATGTTCGAATCAGTTTCTCTTTTCTCATGATTCAGAAACTCAGAAGCTACTTCTAAGTTCTAAGAGAAATCCTAATAACATGTTCTAATCAGTTTCTCTTTTCTCATAATCAAATCAGAAACTCAGAAGCTACTTCTACCACAAGCCTAATAACATGTTCAGCTCAGTTTCTCTTTTCTCAGAATCAATTCAGAAACTCATAAGCTACTTCTAAGACAAGCCTAATAACATGTTCATATCAGTTCCTCTTTAATCAGAATCAATTCAGAAACTCAGAAGCTACTCCTCCCTAAAATTGATTCCCACTCTAGAACTAATTGTAGAAAGATTTCCAAACGGGCACAGAATCATGAGGCATCTGACCATTTGGCATCAGATTAGGATTCAAATTGTACACTGCAACCTGTTGCTGCGCCAAACCCTGAGAAGAAGAAGGTTCTGCACTAGTTGCAATTACACCTTCATTCACCTCTTGTTGTTCCTGCACTTGCATCTCCTCTTCCCCTGGTTCATCTTCCAATGGCAGCCTCTCATAAGTAGCATTAGCAAATGTTGCAGCAACCACCACCACAGGCCCTGAAGCCACCAGCGACCCCACCACCGTGCCACCCACCACCTGCCCCTGCCCACCAGCCAGATACACCGTCAGCCCAGTTGCCTCCGGAGGACTCGGCGGCGGCAGAAACGCGCCGGAGAGCGACAGTATCTCAAACCTCCCCTGCAGGCTGACAACCCCACTAGGCGCCGCCGGCTGCCGGAGCGTCACGTTAGTCACCACGCCGCTACCACTCAGCACCGAAACCCCACGGTGGCGGCGGTTGGCGAAGGTGGCGATGCACTCCGCCACGTCGCTGCCGCCGGCGACCTCCAGGATATGGCTGAGAAGCGCGTTGGGGCTCTCCTTGGTTATCACCACCGGCGGCTTCGGCTTGTTCTTCGACCCCGGCGGACGCCCCCTCGGCCGCCTTCCACCTCCCGGAGTGTGCTCGTCGTTGTTATTCTCCTCATCATCCCCTCCGCCGCCGTTGGTGTTGCTGTTGCCGCTGTTGGACGGTGCGCCGTTGCTGTAGCTGTTGTTGCTGTTCTCCACCAACTCTTGCTCCCTTCTCGACGCGACCCTGTTCGGTTCTTCCTCCGCCGGAGAAGAAGGATTCCCCTCCCCCACGCTCCCAGCCCACCACCGATTCGCCGCCATATTCTACACCCAGCAAGCAAATCTAGAACAAGATTTTTGAGAAGTTTGTTTTCACTCTTTTAAGGTGAAATGGACTACAGCATGTGTCTCAACTCTCAACCTTTTTTTGTCCCTACTTGTCTTTAATATGGATATTCATTGAGATCACTAGTGGAGAGAACACTCTAGAATGCAAGTGATGCAAACCCAAAACCTTATCCAAATTTATATCACTCCTCAAGGAACCTGCATGATTCAGAAACCAAGATGGGTTTATTGCGTGTAAATCTTGACCAAACACAATACCCAAAAAAAAGAAACCGTCTTACAGAACACTCACATGAAAAAAACCAGCTCTGCTTGACAAGAATGAATGAAAACGTTTTGTGGGGTGTTGTTGTTTCCAAGGCTCAGAGGAGAGAGCGTTTTTTTTCTCTGCTGCTAGCTAAGCTACCCCTGTTTTGAGGCCTAGTTGGAGGGGCATCATCCTATGAAATCCTAGTAGCGTTTTTGAGCTAAATGGGGGATGATGGTGCGGTTTTCTATGCTTGTTCTTGTGTTGTTGGGTTCAAAGTTTATGAGTGACTAGCACACTCTGGCTGGTTGATAAGGAAAGAAGATTAGGCCAAGTTGCGTGAAGATATGATGATGATTGAAGGAAAAAACAGAGGGAATGAATGAATGGATGAGTTGGATTGAATAGTGGGTAAATGAAACTGATGAGTTGGTGGCAATGTGTACTATGGACCTTATATATCTGATGATGATGGGATGAGACAGTGGCTCGAGTACCTCGTGGGAGAGGTGAGGTGAAGTGTGTTGAGTTTGAACGCGGAAGCGTTTCTCGTTACTTTTTATCCGAATCCTCAGGGCTAACGTGTTATCCGCGTTTGGTTTAAACTTTAAAGTTAACATTGCAACAAAGAGTGTCATTGGTTTAGTTACCAAAAGTGTCTTCAGAGGGTGGGGTGAGTAGCTCACATAGTTGTATAAACTACTTGAATATATTTAATCAACCGCCACCACTAGAACCCTCCACTGCCACCACCATTGTCGCCGCCACCACCACCACGCTCCACCACTGCCGTCACCTCCACTTCCACCACCGTCGCCGCCACCACTACCGTCGTCGCCACCACCACCACCACTTCCACCATCGTTGATATCGTCATCATTATTGCCACTACCACCACCACTACCGCCGCCGCCACCCTCCACGACCATCGTCGTCACCGCCACCACCAATATCGTCATCGCTGCCACCATCGTCACTACTAATACTACCACCATCACCGCACGTCACCACCATGTACCACCACCATTATCGAGACCAAATTATACAATGTATGATCAAACGTTGTATAGTATTAATATTTTATCAGACGTTATCCTATCAGATCTAATACAATCAGGTCTTATACTATCAGGCCTTAGACTATACAGCACAGCAAACATGCCTTAATTTATACTAATTATAACTTGGTGTTATTCATTAGTTAATGGTTAATGCAAATTTTTTTACCAAGGTATCCTACATCCGGCAATATGAGATTAATCCTCGATATTCAGATATCACCTTAAGTGAGTATTGAGTAGGTCTCTCCCATGTTTAGAGATCGAATCGTTGATTACATACTTAACAAATTCAGCTTTCCGCCAACTGTGTTAGACCTTGTTGGTATTGTTAATATACTATTAACTAGACACTTGAAAACCAAAATGATAAAATTAAAAATGAGTTGTTCAAAGTGCGTAAATAATAAAGTTTAAGAAGTATAAATATATGAAAATTGTTCATGAATGGTAGCTCAAATGGTAAGAGCTATATATGAGACATGTGGTTGGGTGCGAGAGGTTCAGAGATCAATCCTTGGAGGGTGCAATTTTTCTTTCTAATGTACTATAATAAATATATAAAAATTATGAAAAAGTTAATTGGGGGATCAAGTTGGTTCAAATTAAAAAAATATCAGAGAACTGAACTACAATTGGTTAGGTTCGAACTTAAAGTGAAGTGAACCGAGTAACTAAACCAATTTGAACCAAATACATTTGTTACATTTAGATCATCGACGCATCACATCAACCCAAACCAATGAAGACTCTTGTATATAATTGAGAGCCCCTATATAAAGCATAGTTTTTAGAATTTTGAATTATATGTCCACGGTCAACTCAAACACGCTATATATTTATTTAATTTACTCATGACCTAGGTTGTTGATAATTAGACGATCATTTCAGAATATTGACGGTCTTAGTTGTCAATCAGTTATCGGTAACTAATCCTACTGAAATACTTACGGCCTTGACTCTTTGGTACACTTTTTTATAAAAAAAAAAAATTAACATGTTATCGATGACATTTAGGCAGTCGGTAATTATGTGATTACTTGTAGTGATTATTCAATTTCTCAAAGTCAACATGGACTTAATTGCTTGAACAAAAGTCGAAATGTCTGGGATCGATGAAAACAAAAGTTTCCATAGGTTACTCGTCAACCCAAGGTTTAAGCCATTAGTCGAGAAGACGAGAGAAATCAACCTGGAAAGGCAATTAACGATCCAAGAGAATGTGAAAGAATTATTGCATGATCACATACATATGAGAAGTATGGTACGCCATTTGGTTATCCAATACGTTGTTGCTAAAGAAATCAAGTGGAAAATGATGTATGTATGTATACGACTCTCTATTGTATTCCCTCCTTTCATTCATGAAAACATACTTAGGCTACAATCAGATGCCTCTATTCCGATAAGACCATGATTAAACTGTCTTCATTGTTGAAGATGTCATTTACTATCACAATGTAATGCCCTTCAAAGTCAAAATCGCTAGGGGAACTTGATAGAGGATGATGACTATAGTCTTTAAGAATCAAATTGGCTAATATGATGCTAATTTGAGGTTTTATCCAAATTATGCTTGGAGAAGTGTGTAATGGACAACTACTCAGCGAGACAAATAGGCTAATAAGCTCTTTGCAAGTCAATTCTCCTTTTTGGAAGAATTTAGCGAACAAGCTATAACATCTATCTATTATAATATAGGAATTGTGAAGCGCGCAATATGACGCTGCCAACTCATTTTTCCTTCTATTTCTAAAATTTGTCATATCAGCTTTTTATCTTACGTGGCATGTAAGGCCCAAGTTTTTCAGTTTATACCAAGTGAATAAATTCTTATTCACCAAAAGGTTTGATGCATGGCGAAGGGAAACCTGAACAAGAGTTTAGTAAATGAAATAAATGTATGAAGGAGAAAGTTCAGGAAAAGTCTAAGGATTGTATCGAAGTCGATTTAAGTTATAGCACGACTAATATTCGCATTTAAAACCTAGGACAAGAACCTTAGGAAACAAAACTATGTTCCAGCTTTGGAACACTATAGGAATATAATTTCCAACAAACTTCCAACTTTGGAACACTGTAGGAATTTAGTCCAAAAATCTTTAGAGAAATATTAGAACTTCTCTTTTTCCATATATCACAATCATTTCGAGGCGAAACTCTAGGATCTACGAACGTCCGATTCCAATCATCGGAAGTTTGCCGAAACCGAATCCCTGGTTTTTCAAAACCCTAGAATCAACCGTCAATGAAGACTTTTTCTATTCAGAGCTTCAAATGAAGATTCTACACGCGTACACCCATTTCTCTTGATGATTTCAATCTTTCTTCAGAAGGAAGTTTTCCATTCCGACATTCGATGCAAAAAGTAACTTATCGGGTAAAATAGTTTTACACCGACTTTGCATTAGTCACCTAAAATATAAGGAGACCTCATTTTAGTTTTGGAATTCTTTCGCCAAAACCTATCTTAGAATTCATGGAGAATGAAGCCGGAAAAATCAGATTCGCGAAACTTTCATTTTACCGCGTTTTGCCAACCTCTATATATAGCCAAGAAATGAGAAAATATCACAAATTTCCACCATTTCTCTCCAAAACCTGCGAATTTGCTAAGAGGAAGAAGGAAGAAGAGCTTTTGTTCATTTCTTGCTTGATCGTCGATCAATCAGTTGCTACTTCAAGGCTTCGAGGTATAGTCGCTAATCCTTACCTCTGATCGCTTTTTCCATAGCTTTTCTGTAGAGTTTTCTGAGCGGATAGTTTATGGGTTTTTGCAAAACTATCCTTAATCTTTCATTTCTGATTCTAAACCTCTTCCTTATGCGTCCAAGATCACTTCTGCCGGATTAGATTTTCCGTTATGTCGCCGGAATTCCGCCGGAATCAATTTGAGCCTAAAATACCCATTTTTGGAGTTTTTGGTGTAAAGCTTCAACCTTTAGGCTGAAAACTATCGCCTTAGCTTAGTGCTAGTAGGATTAGTTGTCATAAACGTCGTTGGTGACGTCCCTGCAAAATTTTATTTTTGGGATTTCAGTTTTGAAAATCCTAAGTTAAAAATCATGACCAAAATACCCCTGCGACAGTTTTTGATCCGATAATTTTTCCGAGTTCAGAATACCCTTAGTTACGGCTTATGAAAGCATAGGAACCAAGTTTGATCGAAGAAAAATCGAGCCCCACAATTACCAAAAGTGGCCGAGCCCTATAGGGGAGGAGGAGGAAAATTTCTTTTTCCGAAAACTTGTCTTTCGCGCTAGATTATCGTACCTTAGAGTATAGATTACTTCGAGTAACCTTAGTAAGTATCGATAACTTAGTTTTCGATAGATTCTGATAGTATTTCTGTGGTTTTGCTCTAAAGGTGATTTTGAGGAATTCCCAGAGGAGCAAGCCTTTGATTGTGAACGAGTGTTAGGAGATCGTCCTGGAGAATCTACAGGTGAGGGCTTCTCACTGAATCTCTAGTTAATGCTTAGGGTCGATGTTTCGACATTGTTTACTGTTTATGCACTGGAATTGTGTGTGATTGGAAAATGTTTTCTGAGGCTTCGGCTGACAATGTAGATGATGCATCTACTGAATGTTTTTGATGAGTGAATGACATGCTAAGTGCTAATTGGGTAATTTAGGATGTGTGGTGCATGCCTTATATGCTAGGTGCTATGTGGTTATTGCTTAAGATATTGACATATGACATGTTGATTGATTATGATGAGTTAATTCTGCTTTTGCACTATAATCTGAGTTTCTGAACGGTGAGAAAAGCGGGCAGGTCATGCCGATTTTATTTTGAGAGTTTTGAGAAAGCTTGAAAGGACGAATGAGATTCGGGCCTTGTTGTGGTGTTGTATGGATCGAGACATTCTCTGGAGTCATTTGGGGATTAGGAGATCCCGAGAACTTATAGGATTCGCGATAAGACTAAAAGGATAATTATTTTGTAAAGAAAACTCATAAGACATTAAACAACCTCTAAATCTTTAAGTAATGGTAATAATCTCGGAAGGAAGCTTTGGATGCAAATCATAGTTTTGGAAAACGAGAAGTGTCGTCGGATCCCAGCATTGAGAAAGTTGAGGGGCTTCGAGTATGTAGATGTTGTGGTGCTGTTGGAGCAGCGTTTGTTGTTGTGCTGTTAGAGCAGCTATTGTGGTTGTGCTGTTGGAGCAGCTATGTTGTTGGGTGTATCTTCGACTTTGCGGCGCGAATCCGTATGTCCAAACCCGACGGGTTGGGCCGATTCGGCAATAATTTTCGACACGCGCGAATCCGTATATTCAATCCGATGGATTGGATTGATTCGGCGGTAGTCACTCAGGCACGCGTGAGTCCGTATGTTCAATCAGAGGGATTGGATCGATTCAGCGATTGTCATTTTACCTCGCGTGAATCCGTATGTTCAATCCGAGGGATTGGATCGATTCAGCGACAACTTTTCGACACGTGCGAATCCGTATATTCAATCCGATGGATTGGATCGATTCGGCGGTAGTCACTCAGGCACGCGTGAGTCCGTATGTTCAATCAGAGGGATTGGATCGATTCAGCGATTGCCATTTTAACTCGCGTGAATCCGTATGTTCAATCCGAGGGATTGGATCGATTCAGCGATAACCCTTCGACTCGCGCGGATCCGTATGTTCAATCCGATGGATTGGATCGATTCGGCGATAGTCATTGGACACGCGCAATGTCCGTATGTTCGACTCTTTTGAGTGAACCGACTTGGCGTTGTCATTTGTTGCGTGTGCGAGTCCGTATGTTCAACCCAAGGGGTTGGATCGACTCGACATGCCTAATTGTGGGAGTTGCGTGTGCGAGTCCGTATGTTCAACCCAAGGGGTTGGATCGACTTGACATGCCTAATTGTTTGGCTATCCTGGGGATAAGTCCGGGAAACCGGTAGTTTCCGAGTATGTGATACTCTTTGCTTGTTGAGCAGTTGTGACCATCGGTTTGAGATGAGTCGGATGATCCGGAGATCATCATGAGTTACTATGTTGATGTGAAGAAGTGTCTTTTGTCGCAGAATCGACTTTACCTTAGGGTAAGCTTTTAGAGACTTTAATTTACCTAGAACACGTGGCGACGTGTCGAGTGAGAGTCGGAGACGTTGTTTGACTAATCATCCTGCATTCATGCATACTGATTTAGTTGTCGAGTGTGATTGTTATTTGTTAATCCTATTTGGAACATGTTAATTGTTATTATTGCTGTTAAGTTCATTATGGAAAATGCAACCCTAGGATGTTATCCCTAGCTATAAGCCTAAGTGGCTATTCACTTATCTATATCTATTGGTGCTATTATTTATGTAATTCTTTGGAGTTGACCCTCGCGTCTTCTGTGTGTGCTTTGGCGGACAAACGCCCTTTGTCAGATGTCTTTGGCGGACTGGTTCACGACGGTTCACCCTTCGGGGGAAACTAGAGTTGGGATGCTGGAACAGGAGCCCATCGCGATAGCGAGCGGAGGACGGATGGTGTACATAGACTAGGTCGTTCTGGATTTCGAATTCGGACGACGATCATGCCAGCATGTAGGATTGAGTGTTAGTGTGAGCTCCTCGAGATGGGATTAGTGTAGGAGTAGAGTCTTAGCTCTGAACATTATTTGTTTCATTCGGGACAGGGTAGTTTCCCACCTATAGTTTTTTGTGTGGTTTCTTTACGGGAATCACAGAGAGTTGGTTGGACTTAGG
Source organism: Lotus japonicus (assembly GCF_012489685.1). Lineage (NCBI taxonomy): Eukaryota > Viridiplantae > Streptophyta > Magnoliopsida > Fabales > Fabaceae > Lotus > Lotus japonicus. The sequence goes on along the minus strand of NC_080041.1, from coordinate 12,711,431 downwards.
AGGTCTTGTTTCAGGCCGATGGGCCAGCTTATTCTCAGTTTTGAGGGATAGTGTTGCGGACACTTACCTTTAGATTTGGTTTGTACATTTTGCCTTCGGGCGCTACACTTTTCTTTCCGTCACTGGAGGTTACTCGTGACGAGGTTGTTACTTACAGCGGGGGCTGTTTATATATTGTATATTAGCTCTATTACTTTTCGCTTTTGGGTTTTAATTAATTCAGTCTTGTCTTAGTTATTATCGGAAAAAAAAAATATTTCACGTTTTTCCGCATTAAGTTTACTTTTGGTTACTAAAGTGACGTCACCGAAATCGGGGTGTTACATGACACTTTCTCTTCAATGAAATCAATTTGTATCTTTGCAACACCATCCTCTGCTTCTCCATTCTAGCATCCAAAAAGGTTACAATCCCACACACTCCCTCCATCTTCCATTTTTCCACACACCTATCCAACTCAACTTAATTATACCGTTAATATTGTGCCACTATTGTTCCTTTATTCCTTTATGTTACAAATTTAAAGCCATTATTCCACTAGGCATTAAAACCTTCAACACTCATTCATTTCACAGAACAGTTATTTTCTCAACCCTTCATACTCATTCACAATGAGCATCCTCTCTCCATCCCTCTTAAATGCTATATAACCCCTAACATCTCCAAAGCAATATTTATTTTCAGTCAATCTCACAAAACGGCAGCAGAGGAATTGAATTGCATAGCAAAGTTGTTTTTACAAATATTTCAAGAAGTTTTGCATGGGAGGGATGAAATTCAATGAGATACAAGACCAGTACAATTGCAGCCACATAGCGGAGATACCATCATGGTAAAGCATGTGAGCACGACCTATTTTAGTGCTTAATTATTTTTAGCATCTCTGTTGTGGTTGTTGGCTTGATGCAATATCTAACAACGACAATAATGTCAAAACTAGAGCAAGTGGTTCTTTTGGGTGCCTAAGCATAACTGATGCGTGCTAAATTTTATAGTACTTTCGAGTTAGAAAATATGTTTAAGTTTTACCTCAACCTTTCCGGTCCCTGTTTTTTTGGTGCATGGCACCACCTATGTCGTCTTTTACTATCCTTTTGCTCTATTCCACACATGAAAGTTGACAGGTAGTTACTTATTTACAACTCAGACTTCCAATAACTTCTAACCATAGTTGTATGTTGATTATAGTATCATATGGAAGAATTTTCTTATCATGTTAATCTTATAGAAGCACGAGAATTATCTATTAAGAAAAGAACATATATGAAGAATGTCTTCTTCAAAGTAATATATCAACATTAAGGAGAACCGTGTCAACTAAAATACAAGTTCACTAAATTATGCTTGAAGGTGGACAAACATAAAAACAATAATGACATCAAAATGTCTATCCCCCGAAAAAAATATTGTGTATGAACATATTTTACTCACATTTTTATTAACAAATATCATCCCACATATTCTTTTCCATCTTTTCAATACAAAAACTATTTTTTTAAATAATTACATATAATATTTACATTAATATTAATTTAAATAAAATGAAATCAATTTGATATTCCACCGCGCATCGTGCGGGTTTGAATCTAGTTTGAGAATGATAGGGAAATTAAAAGACCACAATTGGATGATAGGCAAGCTTAATTGAGCTTAAATTGGGAAAAATTAAAGAGTTGCCTAAATTTTTTTTGGATGGCTTGAAATGGCATGTGGGGGATGGTTCTCCTATTAAAATCTGGGAGCATGATTGGCTAAGTGTGAATGTTTATAGAGTTAAGAGCTAGGTTTATGTAAAAATAATGGAGTAAAAGCAAAGTGTGAATGTTTATAGAGTTAGAACTTAGAAAGTATTTTTAGTCCCTTTTTAGTCTAATGGTAAGTAAGTTATAGATCACTATCAGGGGCGGACCTGAACAAACAAAAAAATTGCACTTACCCCTTATATAAATATTCTTTTTTGTATATACATTTTTTTTGAACCCTTGAAAATTTTAAATTATACTAGTATACCAAATTTTGCATCTATTTGCACTAAAGACTCACACTCGCTTATTCCTCTCACTCTATCACTTTGTCTCTCTTTCTCTCGCGTACGGCGTATCCTAAGTCTTTCACAGACTCCCACCCAACTACCCAAGCACCCACCAAGCCACCAAACCAATCCACTGCGCCTCCCTCCTCGTCCTCACCCGTCACGCTGCGCCTCCCACTCTCCTTACTCGTCGATCTTCATGGGTTGTTGTGCACTGGATGTATAATATGTCCCAATTTTTCATATCAACACCCCTTTGACTTGTTTTTCCTTTTTCCATTCTCAAAATCGGTTTTTTTTTATCTCTTTCACAGTTTTCCCCTTTCTGGGTTTTGATCTGAATATTGAGTGAATTAAAATTATGGAAGCTGTGAAATAAATTGAGTTCTTAATTAATTGGATATTAATTGACCAATCTGAAGTTATATGATAGTATTAGACTATTAGTTTGTTGGATTTGGTATTTATTTATGACAGATTGGTGATTGTGATTGGTTTTATGCACGTTGAATTCATCATTTGCTTGCTTCTTACTATTTTGGGCTATATTCCTGATATAATTTATGCCTTGTATGTCATTAACTTTGTTGATCGTGATTAGTATGCACCAACACAACAGTACTAAGTGTCTTGTTACCTCCTTAATCAGTCGCTAACTTGGAAAATAAGTAGCAACTGCTATGAAAATTGTGAAGAATATGCTGCGTAACCGAATTAGAGATACATTGATGAACGATTGTTTAGTTACATACATTAAGAGTGATGTATTCAATAACATTGACCCTGAGCTTAATGTTCAACGATTTCAGAATATGAAATCACGTAGAGGAAAACTATGACTTGTATAATTTCTGATGTATAAACATATTAAAGTTGTTTTTAATTATATTTTTACGGATGTATTCATTTGAAAAATTTGAACACCCTGACCTTAGGGTCCTGGATCCGCCACTGATCACTATAAGAATAAGATTATAAGCTTTAATCTTAGATAATACATTTATTGAAATGAACATGCAACTGTTTTCCAGACAATGATATATTACGGGTTATATATATTAGTCTCTACTTTGCCAAATGGGAGGGGTAATGTGCCCACTTAAGTGGCACTTAATTTTTCAATTGTCAATTTGATCTCCTTGTGTCAATTGTCAACTTCTCCGTCTTCACTTACCTCATATCCTGGCCTCCCCCATTACATTTTTTAGGACTAAAAACAATCTTTTGGGAACTTATAATTTAAGTCATGTGTATTATTGTAATGCCATATTCACACCTTTGAAGTGAATCACGTGCAGGCAAAGAGAGATAGCAACATGAGAGTTGAGACAACACACCCAACCCCATGCGGAGTAAAAAGTGTTCCCTGTGTGAGTGCATACCGAAAATTGGCCCCGAAAAGGAAAAACGAAAGTGATTGAGAGAGTCAACAATACACACATAAAAGGCAATACGCAACGTGCAGGGTCCATCACACAAGATTTCAAATTTCATTGTTTTTACTTTTTATGATGATCGATTCGGTTTATATTCCACTGGTCCGTTTGAATTTAGGAAAAGATCAAATAATCATCATTTCAATTTATCCATGACAAGGAAGGGTGTACAAGAGTCCAACATTGTCTTTTGACTCTTCTTAGCTCAAGTTTATTTAACCAGTTTCTTTAGATGTATAGATGAGTTCGAATTTAGAAAATTATCTTATTTAATATAGAGGGCCCGGTGAAAGATAAACACAATATATATGTCCCAACTTTATTTCATGAATACTTATATTAAATGCATTGTAGTGTAATTAAAACATATGTGTAGCTTCTTTTATAATTTATAATACAATTGGAAATTTGTGGTCCAATCTTTCTTAGAAACAAATTTGGATTTAAAATTGGCTCAGTCAATATTTAGGGCGGAGTGAAAGTCAAACATAATCTGTCTCAATCCGTCTCACAACACCCCTAATGAAGAGAGACTAGGTGAATAAAACTCATTAAAGTTTACTAGTGGTTCTTAGAGCATCTTTAACCATGATATTCACTAAAATATTTACATTTTACTTTTTACGACTTCCAATAATGCCACATCATTTGCATCATTTTATTAATTTTTACTTCAACCCAACAACTCTTAAAAGTTTATTTAAAAAAATAATTTTATTAATTGCAAGTTTTATTTAAACCTTTTGCATCAAGCAATAATAAATGCAAACACACTTTTTATAACTAAATTGATGATCTACTCTCACATACTCTCACTAACCATGTTAAAATTAAGAATATGCTCCAATGGTAATAGATATATGTGGGAGTATGTATTTGACATGACATACACTCGTTGAAGATGTTCTTACATTTTGCTTTGTTGCTTAGAGCATCTCCAATGCATAGTTGCTAGTTGGGTTGCTTAAAAACTATTTCGGTGGGTCCAGACTGACACATAGGATTTAAGCAACCCAAGCAGAATTCGCTCCAACCACGGTTGCTTAGTTTACTTTAAGTTGGGTCCCATTATACCTCTTATATTTATATTATTTCAAGGTAATGACACTATACAAGTACATAAATGAAAGATAAAATATGAATTTTAGTCAAAAAGTAAGGAGAGAGAAAATAAGCAACCGTTGCTTAAATAAGCAACCGTTGCTTAAATTTAAGCAACCCAACTGTCACGTCATGTTGCTCCAGTGGTGCTTCAAAATAAACAACGTTGCTTAAGTTGCCAACTGGATTTAAGCAACCCCCATTGGAGATGCTCTAAAAGAAATTGTGAAGAGAAAAGACAAGAAGAGAAAAGACAATTTGGATTATCTGCAACGTGATTTATTTGTCTCCATCTCTCTATAGCACAATCATAGCCATTAATTTTTGTAATAATTTTTTTTTGGGACATCGGAAAGATAAATTGCATATGTCAGGATCGAACTCTGGACCTCCCCCTACCCAACTCATATGTTCCTCGGCTCCTACCACTTGAGCTATCATACGAGGACTTTTGTAATCAATAAGATTTATCAAAAAAAAATTCATTAAATTTAAAAAATTCATGTCTATTTGTTAGAGATAGATAATTGAGAGAACGTATAAGGTCTAAATCTGAGAAGAAAAAAATGGTATAACAGAGAAGATTTGAAAGTTGTTTAGTATAGTAGAAACATAAGAAATTTGACTATGTTTGGCATGTCATTTCAGCTAGCTTATAGCTTATTTGACTAACTTATAGCTTATTTGACTAGCTTAAAAGCTCTATAAAAGTGTTTGGTAAATGAGCTTATTTCAGTAGCTTAAAGCTTAAAGCTATAAGCTATCTCAGGTAGCTTACAGCTTATTAAATATATTCTCATTTTTACCCTTATTATTTTATTAAAATTTCACCTTTAGTCTTATGTTTTTTATTAAATATATGTATTTATCAGTTATCACACTTGTCTCATATGCACATCTCTCCCGCACATAAATAATTACTACTTTGGAATAAAACAAATAATTTTATATTACAAATTATAAATTATTTGTTTTATTCTATTTAACTTAATAAAAATATAGAAAAATAAATAATTAAAAATTAATATTATATTTTTCAGATGATAAATAACTTGAGTGAAATTAAAATATTTATAATAATTTTAATATTAATATCATATAGGTATTAATGTGAAAATAAAGTAATGTTAAATATAAAAAGAATTATACAAGTATGTCCTTTTATGTCATTTTACAATTTCAGCTTGTTCAACAACTAGTTTTACCAAACACTTTTGTTCAAATTACGTAGCTTTTCAGCTTTCAGCTATCAACTTTCAACTAGCTTATCAGCTTTCAACTAGCTTTTCAGCTATCAGCTAGTTTTTCAGCTTTTAGCTAGCTTATCAGTTAGGCATGCCAAACATAACCAAAGAAAATAAAAAGAGTGGTGTGGACAATAACTCCTATTGTTTGGTTAAATAAATAGTGACAATAAAAAAAAATGTTTTCTTAACACATCTACACCTTACACTTTTAAGAGATAGATAGAAATAGAAGGGAGAAAAATGAATGATATGCAGTTATGATACATTCACACTTTTCACCTCTTTTCCACCTTTATTTTCGATTTATTTCTTTCTTCTTTATCAATCAAATCATCTATCACATTTATATTTTCTCTCTCTTTTCTTCCTATCTCACTCCCCCTCCACCTCTACTTTAAGGTGTGAACCAAACATTATTCAATGATATGATATATGATGTGATAAAAAATAGAGTGAAATAGGAAAATATGAGTGAAAAAAAAATGAAAGATACACCCTCCGGTCACAATTATAAGCAAAAATCAACTTTTAGATTCATTGAATAAATGATGTATCTAGTCATTATTAATGATCACATACATCATTTATTCAATTAATCTTAAAAGCTAACTTTTGCTTATAATAGTGACCGGAGGGTGTAAATGATAGTGCAAGTGTATCATTGCTCAAATGAAAAAAGCCAGGGTAAAAGTCCAACTATGTTGTCTTGTAGGTAGACCATATTTTCCTCCAAACATCAATTACCATTTCATTTGGCGTAGAAATGGGGGAATAGAGAGGTAAAGAGCTCAAATTTATATACTTTAGAAAAGAGGAAGGCTGTGAGCCTCACCTCCATGACTTGACACTCCAAGAATTACTCTTAATCACCCCTTTCTTTACAGGACAAGTGTCACATTCTGATTGTTTTGGACCAAAATACTAGAAGCCCAATTTTATTTCAGTTTTTTAATGGAGGCTCATTATTCAAAGAATGATTATTCAAAGAATGATGATTTAGTTTTTATAGTTTTATGACCCCTAATTAATTGCATGGAAAATTCGATTTCTGTGTAAGAATGGAAAATTCGAATCCGTTCAAATATACATTTAATGCTAATTACATTGTAAAAACAACAATCAGCTATTTTCATGCTTAAGCATAATTTTCTATAAATGCTCTAATTTTTTAAATACTATATTATTTCAAAAAAATTCAAATACCTCCCCTAATTAATTGCATTCCCTATTTTCCTTTAATAGGGAATCAGATTGAGTAGTTCACGCAAGGCATTTGGTGCATTTAATTCGTGTTATTACTGTTTACAAAAAAGTCAATAAATTGGTTTTAATACTCTTACAAAAAGTCAAGAATTAAAATCAGTTTTAATACTCTTAAAGGTTAGCAAAATCAGAGATTAAAGTAGTCAACAAATTGGTTTTAATACTCTCACAAAGTCAAGAATTCTAATGAAAGGTTTACATGAAAGGTTTGCATCTACACATTAATTTGATATTTTTCGTTCCACCATGAACCGTCATTTTAAAGGGCCTTGCGTTTATTCGTTACAAAAAAGTCAAGAGTGAAGATGAAGCTTTGATTACGCATATTTCAAATAAACATCAGTCGTTATTTTTTTTTTCCTTTTTAAGATGAATATACCAGTAACCCTAATTCTCAAATTCCTATATAAACACCTCATGGTATTCTTCAACTTCATCATTTATTCCCACCAACTATTAGCTTTGAAATATACCGTGTTCTAATGGCAATCGACGACCTCGCCACCATCGATGCCTCCAAAGAGAACTGGTCTATTGTTGCAAAGGTGAACCGTTTGTGGCTTAGTCCGAGCTTATATGGATCCAAGCTTCCATTTTCCATGGACATGATTCTTATGGATGACAAGGTAAATCAATTTTTCACATAAACACCATGTTTTACGTTCTTTTGCTTATACTATAAATCGCTTATGTTCTTCTTTTATTGAATTTCAGGGTGTTAAGATTCATGCTTCGATTAGGAAGACTCTGATATACCGATTTCAATCTTTGCTAAGTGAAGGACGTGTATATTAGATTTCGTTCTTTGGTGTTGGTGAAAGCGGTCGTGATTTCCTACCAACCTCACATTCATTCAAGATCAACTTTGATATTCATACATCTGTGCGCTTGGTTCCCAACAAGGCCATCAACTTAAGCCCGTACAATTTTTTGTCAATATCTGATATAATGTTCAAGGATCTTGATACGTATTTTCTTATTGGTATATACTCTTTTTGTACCTTTTTATTTTTAAATTACTGTTCTGGGTTTTGGATTAATGTTTCTATGATTTTGCAGATGTGATTGGAATTCTCACTGGTGCAAGTGCTGAACAAGAATTCGAAAAAGATGGTGGGAAGCAGAAAAGAATTACTATTGAACTTGACCAAGATGGGTACACCCAATGTTCAAAGCTTATTCAAATTTTATACATCTTTAATTATTAAGTTTTTACGGTTTTATAATTTCTCATGCGTCTTAATAGGGCTCGGGTTGAATGCGCCTTTTTTGGAAAGTATGTTGATGAGATCGTTGGTTATCTTGGATATGTTGATGCAACTAATGTTGTTGTTGTTGTGAGTTGTGTCAAAGTAAAGTCCTTTAAAGGTATTTTAAACTTTCATCTGATGTCAAATAATTAAAGTGCAGTGACAATTTTTTTGAAAGCATTCATAATTTTTATGTTACAGGTAAGACAAGTCTCCAAAATGTTTATGGATCTACAAAGGTTCTTTTTAATCCTCTCATAGAAGAAGCTGCCCCCACACATACTTTTGTGGCTTCAACCTCAACACAAAATTAAAAAAATTGAGGATATAGACAAACATGTTTCTACAGAGCTTCATGATCCTAAAATTTATCCAAATTTATACAAGGCAATATCATCATACATGATGCATGGTCCATGTGGTGTTGTTGACCCTAAGTCAGTTTGCATGGTCGATGGAAAGTGTTCTAAACACTTTTCAAAAAAAATTCAGAATTGCACAATAGTTGATGATTATGGTTATCCAATTTATAAAAGAAGAAGAACTGGGATTACAATTTTGAAGAAAGGAGTTCCTCTCGATAATGGTTTTGTTGTTCCTTATAACCCAGTCTTGCTTATGCGCTATCAAGGACACATCAATTGATCAGGTTCTATAGCTCAAATATGCTTTATTGACAACAAGATTGGTTATAAATTTTTTATCATTAATCATGGACTACAACTTCTAATAAGGGTTCATGTTGTTATCATTGTTATGTTTATCTTATTTCAATTTCAATGTAATGCATTCCTTAAAAACTGAGTTCTTATTACTATTCAAGTGTTGCCATTATGAGGTCTATACAACCTCATCAAATTAATATATTTACTGTGGTCCACTCATCTACATGTTTGTAACATATGTTCGGTTTCATATATGTTCAACTTACTAAAAAGAGCCTAATTAACTAAGTTAAAACATATTTCTACTGATTCATCTTTACAATAAATTTAATCGCTGTGCAACGCACGGGTAAAGAACACTAGTATTATATTGACTTGGTTATTTACCTCCCAAAATTGGGGTTATCAGTATCACTTTTTTGGAACTTTCCTTATTGAAACAAGAGCTTATTTTATAGGATTATGGCTTTAATGTTTCTGATTTTAAGTACTTTTAGCATAGAAATCTTACGAAATGCCCACTTTAGCATAAAACTACTCACTTTCCGATGAAGAAAAAAAAAATAGAAAACTACTATTTGGAGACTGTAGAATTTAATTTTCAGCAACTTCTTCTATTGCTTTGTTTTGCTTGCATGTTCATTTTCCTCTACGTTGGTTTTGCCATTGACTCTTCAGATCCTTCTCTTCATCCTGCTTTATGCCACCTCAAGGTTTGGGGTATTAGATTCTCCTATGTGCTGGTTTGGGGTATGTCCCTGAATGTAATTTATCAAGGCACATATTCATACCTATATAGTTAGTATGTTTGGATACCTTCATGTTAACACCCAGTTCGAGTCAAAATGTGAAAAGAACTGAATTGATAGATTGAGATGAATGTGCTTTCACATTAACTCAAGTTATATCCAAACACACACACACTAATAGTGTTATAGATGTAATATTCTATTTAAAAATATATAGAATTTATTTTAATCAGATCTCAGTCAAAAATAGGCGAAAGAACATCAAGATCATATTTAAGATCATAGTAAAAAATTATTGGAATCTTTGTAGGAACACCATGATATCATGATCTGGGAGAGAGAAAAACAATTTAGGCTTGTAATGCAAAGTTTCAGCTTCTGAACAAGGAAAATTGTGTCTTTCCCTCCAAACATGACACTTATGATGTTCATCTCAAGGGAATAAATACAAGGAGGGGAGCAAAACCTTTAATAACTGCAAATGAAAACAAGAGGAGAAGAGAAAAGCAGGTGAATCTGTTTATTTGTCAATTTGGTTAAGTTTGCCCAAACCATTGCAGTTAGCACAAACAATCTGAGTTTGATCCTTTCGCGCTGCATTGGCTCTCAATGTCTTCCCAGACTTCCGAACAAACCCTGCTCCATCACATTCAGGGCATCTGCAACATACATATCATTTATAAGTGCATGTTTTGAAATTCTTCTATAATTGATTCTAAAGTCACAATCAATTTAGGGGGAACGTCTGTGAATACTGAATAGCTTCTACATTTCAGAATTGATTCTGAGAAAAGAAAAATCGATCCGCTGTAAATCACCCTCAGCAGCACGCACATACTGTGTATCTTCAATTTTGACAATTTTAAACCATCCCAAACTAGAATCACTAAGCATACTAAATTACTGTCAATTTCAAAAATGTTTACATGAGAATAAGATTAGATGTGTTAGAATAGAATATTATAATATTTATTCTTGATTTATTTTGATGTAATTACACATGTAATCTCTCTCTTAGATTTATTCTCTAGTTAACTATTAGCCTAGAACCTTTGTATATAAATACTCAGTTGTTTATCAATGAAAGACACGGAATCCTTCAAGATGTTCTTAGATAAAAATAACCTATTATAGTTGCTTAAATAAATAATAAAGTCATGTTAAAACTGCTACTATCTCTATAAATGCCTTACCACATGTATTTGAGTGCATAATACACAATGCCTATCAAATGATTTCTCCAAGAGTAAACATCAAGCTTTTAAGAATGAATGCAACTACAAGTCTACAACTATTCCTTGGTGTATGCTTGGATATTTTAATATAAATAGTTCTAAAGGGAGAATCAACTTTGAGGAGAAACTTCTGTGAGTAAATTATGAATTTCAGAATTAATTATGAGGAAAAAGAAATTATCCATACATGCTATGAGACAAAAATTACAATTTAAAAGCAGATAGCTCTCTCATGTCATCTCTATAATTCATAGGGTTGTGTTGCTATATATCTCATTGTCAATCACTAAAATATTAATTTCAAAATTCATTATCATCTACAATTACACTATACAATCATTTATTTACTGGTCAATTATGAAAGAGCAATTGAAGGCATGAAAAACAATCTAATTTGGATTTACTCTTGGTGTTGGTTCCTACTGTCACTGCAGTCAAGTTTTGCAGTTCCCATAAAATAAACTTGACTGCAAAGTGACTGCGTGCACTGAATCTAAATCAATCCTATAAAAGGTTGGTATTTGGTAAAGATGATGCTACATACGTGTCTTTGCGAGAGAAGAGGATAGGAAATGCTGTTCCAACCAGAGCCACAGCAATAGCACCAGCAATGAGGTAAGTGTTACCATCAGCAGACACATCTCCAACGGCAGAAACCACTGTTAAAGTTCTATTCTTGTTCTTCTGAATCCTGCTACATGGCACACCAGTTAAGCCTGCAGATGAGAGTCCAGTTTTGGAAACGGTGGTGTTTCTGGGAATGATAGTATGCAGGGGAATCAGGGATGCCATGATCTTTCCAAGCAAATTGTCTTTTCACAGTGAAGAATGTGGTAAGAGTTGGAAAGTGAGAATTGAACTGAGAACTGAATAAACTGTTTTGAGTTATTGGATATCAACGATGACACATAGCTTGGTTTCATAAATAGAAGATGGATTTGGATAAGGCCACGTCAGAACTAAGATTTCTCAAGTATTGTGGATAAGACAGGGTGTACCCTCTGTTTTTAGCCATCAAAGGATCTAAACCATACATGTGAAAAATGAAGCAAGGTAGGAATGAGAGTGTTTCTATTGCAATATCATGTGGAAAACAGAGTATTCACATTCAATTCACTTCCTCTTCCTCTTACATCTTTCTATTACACCATCAATCACATCTTTCTTCTCTTTCCTTTCTTCACTAAATGTTGGTGTCTATGAAGTCTCAACAAAATATTATTCTTGTTAAATTCATAGTAACTTTTATCCAAGGTAGTCAAATCGAGATACGTATCGTGTATCGTTAGACCCTAATTCTGTGTCGCGTATCGTATCGTAACGTGTATCGTAAGATACGGACACAAAAAAAATTAAGTCATAAATTAAATAATATACTAATATATCATCTAAATATAGTTCAAAATAATCAAAGATCCAAGTCATAAGTAGAAAAGTAGTCTCACAAAGTTCAAGTTCAACCTAATTCCAAGCCATAAGCCAAACTAAAGTACTAAACATCAAAGAGATGAAATTAAATGTCCACTCCCTAATTCCAAGCCATTAAAGGGCTGCTGAAGTTGAACGTGAAACATGAAAGGGCTGCTGAAGTGAAGTTGAACGTGAAAGGGTGAAAGAATCAAAGAAAACATCACTTTTTAGAGCAATTTACTAATTTTTAATGAAATTAAATGCCCACTCCCTAATTTTTCTAGGGGAGTAAGATGAAACGGCATTTGAAAAACTGTTTTTGTATCGTATTGGGATACGTATCGTGCGATACTCATGCGATATGTGCGATATAGGTCACGATACGAACACAAAAAGATATATACATGGGATACGTATCGTTTGGTTGATTTTCGTATCGTATCGGGATACGTATCGTGCGATACGCACGATACTGACTACCATGCTTTTATCATCTTCTTGTATTTTTTGCATTGAGTAAAACTGTATTTGTAAACTTTTTATTTTAAGTAATTTTTTAAAAAAGTCTTGTTAAAGAAAAAATATAGTCATAGTTATGTTGAGTAAAAGTGTGTTCTATTCATTTTGAGACTCGAAATACATCTTTCATTCTATGATTCTTCGGAAAAATTTACTTAATCTTATCTTATACCATAAATACTTATATAAGTGTTGGATAAATTTATCAAAATAGTTTAAGACATACTTATATGTTGTTCTCATCTTAGCTTAAAAATAAGCATATATGCCTACATATAAACTAATTTGAATTTATTTCAAAAACTTTATCAATAATCAGAGTGTATAGTAAGAGAGGATCTCAAAAACAATCCAAGTGAGTGTATTTTGAAAACGTGTTTCAGAGTAGTCAGCCCACAACCATACATGATGCGCATGCCAAAACTTGTCTAATAGGTTGGATCAGGAAATGGTGGAGGAGCCAGGTAGACATTTTTTGTTGGAGGAAGTTAAGTAAGCTCTAAACCATATACATCCTCTCAAAACACTTGGGCGAGATGGTTTTCTTGCTGGGTTTAAAAAAAGAAAAAGAAAAGAGAGATGGTTTTCTTGCTCTATTTTATCAAAGATACTAGCAAATTGTAGGAGATGAGGTAATCAAGAAGGTGTTGTCCATAATCAATTATGGTCAGGACCTGTGAAGCATTAGCCAAACATTTATCTATTTTCATCCCCGAAGTTAAAACACTAGCTAGAAAGTCCTAAGGATTTAAGACCTATTAATTAGTCTATGTAACATAATCATGAAACTAGTCATAAGCGGATAACTAATGGAAATCCCTTTTTGGGAATTGGTAGGAGAACATCAAACCACTTTTATTCCAGGTCATCTTATCATAGATAATGCACTTACAAGCTTTGAGGTTTTTCATTATATGAAGAAAAAAAGGAGGAAAGATTATACTGCGTTAAAGTTGGACATGTCTATAACCTATGATAGAATTGAATGGAGCTTCCTGAAACATCACGTCAAAAAATCATGTTAATTGTGGCGGTTTTTTTTGGTAAATTAGTGGCGGTTGAGGGAGAGAGGGTGAGGTGACTGATGCCTGATAGGGTGGGGACCAAAAGTGCAACATCTCACACTATCTAATTAAAAAATGAGTTTTTTAAAATCAAACTATAGTTAAAAATGTTACATCATAAAAAAAACATTAATTTTTTCACGGAAAAGAGACGACGAGATCAAAACTTCAAACGACATCGAACATGTGGGACCAAAACAAAGATTTTTGTTTAGAAACCTTGTTTGAACATTCGTGTAAAGTGGAGGAGTAAAAGTATGATTACGCCAAGTTACTAATGTTATCTCGATACCCTATTTTCACCCACAATTGGAGTGAGGAAAAAAATAAATACAATAAATAATATGATGAGAAAAGAAGAACAATTTTGAACTTCTCACATACTTTTTTTCTTTTATCTCATTTCCACTCACATCAACCATCATATCCATCACTTCTCTATCTTCTATTCATATATCTCTCTAATTGTATGGTATGCTCTTCTTAGAAAATGAATATGGTGAACCTATGGTCACACATAGGTGGTGCAAAGGTAAATGCATGGTGGTGTGGTGAATGTCCATGGCGGGAAAGATATCCGGAGAAGGCACTTCGACGCTCATGTCAGTTTTAGATAAGAGAAAAAAAAATCTCAGAGTCTAAGAAGAGTAATAAAAAACAATGAGTAATGGTTATGTAATTAAAATGACAAACTTGTATTTATAGAGATATGAATTGTAATGGGAACACTTAGCCTTAGTGAAGTCATCGTGAGTAGGTTCTCAGACGATGACTACACTTGAGCAACCCTTAGATCATTAATCGTGTCAACTTTGTCTTATCTGGACTAATTACTAGACGAGATAAAGTCTCAATTTGGTCGTCTTCGTCACCCAACACGGCGTTCACTTGAATGTGAATCCTCTAGGCCGACCAATACGATATCAAATCTTTTAACTATTTGGATCGACAAAAACATGGTGGGAATGAGGTGTGAAGAGATTATTTTTCCACAAAAAAAAAATATACATAAACAAAAAGAATGTAAAATTGAGATGAAATATAAATTGTATAGTATCAAAGTCGTAAAGAAATACTATGACCAAAAACACATCTAATTCAGAGTCCATGACTCCATGTATTATCTTGGTGAATCAACTTTTATTTTTTATATAATTTTTGGTATAGGTTATCTACTCATATGTTTAGATTAACTTAAATTAAGGGAAATAATCATTATAAAAATTTTACTTTGACTATTGTATATCAAATGATTTACATGAAAACATGAAATAATAATTCAAACCTTTTTTTTATTGGACGGTCAGTTCAATGCTAATGGTACCAAACTAGTATATACAAAATAAACTAATAAAGTTCTTGCAGAAATTATAGAGAGGCCAAATGCCAAAAATTAAATAAAATTAAATTAGTGACTTTTTTGTCATAATTTTATGCAAATAGTGAGAGAGAGAAACTTCATAGGAAGATTTCATTTCATATACAAGGCATGATATGATTTCAACGTGACAAACCAGCTCCGATTTACGCCCTTACACACTCGATCTCGGGTAAGCTTTCCCTCTTCCTCTTCGCCACCGCAATCTCAATCTGCTTCAATTTTCATTGCCACTTTCTGTGTTTCAAATGAAATAAAAATCGTTTTTTTCAATGTCAATTTTCGTTTTCTTCATGCCATTGTTGCAATCTAAGGCTTAATATACTGTCTAAGACCCCTTATATTGGATTTGAGTTCAATCTTCCAAATGGGTCATGCCCAGATGGATTAGATCGTTGTTAGTTTGCAACGAAATTGATTCAATCAAAAGGGTCAATTTTGATTGTAGATCTATGATTTTTTTAGGTGGGTGGGGACTGGGGTGGATTGTGGTTGTGCTAAATTAGAGAATTTGTGTCAAAGGTTGAATCTTGGCAGAGGAATCAATCAGTGAGTGGTAGCTGATGCTAAGAGTAGCTTGTTCATGGTGGCTGGAATTTTTGCCAACTATGTGTACTTTCAATGGGATCAATGATGGAGTTGTGCTGATAAAATTTTTGAATAGCTTATCTATGTCTGTTGTTTATACGGTTGGCTCGTGTGTTACTCACCAATTCACCATATAAATGCTGGCATGATGAATTTTTCTCGAGTTGTAGTAGACTTGTAGTAGACCTTCGAGTCGTGTTCGTATGTTTGTAACTGTGTTGAAGTTAGAATATTTGTGTTACTTGTGCTTCAATTTGACATTTGGATGCCCTAATAACTTTGTATTGGTTGTCTGTTTCATCGTTGCTTTGCCCAGGGCTGTGTTTCATCCCAGCCAATTCGATTGGTAAATGTCAAGCAGGTCTGCTTGGCAAAATGGGACATCTGAAGTTGCAAACGCAAACTGGTATCAATGCAATGGAAGGGGAAACTGAGCAGTGTGATGCTGTAAATCCTAACAAAACTACTGTAGCATGCATGATCAATGCAGAAATTGGTTCTGTTTTGGCAGTCATGCGAAGAAATGTTAGATGGGGAGTTCATTATATGTCAGATGATGATCAGCTGGAGCACTCCCTTGTTCAGTCTTTGAAGGCATTAAGGAGGCAAATATTTTCGTGGCAGAGTCCGTGGCATGTCATAAACCCTGCCTTGTATCTCCAGCCTTTTCTGGATGTCATTCAATCAGATGAAACCGGCGCACCAATTACTGGTGTTGCTTTGTCATCTGTTTACAAGATCTTAACCCTGGATGTAATTGATCAAAACACTGTCAACGTTGGGGATGCCATGCACTTGGTGGTTGATGCTGTCACAAGTTGTAGATTTGAGGTGACTGATCCTGGATCAGAAGAAGTGGTATTAATGAAGATATTACAAGTTCTTCTAGCATGTGTGAAAATTAAAGCATCTCTAATGCTGAGTAACCAACATATTTGCACCATAGTGAATACTTGTTTCCGTATAGTTCATCAAGCAGGAACCAAAAGTGAGCTGTTGCAGCGGATAGCACGGTATACAATGCATGAACTTGTTCGCTGTATTTTCTCTCACCTTCAGGATATTGATAATACAGAGCATGCATTGGTAAATGGGAGCACTGCTTTAAAGCAAGAGGTATAGCGTTTCTGTTACCTTTGTCCTTTTGGTTGCCATCTTATTTGTCTTCTTATGTGTGTGAATGTGACTGTTTTGGAGTTGCTAGGGAGGAAAAGGATAGACCCATTCCCTAGTTAGTTAAAACTAATTATAGTTAGTGGGTTGATATTTGTTAATGGGCTTTTAGCTGTTGTTAGTTATGACTATTATGAACAGAACAACAGTGTATCGTAGAGGGTTATGCCATTTTGTGGGAATTCTTGTAACTGGGAGAGATCTGGCCTCTCGAAAGCCAGAAATTGTGTTGTAGATGTATTCTTACCCATTTAGGATTTCATCACCATCTTGGTGAAGAACTTCTCAAGTGGAATTTATCAATAAAGATAATTTCTTGCGTCTAAGTTATATCAAGGGACCTTGTGGGGATATGATTCAAACTCATGCTCTAAATTTTGTTATGCAATTGTTTCTTATTCATTCACTGATATCAGCTGACAAAACCTTAAATCATTGGTATGGAAATAATTCCTCAACTTGTTCTCTCTGCTCACATTACTGTTAATTACTTGTTTCAACTTTCCAATTTCCATTAATCATATTACTCCCAACAAATTGTATGGCAACAATCTTGGACTTTTAGATGCCATATTGTGTTTGGTCACCTGATTACATTTGGCATCTAAGTCTATAGTATGACGACCAATGAACTCAGACCTGCCTTACTAAGGCTAGTTATTAACTTATTGTTTTAGCACAGGACCTAGAGATCTTTTAGGTGGATCCTCTAGAGCTTAGCAGGAAACCATGAAATTTAGTAGGAATGATATTAAGTGAAATGTAATTGTATGTCATCATACACATAGCAAGCCATTATGTACGTATTTTTTTATTATTGTTAAGAAAAAAAACCCTTGTGTAGGTGTAATAATGCTAGACTGGCAAAGAACTTGTAATGAAAAAAAACCCTTGTATGGGATGGGCTTTTAAGTTTGTCAGGGAACTTATAATCTTTAATTATGATAGTAAATACTTTAGTCGAGGCATTTCTGTGGGTACAAGAAAGACGTATTGGTCGTGTTCCCATTTTGGTGCTCTGTATGTGCGAGTTCCCCCCCCCCCCCAACAATAACTGACCCCTGGTCTTATTGTATCTCCTTGTTGCACCTCTAACAAAAGGGTAAAACATGAGAGAGAAAGAGAGAATAATTGTGAGAGACTGTTCATGTGTTGTTATTATTCAGGAAGGTAGAGATTTTGTCTTCATGCATCATTTCAAATACTGATGTTTTTACAGTCAATGCTGCAATTTTTCAAAGGCAATCTTTTACTTTTTCTACTGAAATAAACTATTTTTCTGGTGGGTACATGTACAAACTTTTATGTTAGACATGTATATAAAACATTTTGAGTCTTTTACCCCACAACTTAAGCTTTTGGGATAATTGGTCTATGACATGGTATCAGAGCCTCTATGACTAAGTGGACTAGAGTTCGATCCTCTTGTTGACCCCATTAATCTAATAAAAAAGTGGAATTTCTGCACATGGTAGGTGAGCCTGTGCATTGTTCACGCTTCAAGCCCAAGTGGACTCTTGAGTGAGGGGTTGTGTTAAAAATATAATATGAAATCACTCAGTCTTTTACCCAACATTTTAAGCTTTTAGAATAATTGGTTCATGACATTTTATAATCACTGATAGGCTTTTTTGACAGACTGATGGGCTAAATAATGAGCATAATTCTGCCAACAGACAATTGGAAAATGGGAGCTTGAGTTCTGCAAGTGACGGTCAATCCTTATCCACAGGAATTACTTCCAGTACTGTGAATGATGTGACAGCTGCTATAGTGGATGAAAACACAGCTTTACCTAGCACTGCCAAGGAGACCGATCTGAATGAGTTGCATCTCATGAATGAACCGTATGGGATTCCCTGCATGGTGGAAATATTTCACTTCTTGTGTTCTTTGTTGAATGTCGTTGAGCATATGGGAATGAGTCCTCGATCAAACACAATAGCATTTGATGAAGACGTTCCTCTTTTTGCCTTGACTTTGATTAATTCAGCTATAGAGTTGGGAGGGCCTTCCTTTCACAGACACCCTAGATTGCTGAGCTTAATTCAGGATGAATTATTCTGCAACCTTATGCAATTTGGTTTGTCAATGAGCCCCCTTGTACTTTCCATGGTATGTAGCATTGTTCTAAATTTGTATCACCATCTTCGAACAGAACTTAAGTTACAGATAGAAGCATTCTTTTCTTGTGTTATTTTGAGGCTTGCACAAAGCAAATATGGTGCTTCATATCAGCAACAGGAAGTTGCCATGGAGGCCCTTGTCGACTTCTGCAGGCAAAAAACATTCATGGTGGAGATGTATGCTAACTTTGACTGTGACATAACTTGCAATAATATCTTTGAAGACATTGCTAATTTGTTGTCCAAAAGTGCATTTCCGGTGAACAGTCCATTGTCTTCCATGCATATTCTTGCTTTGGATGGTCTTATTGCTGTCATGCAAGGAATGGCTGAAAGGATAGGCAATGGATCTTTAAGTTCAGGTCATTCTCCTGTGAACTGTGATGAGTATACTCCATTCTGGCTGGAAAAGTGTGAAAATATCAGTGATCCAAATAATTGGGTTCCTTTTGTTTGTCGAAGAAAGTACTTCAAAAATAAATTGTTGATTGGAGCCGATCATTTTAATCGTGACATAAAGAAAGGTCTTCAGTTTCTCCAAGGAATACATATTTTGCCTGAGAAACTTGATCCCCAAAGTGTTGCCATCATTCTCAGACACACTGCTGGGTTGGATAAGAATCTCATTGGTGATTACCTGGGAAACCATGATGAGTTCTGTGTTCAGGTTCTTCATGAATTCGCTAGAACATTTGATTTTGAAGGCATGAGATTAGATACTGCCCTCCGTCTATTTTTGGAGACTTTCAGACTGCCTGGAGAAGCACAGAAGATACAAAGGGTGGTTGAAGCTTTCTCAGAGAGATATTATGAGCAGTCACAAGAAATCCTAGCTGACAAGGATGCTGCTCTGGTGTTATCCTACTCAATTATAATACTTAACACAGATCAGCACAATAAGCAGGTCAAAAAGAGAATGACAGAAGAGGAATTTATCCGAAATAACAGGCGAATAAATGGTGGCAATGATCTGCCTCGAGAATTCCTGTCAGAACTGTTCCATTCAATTTGTAAGAATGAGATCCGGACAACTCCTGAGCAAGGTTCTGGTTTTCCTGAAATGACCCCAAGTCGGTGGATTTATCTCATGCACAAGTCAAAAGAAACTGCTCCCTTCATTGTTTCTGATTGTCGAGCATACCTTGATTATGATATGTTTGCTATGTTGTCTGGTCCAACTATTGCTGCCATTTCTGTTGTATTTGATAATGCTGAAAATGAAGAGGTTTACCAAACATGTGTGGATGGATTCTTAGCTGTTGCTAAGATATCAGCTTACTATCATCTTGAGAATATACTGGATGATTTGGTTGTGTCACTTTGTAAGTTTGTTACAATTTTGGATCCATTTTTTGTTGAGGAGTCGATTCTAGCCTTTGTAGATGACAAAAAAACAAGAATGGCAACTGAGACAATTTTCACTATTGCAAATAGATATGGTGATTACATCCGCACAGGGTGGAGGAATATTCTTGATTGTATCTTAAAATTTCAAAAGTTAGGTCTTCTTCCTGCTCGTATGGCCAATGATGCGGCTGAAGAGTCAGAGCTTTCCTCAGAAACTGGGCATGGGAAGCGTAGTGCTAATTCTTTATCTTCATCTCATGTTCCATCTGTTAGTACTCCGAAAAGATCTTTAGGTTTAATGAGCCGGTTTAGCCAACTCTTATATCTTGGCACAGAAGAGTCAAGATCAGTTCCATCTGAAGAACAACATGCTGCTCAGCAGTCCGCTTTTGAAACAATTCAGAAGTGTCACATTGACAGCATATTCACTGAAAGTAAATTTTTGCAAGCTGAATCTCTACTGCAGCTAGTAAAAGCACTCAATAGTGCAGGAGTGCGACCTAAGAAAGGGCACAGCACACCTGAGGATGAAGATACTTCAGTTTTCTGTTTGGAGTTACTGGTAGCAATCACTTTGAATAACAGGGATAGAATTGAACTTCTCTGGCAGGGTGTTTATGAGCATATTTCCAACATTGTGCAGTCAACTGTTATGCCTTGTGCACTGGTAGAGAAGGCTGTTTTTGGACTCCTAAGGATTTGTCATCGCTTGCTTCCCTACAAAGAGAACATGACTGATGAACTTTTGAGGTCCCTACAACTTGTCTTGAAGCTTGATGCACGTGTTGCTGACACATACTATGAGCAGATTACACAGGATGTTAGTCACCTTGTAAAGGCAAATGCTTCTCATATTAGATCTCAGTTAGGATGGCGGACAATTACATCTCTTCTTTCCATCACTGCTAGACACCTGGAATCATCTGAGGCTGGATTTGATGCATTGTTGTTCATAATGTCAGATGGAGCTTACTTGCTCCCAGCTAACTATGTTCTCTGTATAGATGCTGCGAAGCAGTTTGCGGAATCTCGTGTTGGACAGGTAGAGCGGTCTGTAGTGGCGCTCGATCTTATGGCAGGATCTGTCAATTGCTTAGAGAAGTGGGCTAATGATGCTAAGCAAGCAATGAAAGAAGAGGAAGTGGCAAAGATGTTGCAGGATATTGGGGACATGTGGTTGAGGCTTTTACAGGCACTAAGAATACTATGTTTGGACCAGAGAGAGGAGGTTAGAAACCACGCGTTGTTATCTTTGCAGAATTGCTTGACAGGTTCGGTTGGGATTCATCTCCCACATGACTTGTGGTTACAATGTTTTGATCAAGTGATCTTCACTGTTCTTGATGACCTGCTTGAAATTTCCCAGACACTCTCTCCAAAGGACTACCGGAACATGGAAGGAACACTTATTCTTGCCTTGAAGCTCTTGTCTAAAGTTTTCCTCCAGTTACTCCAAGGCCTTTCACAATTGCCAGACTTCAGCAAATTATGGTTGAGTGTACTAAATCGCTTGGAAATATATATGAAGGTGAAATTTAGGGGACGAAGAAGCGAGAAGCTTCAAGAGCTTGTGCCTGAGCTTCTCAAGAACACTTTGCTTGTTATGAAAGCAGGCAGTGTCCTCGCACGGAGCAGTAGTGAAGGAAACAGTTTCTGGGAATTGACCTGGCTGCATATAAATAATATTGCTCCGTCATTGCAATCTGAGGTGTTCCCTGAACAAGATTCAGAGCATTTGCAGCACAAACAGACTGAACAAATTGGAGGTTCGGGACCTGATGGAAATGTTTCTGCGCCTTCAAATGAAACAACAGGCCAAGATGTTCCTGGTTAATCATACCTGCAGCAATGTTGCTTCCTGATTTGGTATTTCTGTGTCCCTATGAACCCATGATCCCTTGCCTTTCAATGATATATTTTTTTTTCAGTTTGGAGGTTGTCTGGGTTCTCATAAACTGAGTATGCAGAATGCATGACACATCTCATTCAGATTTTCATTGGGATGCTTGATGCTCTTAAGATTTTTGGTTGAAAGTTTATAGCTCTAGAAACATTAGAGTGCTCCCTTTTGTAGTATTATGGTCCTTACAGAGACCATCTCTTCTCTCCATCTACTCCTGAGCCAGTTAATTGCAAATTCATATCGGAAGTATTTTCTTACTAAATAGTACAGAACTCGATATTGTTATCTCTTAGCTGCGAGATGTAATTTACCCGGTATGATGCAAACAACAATTTTCTTGAGATTATCATAAATATATATATGTGAACGTCCAAGGATATGCCTTCAATTGATTTATATCTTATAAACAGGTATGGTTGGTCACTTGGTCTGATTATGATTTTGTTAGCCCTTAGACAACCTTTGAACATGTATATGCCTCCAGGAAATCTACAGTAGTTTCAAATGGGATGATGCTGTGCAAAATAATGGGATAGTTTGAATAAACTTTTCATTAAGCAGTTGATATAATTTTGCAATCACTAGGTGCATGTGTGAAAATCATTATGTAATTGATTATAAACTCAAAATCAATTATGAGAAGACATTTCCGTGATTAGCTTATAGATGTGAGATACCATAATTGATTTTGAAGTAAAATAAGTTGAATTGTTTTATGATAACTCAGCTTTCCGTGATATGCTATGAATTGTTTTATGATAACTCAGCTTTCCGATGCATGTTGAATGACGAAACCAAGGTGAATAATGTTTCATTCACATCTCTCTTTGAGAACCAAGGTTGTTGTCTCATATTGCGTATTTTTCAATCGAATATTCAAAGTTTCTAAATGCTTTTTCTCTATTAGAGTGACGATATTCAATCTTAATTAACTTTAAGTCCAATTATTCTTTGGCTGATATCATTGCCACGATTCTTAATATTGTTCCCATTAGAAATGTTCTCTTCATAAAAAGGAAGAACAACAGAACTTAAGCATCTTGCGTCCGCCAAAACCTTCATGTTTTCTTTGGCCATCAAATCATCAACTTCTTCAGCACTTGGAGATCACATATAAGAACCGTCCAGGAGAGATAGCAACGACTTATCAACTAGGGAAAAATCTGAATTTTGAAAATCCAGAAGAGTTTGTGAACCTACTATTAAAGAACAAAGGTAACTCACTCACACACAAAGTTCTTAAGCGTTATGATGGCGGAAAAAACACCCATGAGGATGAACATGTATATGTTGTAGTGTTAGAGCTGACTCTATTTTACTTGCTTATAAACGTCTTGAAGGAAGATCAAATTGTTTCTGCATTCAATCTCAAACGACCAAGTATCAAATATAACGAGCGCAGCTTGGCTAGTTGAAAAGCCAAAATTGTTTACCTTACATAAATACTCTAAGGTCTATGATGCAGTCATGAGAAAAGATTTGTTCATTGTCATATCAAACCCGTGAACATCTTGATATTTTTTTATTCTTCAAATCATGAAGTATCAAGATGTTATCTAGCTTGATATTGCAATGAATCATTTTTCTGTGCACGCAACATAGACCTTGAGGAGTTTATGTAAGGTAAACAAGTTTGATTTTCCAATTGGTCAGGATTCTCTTATCCTTCTTGATACATGTCCGTTTGAAACTGAATACAACAACGGTTGCTCTCAATTTAAGACGTGTGAAAGTGAGCTAAATGAAGTCAGTTCTAACGCTACATCATATTTGTCCTCGTAAGTGTTTTCTCTAGCACCGTAACATTTGACAAACCCCTTCTGTTAAAAAAAACTCTCTCGCGTCTCTATGCTCAGCCCAGTCATTAGAAGCAACACGATACACTAATGTAAATATATGGCTCCCAATTTTCTTATCCTTTATATATCTACTCATTTCATGTTCATCAATAAAGAACAGAGAATTTATTAGCCTCAGCGGAGCTATATAAAGAAAAAGATAAAAAATTAGTTTATACAAATCTTTACATAATGAATTTTTATATTACATTGAGATTAGTTATAATTTCATTTATACAAAATTATTTTACATTAACTTTTAATATACATTTATTTTTTCAATGGTTGAATAAATAATATTTATATATTTTTCTTAACTATTAAATATTTTTGCAATGTGTAAATAAATAATTTAATTAATCAGCGGGAAAATATCAATGCTAAAAAAATATTTTTAAACATTCTTGCATAATAAATTTTTATATTAGATAGAGATTAGTTAATTTTAAGTAATTTTTAAATAAAAAATTGTTTAGTAAAATCGATCGCAATCGCCGCGATTCGTGCAACTGCACGGGTAACTTACTAATTCTTAAACAAAAAACAAGACATTTATTGGAAAATTCTAAATGTGGAATTAAGTCAAACACGTAAGTAAGACGTATACTACGAACTGAAACCCAACTCAAATTATAAAGACGTGCAATAGAGAATTGATTTATGGTTCAATCACATTTCTTTTTCTCAACCATCTCGTTCTCTCTCTTTTTCTTTTTTATATTTCTCTCTTCTTTCTTTCGGTATCATATCACATATTTTATCTCTTTTTTTTTCCCTTTATCTATTAAGTGGATGTGGAATTGATATGCCAACAAATAATTATTCTAAACTACTTGTAAAAGAAATAAATAAAAAAAGAAAGAAAAAAAAAAGTGGAAAAACAGAAGAAGAGAGGGTATGAAGAAGAGAAAAGAAAGAGATTTGAAGGAGGGAAAGAAAGAAAGAAAGAAAAACCGCCACAAACAATGGCGAGACTGGTGACTCAGTGATGCAATGTAACTCGCTCCGATTCCTCGACTCAGCTGAGCTCACCATCTTCGTAAGCCATCTTTCTTCTCCATCTTCCTCTTCATTCTTCCCTTTTTCAAGTTTTCTCTGTCTCAATTCACTTCAATGCTTCGGAATCGAAGCCTAACCAGACACACTGTTCAAAACTAAATTCTGAGTTGAAACCCAGTTCAATTTCCCCATGAATTGTGTTCTAATGAATTATGAAAGTGAACATTGTGTGAGAGAGTGAGGATCATGTTTTATAGAGATGCAAGAGAAGTTGTCTAGGTGAAAATAATCGATTTAGGATCAAATTGTAGTTGTGGTCTCTTTTTTAGATCATTTTCAAGACCCCATTTTGTGATATTTGTTAATGATGTTTTGGATTCAATGTTTCCAATGTAAAAATTTGATCTTTTTTTTAAAGTCAAATTGAAGTCAATGCCCCTTTCTATTGTGTATTTTTGAATTTGATAATGGTGGTGACGGAGGGTTGGAATTTATCTGTTGATTATGAGTTTGACATGATTGGGTAGGTTATGTTGTATTAGGAGGGACTGAGGGAGTGCTTCTTTTTGGATAGTCATGATAATGTGGTTGAATGTGAGGTGATCCAATTCAGAGCAGTGTTGTCAAATAGCGGTTACAGACTTACAGTGGTGCTATAGCGTAATGCTCTGAGGGCTCACGACTTTCCGCTATTGTCTGCTATGAGGGCTTAAAATAGCGGATTTTTGGCTTTCCGCCATTTTCCACAATCCGTGTTTAACAACAACTAAGAAAGATGTGTGTGGTGGAGGTGGAGTCCTGCTTCTGCATTTGAGACAGAGGGTGTTGTTGTATTCTGTTTTTGGTATACAATTGTGACAATGAAGGTTGAATCTAAGATCGTGTGCGAACTACTCAAGTCTCTCACTGCTAGCCCAATCTTAGTAGGTTGAGGATGCTGTGATCTTTGGTTTAGACAGTTAAAATTATCATTTTGTGTGGATTTACCAATGCCATATTTGAATATTTCACGCAATTATGATCCTGCTTTTGTATGTGCATGATTGTGTGTGCTTACTGCTTAGTGTTTAGAGAAATGCTAACAGCAAACTCTTTCCAACATACGCTCAATTATTGGGCATATTTCATGTGGGTCACACTAAAATGAAACCGGGCCTGAGATTTTTGTGTTCAACATGTATGCACTATGTTGATCAATTTGGATGATTCTTAGGTTGCATTTCATATGTTTATTTTTTTTTCATGGTATTTTAGTTAGTTGCTGGCAGATTCGTTTGTATTTTTTGTCTCTCTTTTTTATTTCAAAGTATGTTTTCCCAAGGGATTATGTTTCTTAAGGTGTTATGTTGTCAAACCTCCACCAGATCCTTTCTGTTCAAAGAGTATTGTGAAAATGGGACGTCTAAGGCTTCAAGCTGCTATTAATGCAATAGAGGAGGAGCCTGAGGAGTGTTATGCTGCATATCCTCACAAAACAACTTTAGCAAGCATGATCAATTCAGAAATTGGTGCTATTTTGGCAGTCATGCAAAGAAATGTAAGATGGGGAGGGCACTATATCTCAGGGGATGAGCAGATGGAGAACACTCTGATTCAGTCTTTGAAGTCACTAAGGAAACAAATCTTTTCATGGAAGAATCCTTGGCATGCTATTAACCCTACCTTGTATCTCCAGCCATTTCTGGATGTGATTCGATCAGATGAGACTAGTGCATCAATTACAGGTGCTGCTTTGTCATCTGTTTACAAGATCTTAACTCTGGATGTGATTGATCAAAATACTGTCAATATTGAGGATGCCATGCATTTGGTGGTTGATGCTGTCACTAGCTGCAGATTTGAGGTGACTGATCCTGCATCAGAAGAAGTTGTTTTAATGAAGATACTTCAAGTTCTCCTGGCATGTATGAAAAGTAAAGCATCTACAATGCTAAGTAACCAACATG
This sequence comes from Lotus japonicus, assembly GCF_012489685.1. Classification (NCBI taxonomy): domain Eukaryota; kingdom Viridiplantae; phylum Streptophyta; class Magnoliopsida; order Fabales; family Fabaceae; genus Lotus; species Lotus japonicus. Next base: position 12,684,162 of record NC_080041.1, on the reverse strand, counting down.
TTTGCACCATAGTTAATACGTGTTTTCGGATAGCTCATCAGGCCAGAACCAGAGGTGAGTTGTTGCAGCAGATAGCACGGTATACAGTGCATGAGCTTGTTAGGTGTATCTTCTCACACCTTCAAGATGTCAACAAGACACAACATGCATTGATTAGTGGAAGCTCTACTTTGAAACAAGAGGTACACAATTCATGTTACCTTATAGATTACATTCTTGTTTTTCATTTAATCATTTTTCCTTTTATGCAAAACTACTAGACTAGTACTATGCTATAAGTTATTGGCTCTGTTTGCAATTTGTTGAATCATCTATAGAAGAAAGCTTCACTTCTCTTTATCTGATTAGAATATTATCACGTCCATATTTAAATTTCCAATTTCCAATTTATGTCATAATTTGTACACCATGGATTTTAGTGTGTGGACTTCACCGACCTCCCTTTTCCTTGTCTCCCCATCCCACGAAAGTAAATGGAGTAGTTTTGCAGTTTGTGTATAGTTGGGGTCTAAGGAAGGATTTGTTTTGTGGATGGTTACTAATAGTGACTTTAAGTAGTCAAATATGCAAATGTTTGAAGAGAATCTATTAATTGTCTTGCATAAAATGAAAACCTTTTTGGTGGCTCAACAAATGAATTTTGAATTTGATATTGAGGACAATTATGAATGAGTACTTGTTTTTATTGGTTATTTATCCAGACAGGAGACTTAAATAATGGGGATGCTTTTGGAAATAGAAGATTGGAGAATGGAAGCATGAGTACTGAATATGATAATCAGCCATTATCCACAAACTTTGCTCCCAACGCGAGTGCTGGGACAACAACTGTGATGGAAGAAAAAACAGCTCTCACTATTAATAGTAAGGAGGCTTTACCAAACATGCATGGATGGTTTCTTAGCCGTTGCAAAGATTTCAGCATGTCATCATCTTGAAGATGTTCTGGATGATCTGGTAGTGTCTCTGTGTAAGTTCACTACTCTTTTGAACCCTTCATCAGCTGAAGAACCGGTCCTTGCTTTTGGAGATGACATAAAAGCAAGAATGGCAACTGTAACAGTTTTCACTATTGCAAATAGGTATGGTGATTTCATTCGCACAGGTTGGAGAAGTATTCTTTATTGCATCCTTAGATTGCACAAGCTAGGTCTTCTTCCTGCCCGTGTGGCCAGTGATACAGGTGAAGAGTCAGAGCTTTCTTCTGAAACTGGGCATGGAAAACCTATTGCAAATTCTATATCCTCAGCTCATATGCCACCTATTGGTACTCCAAGGAGATCCTCAGGATTGATGGGAAGATTTAGTCAACTCTTATCTCTTGAATCTGAAGAGCCAAGATTACAACCCACTGAACAACAACTTGCTGCTCACCAACGCACCCTACAAACAATACAGAAGTGTCACATTGACAGCATATTCACTGAGAGTAAATTTCTTCAAGCTGAATCTCTATTGCAGCTTGCAAGAGCACTCATTTGGGCTGCAGGTCGAGCTCAGAAAGGGAACGACACCCCTGAGGATGAAGATACAGCAGTTTTCTGCCTGGAATTGCTGATTGCAATAACTTTGAATAACAGGGATAGAATTGCACTTCTTTGGCAGGGTGTGTATGAGCATATTTCCAATATTGTTCAGTCAACTGCCATGCCTTGTGGCTTGTGCTCTTGTAGATAAGGCTGTTTTCGGACTCCTGAGGATTTGCCAGCGGTTGCTTCCCTACAAAGAGAACATTGCTGATGAACTTCTTAGGTCATTGCAACTTGTCTTGAAGCTTGATGCCCGGGTTGCAACTTGTATTCTCAGATCACTGGTAGGGTGGCGTTCAATTACATCACTACTTGCCATCACAGCTAGACACCTAGAAGCCTATGAGACTGGGTTTGATGCACTATTGTTCATAATGTCCAATGCAGCCCATCTGATGCCAGCTAATTATGTTCTTTGTGTAGATGCTGCTAGGCAGTTTGCTGAATCTCGTGTTGGACAGGCAGAGCGATCTGTACAGGCACTAGATCTCATGGCAGGCTCTGTCAATTGCTTGTCACAGTGGAGTAACGAAGCTAAGGAAGCAATGGATCAAGAGCAAGTATTTAAGTTGTCCCAGGATATCGGGGAGATGTGGTTGAGGCTTGTGCAGGGGCTAAGGAAAGTGTGCTTAGACCAGAGAGAGGAGGTTAGAAATCATCCATTATTATCTTTGCAGAGGTGCTTGACAGGAGCTGATGGGATTGATCTCCCACATGGACTGTGGTTACAGTGTTTTGATCTGGTCATCTTTACTGTGCTTGATGACCTGCTTGAAATTTCACAGGGTCACTCTCAAAAGGATTACCGCAACATGGAAGGCACGCTTATCTTAGCCATGAAGCTCTTATCTAAAGTTTTTCTCCAAATACTCCAAGATTTGTCACAATTGGCAACCTTCTGCAAATTATGGTTAGGTGTCCTAAGCCGAATGGAAAAGTATATGAAGGTGAAAGTTAGGGGAAAAAGAAGTGAGAAACTTCAAGAGTTAGTGCCTGAGGTGCTTAAGAACATCTTGCTTGTTATGAAGACAAAGGTTATACTGGTGCAGAGAAGTGCCTTAGGTGGTGATAGTTTGTGGGAACTGACATGGCTACATGTGAATAACATCGCTCCATCTTTGCAGGCGGAGGTCTTCCCTGAACAGCATTCTGAGCATTTGCAGCACAAGCAGAGTGAATCATCAGTGGGAAGTTTGATGCCTGATGAAACGGGCTACATCCCTTCAAATGAAACAGAAAGCCATGATGATACTGGCATTGTTGTTTAACTATAGCTAAAGTATTATGGCTTCCTGAAACCAGTTTTGCTGTTTATGACGTATGAATCCGTGATCAACCTTGGTAGTTCTCATTCAAGGCCGGGTTCTCATTCTGACATTGCAGAGTATCGTGGTTCACATTCACACCCTAATTTTGTTTGGAGCAGTGTTATCAAATAGCGGCGCTACGCCGCTATAGTGTAGCAGAATTTTGGCTAATCGCAACGCCGCTATTGCCCACTATAGCGCGCTATTCCGCTATTTGCCACTAAATAGAGGCCGAAATAGCGGATTTTTGGCTCACCGCGATGGTCCGCCAGCGATTTGACAACACTGGTTTGGAGCTCATAGACGCAAAGGACTACGGGACAAGGGTAACCAGGTAGTTTTCTCAGTTTGAAGATGCAGCGAAGTTGGGTGAGTTGAATCTCATGTTAACCTTTCAATTAGTAATTTTTTGATAAAAATATGTTGTGGCTGGAGTTAGACTTCTGCTGCACTTCTACTAGAGGGTGCTTAGGGCTTCCCCTTCCTAACCATGGGACTACCTCAGGGACAGGTTAACTAAAAATTTCCTCAAATAGATTTTTGTACAGAACCTCAAATCATGTGTTACCGTTAGATGCATTTCACTGGGTAATGATGCAAACAGGAAGGTTCTCATTTTGCAGGTCATAAATGTATAGAAAAAAGCATCAAATATCTTGTAAAATCCAATAGTATCATACCTAAAGCATATATTGTATATGTAGGTGAGTTAATAGAATTTTTGCCTAAAGGTAAAAGTAGCATTAGTATCTGAAACTTGGGCCAATTGCTTGAATGATGTCAAATTTATTTGTAGGATGAGGGGCCAAATTTGATTGATAGTTGTTATAAAGTGGTCATTCTATAACCTCTAAATTCATTATAGGATTCTATTAAGTAATTACGGATGGTCACAAAACACTAATCATCAACAGTGACTGCTGATGATTTTAGCCTCTCCATCTTAAAAATAAAAAGTTAACATATATGTAATTTTGAACTATCGTTCACAAGTTGCATGGGAGTGAAGACAATTTCCGTATATAATATAATAGCACGAGTCAATGACTTTGACATCTTACTATCTTTATAGTTTACATGATTCATTTCTGTTCTGTTATTGTCTTTGCTGTTGGAATTATGTACCTATAACTATCTTCACAACATTTTCTAATTCGTTTTAGAAATGGTTATATTGTCCTTGTTCGTGAGCACTTTGCTTTGTATCTATTATTAGCTTTTTTGGTTACATCTATTATTAGCTTTTTAATTCAATTGATTCAAATTTTTTCTTTTTGTTGGGACTTAAAACGGTATTTAATATGATAACTGATAAGGGTATTTTATTAGCAGAAATGCTTAATAGTAGAGTACGAAACTCACGACCCTATCAGCTCCTTTGTTTGTTTCAATTATTTTTTTGAAGGTTTGTTTGTTTCAAACTTAATTATCACTATCTCATGATTTTTCAATTTGGATTGGTTTCTAATACTCCTACCTCAGCTATTCTTGTCTTTTGTCTGTCATTCCTTCGTACTAAATAGCATAGCTCTTTTATTAGAGGTAAGTACTCAAAATTTATTTTTTATATTCCAAATCATTATAAGCTCCTCAAATATTAAGATAGAAAATGAGAGCTTAGACTTTTTGGTAGAAGAAAACTGATGACAAGACTAATTTTTTTAAATTTTAAAAATAAAGACTTGTTTTGCAAAAAAAATAAAATCTTAGAGGCTAAAATTATACATAATTCAAATTAGAAGGATCACTTAAACATATAAATTTCATATTTTTAGAAAAATAAGAGTAAAGTTCTATTTCAGTCCATGAAAGATTCTTTTTAAGAATTGATTCATAAATCAGTTTACTAATTAACTTCGTCCTTTAAAGTTTATATTCTCAAATTTCAAGTGTAGTTTATGCATATACAATAATAAAGTTGAAAGATATGCTCAAAAAAAAAAGTTGAAAGAGACTGGTTCGAATCGATAGTAGAATGATTAAACTGTGATATATTTGAATTGAGCTATCAATTTGATCACATTAATTTATATAAACTTGAATTGATAGCGATTAAAATAGGTTTTACACATCAATTTCATGGCCTAAATTAATCATGTGGTGCACAAGGTTTGGCTGTTCAAACTCAATCTTAATCGATAGACCAAAAAACTAAAACTTCATTCTTAATTGTAGATTATACCGTTACAAACGTGCAGAAACATTAGCATAATTACACAAGTAACTCCATTCTTTATGCCAGCAAAAAATTGTAGCCTTATCGTTTCTCTTGGGAGCGGCTTTTGCATGGGAATATCATATTATGTCACCAGTCCAAGTGATTAAGTCAGACTAATATATAATTTAAATATTCAATGAAATGGTTCTTAAATAAGTCCTTTGTTTGCAATGATATTACTCCCCGAGAAAAGTCCACCCAACATTTATTAAAACTAAAACTAACAAGAACTTCCTGCCAAATGCTCTACATAGATGATTTAGAAAGAGTCCATAGTCATTTTAGGATGCGTTTGTAACGGCTTAGTTAAGCGCTTAAGGCGATTAACGTATACTCATAAGCTATAATATGAGAAGTTTATTAGTATAAGTTGAAAATAAATTATAGTATGTATAAGCTAATTTGAACAACTTAGGAAAATAAGTTCAAAACAACTTATAACTAGACCATACACTATTATAAGCTCTCACGCACTTGCATATGTGTTTATGTTATAAGATAAACTCAAATAAACTCTTCTAAACATGGTCTTAATTGAAAAATATAGTGTCACTCTAATCCGTGTCCCTACTAACTACTAAGGAAATTGACAATAATAGTCACTCAAAGATGAAATCAAATTTCAATTTAATTAGTCTTTTAGAGACTAAAATGAATTATCTTTTTTTCATCTTTTGAGTTACATTAATCGTGATCTTCAACTTTTAAGTACCGAATTGATTCTGTTTTGTCTTTTAGAAACTATTTTTCTTATTTACCAACAAGGTGTTCATCCAGCAGTAAGTGTGTTGGACCCCCTGTAAGGGTGAGAGCTTATGTTAGAACCATGAGAAAATCATATGTTGGGAAAAATCTTCAGGAAACATATGTAAAGACCAAAAACTATTTTTTTTTCTTCGTATTTTCATCTTTTAGTGACTAAGTCAACCTCGTGTCTTTTTAGAGTCAAACTTACTATCCGCTCTTTAAAAATATTAATTCCTTTTGGAAACTCATTCATTAGTTAACATAACAATAATAGTTGACGTACCCAAGCAGCAGAAATTATTGATATGCAATATGTGTGTTTGGAAGAAGTTTTCGATTGTCACTAAATGCAAAATACCTACAAAACATGTTTATTGCAAGGTGGTAGGGTCTATGTCCAAAAACACATGTGGATTTTGCGATTTACTGAATTGTATGTATAAGCATCGTAGTATTAACTATTAAGGAATGAAACCTCAAAATTTTCAAACCCTTCATTGAATTAGTTAGTAGACTTAACAAAATAGTAATAAAGTCCTCTATCTATTTTTACAGCTCATGCTAGCTAATCCTCCATATATAGTTAGTTTATGTCTATAAAATTAGTCCTCAGTTAAGGATTAAAGAGGACTAATGTGATATGAAAAAATATATTGAGGATCATATTAGTCCTCAATTAAGAATTTAAGTATGTCAATTCTGAAAAACCATTCTGAAACTCTTATGTGTGAACTAAAAAATCTTAGTTTGTTTTCTGGGTGGTAACTGTTTCTGCTTTGTACGACAGAACCAGCAAGGAAAGCATGCTGCCAGGCCGCCAGGGTACTGTATTTACAATTTGCTTTGCAGAGAATGATAGATTTAATTAATCCATCATTAGTTTGACTTATAAATTTGACTTGTTTGCTTAACTTGATATGAGAGGAAAATGTGTTTGAGATTCTGTCATTGTTTCTGAGAGACACGTGTAGAAGGAAAATGTGTTTCAGATTATGCAAGTCAATGTTTGAATTGGGAATCCTAACCACAGCATAAAGTATTAATTAAATATAATTTGTTCATGGACGACAGAAAGGAATGAGTTCAACATCTTGAAATGCATTTATGCATATGATGAGCTTCACAAGTCACAAACAACACAAGAGTAATATTCTTCTGTGTTTATTTTCTTTTTCCTCCTCCTTTTTCCCCTTTTCCTCTGTTTGGTGATTCCTTAGGCTTTGTTTGGATTGGGGGAGGGGGATGGAGTGGAGTGGAGTGGTGGGGAAGGAGGGAGTGATCCATTGTTTGTTTTATTTAAAATATGATGGAAGGGAGTGGTAAGTAGTGGTCTAAGATCCATCATGCTCCATTACTTTCCTTCATATTTGCTCCACCCCAAATTGGATGGAAAGGAATGGAAAGAAAAACTAATCACTTAATTAAATTATAAAAATACTATTCTACCCATGATAACCTCCATTCATAACTTCTCCTTGTTGGTGGCCCTAATTTTCTACCATCCATCACGTAACAATCTGACTTTCTCCTTTGCTTTGCTTTTGCCATTGATGATTGAATCTTTTGATTCTTCCTGTATCAAATATTTTGTAGGCAATCTTTCTATACACGATTTTTTTTTGTAAAATCTAAAATTAATAACATTCATTTTCTCCAAAAATTGTAAAACGAGTACAAAATCCTTAGGCCATAGCTTAGAAAAGCAGTCAATTACGACAATATCATGCTAATGCAAGTACAAGCCAACCGGTTTTCATTTAAATAAAAGCACACATGCTGCAGATCTTCTTGGGCACATGGTCAACTCTTTTTCCATTTCAAGTTTTTCCTCTGGCTTTAACCAAGGCAGACACCAGATTGTCATAGTTTGTAAAGATGTTGAGTTCTGCATAATGTATTCTGCAAATCGTTTCTCATTTTTTTCTCCACTATAATTTGTAAGTGTGCACTTCCTGAACTATGAACAAAGGCATTAACCAGATCATAAGATATTGAATATTGACTACCAATTTTCAATTACTTTTTGAGCTTGTCTTTTATTTTAAAATAAGGATAATATAGGAATAACAAAAATTATAACGCATTCCGCTCCTTCCATTATCCAAACAATGTAGTGGTAACTTTATTCCGCTCCGTCGTAAAATATCCAAACAATGGAATGAAATTTTTATTCCATTCCGCTCCGCTCCATTCCGTTCCATTATATTCCATTCCGCTCCGCTCCATTATGTTCCATCAATCCAAACATAGCCTTAGTCAATTAACCTTCCGCATGTTTGGGGGAAGGGAGAAATTCATTTGCCAATGATGTTTGCATATGTCAGATTAGTCAATTAAGCCGTAGGGGTGCACATGGGTCGGGTCAACCTAATAAATCCATTCAACCCAATCCGATCAAATGGTAAAAATGCGGGTTGGATTGGGTCAACGGGTCCACCGGAAGGATTTTATTATGATCCAATCATCTTTGAATCGGATATCGGATTCCATAATAATCCATCCAATCCAACCCGAAATTCAATCATCTAATAATAATATATTATTTAATATATATTTTTAATAATTTTAATTTTTTACCTAACCTACTAATCTTAATAATATATAAGGCTCATCCACCAATGTGGGTCATATTGCTTTATAATTTCCAAATGTCAGCATTTTATTGGTTGTTTTCATTGAATTTCCACATGGCTATTGTTGATTGGTCTAAATCTTTTAATTTTGATTGGTCAAAATTAATTAGTCCATAAATAAATAAATCAATCAATCAATCAAACATTAAATCCCTTATAATTGAAATAATGACTCCAATAAATACCTATAATTGGTGAATATAATTAATAACATTACAAATTTAAAATATATTTCGTTCATTAATTTTTATTTATTTTTATTCATGTTTAAGTTTATAGTTAACATTCTTTTAAAAAAAATTATTTTCTTAAAACATATTGGAGGTAAAAGACCATATTCAATTTATATTTGAAATTCGAATTTCCTTCAATATAATCGTTCAACTTAATGACTTCAATCCATAACTAAAGTCAATGCAATTAAAATTAATTAATGTCTATGATTAATTATTTTTTAATAATTTAATCAATGCATATTAATAATTTTGTAGGGAAACATATTAATAAATTATAAATGATATTAATGCAAATTTAAAAAAGAAATCTTTAGAGTATTATAAGAATTTAATAATAAACAAATAAAAAAATCCTATTTTAGATACCCACAATTATCAGAAAAATTTATGTCTTGAAATTGAAGTTAATGATTCTAATTAATACTTAAAACGAATGAATAATTGTAATTACATTTTTTTCAAATACCAATTTAAATTAAAAAATTCGAATTCAAAATTTATTGTGAATTTAAATATAGTTTTAATAGAATTTCTGACTATCAAAAGATAATTCCTATGTTAGACCCATACCGTTACTAAACATTTTACCATTTATTATTTAACTTAATGACTCGCATCAATACATAAAGTCAATACAATCAAAATTTAATTAATGACTACAAATAATTACCTTTTTAATATTTTAATCAATATATTCTAATAATTTTTGCACGCTATTAAATGCAAATTTAAAAAATCAAAAAAATCATTTGTAGACTGCATTTTTGTTTAATATTTGCTGCTTTTTTTGTTTATTTTTCAATTTGCTTTTCTCCTTCTCTAAGAAGGTGGTTTAGGGCAACAAAGCTTCATTTGTACTGCTTTAGGGCCCGTTTGGTGTGACGTATAGTATAAGGCCTGATAGTATAAGGCCTGATAGTATTAGGCCTGATAGTATAAGCCCTGATAATTTTCTTATACTATACAGCGTTTGGACATACACTGTATAATTTACCATATCGTTTAAATTAATGCAATTTTATGTTTAATGAAGTATTGAATAATGATATAAAATAAAAATCAAATATGGAGGTGATTATAACGGTGGTGGCGGTGGTGATGGAAGTAGTGGTAGGTTGGTGGTGGTGGTGGCAATGGTGGTAGGTTGGTGTTGGTGGCGGTGGTGGTGACAGTGGAGATAGGTTGGTGGTGGTGGTGGCAGCGATGGTGGTTGTGGTGGTGGTGATGATAGGGTGGTGGTGGTGGTGGTAAGGCGGTGGCGGCTACAGTGGAGGGTGGAGGCAATGGTGGTGGTGGTGGCGGCGATAGGGTGGTGGTTGTGGTGTCGGTGGTGGCAATAGAGTGGTGGCGACAATTATGGTGGTGGTGGCGATAGGGTGGTGGTTGTGGTGGCGGTAGGGCGGTGGCGGTGGCGGCAACATCGGTGGTGGCGGTGGTGGCAGCGATGGTGGTTGTGGTGTTGGCGACGATAGAGTGTGGTGGTGGTAGTAAGGCGGTGGCGGCTTAGTAGGGTGGTGGTGACGGTGGAGGGTGGAGGCAATGGTGGTGGTGGTGGTGGTGGCGATAGGGTGGTGGTTGTGGTGTCGGTGGTGGCGGCGATTATGGTGGTGGTGGCGATAGGGTTGTGGTGGCGGCGATTATGGTGGTGGTGGCGGTAGGGCGGCGGCGGTGGTGGTGGTGGCAACACCAGTGGTGACGGTAGGGCGGTGGTGGCGGCGGCGGCGGTGATCGGATGGTGGTGGTGGTGGTGGTGGTGCCAATGGTGGTGTAAGTTGGCAGCAATAGAGGGTGGTGGTGATGGTGACTTATACGTCGCAACCTTATCATGTCTTATCCATCACTCACATGATGGATTAAATAATACGTCATTTTAACGTATAAGGGGACTTTGATGGATAAGCTTATACAATACAATGTCATCACCAAACAATGGATAAACTCATAATGTATTGTATAAGCTTATACTATCATGCCTAATACGGCGTGCCAAACGAGCCCTTAATGTCATTTGTTTATGTAGTTGTGTCTCACTTTGAGGCTAACCTTCTAACTGCAGGTATCAAGCATTTCACTTTGAGGCTAACCTTTTAGCTACTATTTATGCCCTTTATTAACCTTTAAAAGAATCGGTCAAATTTATTTTTAAGATAAAATGAAATCACTGAATCAAATATTTGATCACAATATAATATATAGATGATTTAAACTGATTGATTATTTCTATTGTCTCAGGACTTAGGAGCAAAGCTCCAACAGTGGAAGTGAGGCTCAAAAATTTGACTATTGAGGTTGATTCCTATGTTGTCAGCAGAGCTTTGTCAAACCCACCAAGCTTTGCATTGAACATTGTAGAAATATTTCTTGGTGCATGTGGGATTAGTACTGCTATGAGAACATAACTCATAATTCCAAGTACGTCTCTGTCTTGCTCTTTCATCTTTTTCATTAATCCTTACACACTAGATTCAGCTAATTACTGATGCTCATTCTCTCTTGAGTTCATTTTCTAGCTGAGATAAGAAGGAAGTGCTTTAGTAATGAAATACAAACCCTTTCTCAACTAAATTTCAGTTTCATTGACATGTTGAACTTACCTAACACATTGTTTATGCTTATTTTCTAATTAGTTTTTATTTTCATTTGTGGTTCAAATTTTTCTTCATTGTTACGAGATATATATGTTTCATTGCACAAGTACTATATCTTTTCTCTTCTCTCTATGTGGTTACATGATTGCAAATTTTTTATCTTATTTATCCTGTTCATATTTTTCCTCTTTTCTCTCTTATGTGGTTATGAGTACTCCTACATGTTAGAGTAGATAAAAGGAATTCCAACTAATATTCAAATTAAGAATCGAAGGAATTGTTGTTCAATTGCCTTTGAGTTTGTGGGCTGATGGGTTTTCTTCAGAATTATGCTTCTACTATTTCCTCTTTACTATCTTTGTAATAATATTTTACTTTTTTCTTTATTCCAGATTAGAAGCTGAGATGTTTCTCATAGAAACCACCCTTGGATTATATGACCGTGACTGCTTCCTCTATTGCACCCCGACGAGCTCTATTTTTCCGTCAATCAACTTTCTGAAGAATCTCCTTTACCATTCCTGTTCCGAATACCAAGAGTTGTCGGAGCAACTTTTTACGATTGGAGCAGTTTACTAATGTGACTTATACTAAACAACCAAGGGGGAAAGAAGACATTATAAGATAGCTTGAACATAAAATGGGTGAGCGAAGCAAGACGTTGAGTTCTTGGTCCCTGTAAGTTTTCTTTGTTTTTTTTTTGTCTTCATTTGTTTGCAGACTACTATTAATGCAAGAGATTTTTATTACTTTTATCTCATTCAATCTTTACGAATTCCCAACTGCTTATTGTGTTTGGTGTCAATGTTTAAGTTGGTTACATTGCTTACTATTATTGTTGAACTCATCTGCCCTATATGATGATAGTTCTTTTACACACTGTTTGGTTCAACGGAGGGGAGGGGAGGAGAGGGATTTTAATGGAGGGGAGGGAAGGGGAGTGGGGAGGAATTTTAATACTTATTATGTTTGGTTGATAGGAGGGAAGGGAAGAGAAATAACTATTTTTGTTTGGTTCAGGAAGGGGAGGGAAAAAGTTTTATCACTAAATTACTTAAGTATCCTTATTTTTAATTTCCAAAATAATCACAATAATCAAAGATAATTTTCTTTTTGAAACTAGAAAGATAATTTGTTCATTCTACAGCAACTTGCCAAATTCAATGAACACATGTTTGTACAATTGATGGTATTAAAAAAGAAAACTTTTTTAAGAGAAAGAACGTAACTTTAGTGATATTTGCACTAAAATTGTACTAATTGATTTGTTCGTTTTCCAAACCCATCAATATACCTATCTATTTCTGATCTAAACCACCTCTGTCACTCCCAAAATCAAAACGAAAGAAAACTTCAGTCTGTATACTATAGCAAACCCTACGGTAGTCACACCTGATAAAACATTAATCGGAAATAAATAAAAAACCATGTGATATCCATCTATGAAAAAAAATCAGAGGAAGAGGAAGAACGTTTGGAAGAAGAGGAATTACCCTAGGGAGAATGGAGAACATATGCAGAATAAACTTGGAATTCTAATATAGTATAAGGATATTTTTGTTCAGATAATTATTTCCCCTCCCATTCCCCCCACTTTTGAAGGGGAAATAAAATTGAGTTAGGAGAGAATTTGGTCCCCTCCATTTCCCTCCCCCCTTCTAAAAATTGAATCAAACAACTTAAGTTTTAAAAAACCTCTCCCCTCCAACCAAACAATGTGTTATATAAAGTAAAGGTTTGATTCAAAAGAAGAATTGTCACTTGGAAGTTATGTTATTCTAATATTTTACTTGAACTCTCAAGATAAATAGACATTTGGCATTTATTAAGCATAGAATAAATGATAGTTGTATTGGAGATATAGAATTTTGAGTGCATTGCTCTTGAGTCTTGAGTGAATTCTCATGTTAGAAGCTATTGCATCCTCCACGGGATGTCTTATCAATATGTGCAGCTAGATGACTTTTATAATAATATTGCAGGCTTATATGTATTTGTAACTTTTGTAATTGGTTACATGTTGTTTTGGTGATACCTAGCTTTAGATAATTTTGATTCTGCAAATCTTATGAGTTTAATTTTTTCTATCTCTTAGAAGTAATAATACATAGATCAGTTTATTTTTTAGCATTGCTTTACTAAGGATGATCCTTCACTTCTCATATAGCAGAACTTTTAGGGGGTCAAAGAAGCATATCATGTAGTAGCACTTCAAGGGGATCAAAGAAGCAGGTGAAATGTGAATTTTTAGATGCTATGATAATCATATTCAATTACTACGGAAGGATATAATTAATAATTTATTAATGAAGTGTCGAATATTCATGAGTGAGTTTTAGAGCTTGGAGTCATCGGATGCTATTAGAGGGAGGAGGTGGAAGAAGAAGAATAGTTAAAAGTCACTTGAAGCTGAACCGTTCAGATTAGGTAAAGAAAAGTTTCTATTTGCTGCAAGAGATTGTCAAGGGATACATGGTTATGTTAATGTGTGTTTTTTGGTAGAGAGAACAGTTGGTTAGCTCTTGGTCAATACTTTTACTTGGTTTATTACATGCATTTTATTTTTCCACAGTGATAAAATCTTTATCTTTTTTGCAGTTAAGGAAGTGCCATTGTCGGATGACAGAAGCTGAAGTTGAATGACACAACAAAAATATGATTGAACGACACAACAAAATTTATATTTGTATATTGTATGATGCAAGAAACATACAAACTTCTACCTTAAATGTAGTGTATAAGGAAGTTTTTGGTAATATTTGTTGTATTTTTTTTGTGCATGGGAAAATTAACATTTGTTGTATTGAATGAACATGTATTTACTTATTCTTTTATACTACGTAAATTATCCAGTTTACGTATTGAAGATTTTTACAATTAAACAACATAACTAACATGTAAGATACATACTATCACGTTTTTTTCAACAACAAAAAAGATACATACTATCACAGTTTAATTTAAATAAATGTAAGTTAATTCATTAATATATAAAAAAATGAACAACCTAAAATTTCCGTGGAACGCACGGGTCATCACACTAGTAGGGTATGTAATTTATGGAGACTTGGATCCTATTATTTGAGTGATTTTTAGGAGACCTTGAGACTAATTTGTTTGTAATTACTTATCATATTTAAAAACTTGAAATACTTGTTTAGTTATGTGTTGTTGTATATATGTGCGTAGACGATAATTATTAACTTATGATGTAATCGCATGTTAGAGACTTAAAGTACTTGTTTCTTAATATTTTTCAATATTTCAAATTTATTTTTATTTTAATATAGCGATCCAATCAATCCATCCAAACCAACCCGAAGATTGTCGGATTGGGTTGGTTCGGATTCGTAGGTGAAAATTCACAAAATCCAACCAAACCCAACCCAAACAGTTATGATCGGTTCGAGTCCTAATTATCTTGAAAATCCATCCAACTCAACCCATGTGCAGCCCTAAATTAAGGTGTGTCCGGTCTATAACACATTTTTTTTGGTAGGCCAATAAATTGTATAAAAGTGAAGTACGATGGGTACTTCAACCAAAACAAATAGGCCAAATGCTAGAGAAGAAAACTCAGAGCAAGAAGCTAGTAAAGAAGAACTATACAAACATAACATATCTAGCAAGACACGCACATAAATACAATCAACTGATGGTTAATGTAAGTACTAATTAGTAGTACATATTTAATTTTCTTAACCAATATATTTAGTATATAAGTATTAGGCATTGCAAAAAAAAAACACAAATGAGAAGTTAATTTTATTAAAATGTGAATGTTTTCGGCACAAATGAGAATGTGTCTTTATAAATGATACATGTATTAGGAAAAAAAAAACACACACACAAATCTAAAAAGATTAAGCAATTAAGTTATGAGTTGTTTGGTGATGACAATCCTTCATGTTTATGTTCAATTTGTACATTTGAAAAACTGAAATTACAGAGCTAGGAGTAGAAAAAGAATAAAGAGGGCCTGTAACAGATTAGTCACTGTAATGGTACAGAATTATAAATGACCTATATACTTCATATGTACATGACTGCATTAAAATAAAGTGTATTGCCAAAGTCAAAATATTACCCAACAGAGGTTGATGGAAGCTTCAGGGATCCAGTTTAGCAGGATTAGTTACTATCACCATTAACCGTTATTTCCTTCATCCGTGTGAATCACTTCTGATGCAAGACAGTTGCTTAAAGTGGACCCCACTAGCCAGTGTATCATACCAAGCAAAAAAAACCAACACTAGCTTCACTACAAAAGCCAAAGAGGCACACAACCTTTATTAGCTAGCCATTTTCTCTTCACTCATAGATTCCCAATTACTTTCAATTATATATGGAAAATATTCATAGTTATTCGCACAATGGCAGACATTCAATAGGCATTTAGAGTGAAAAATATAGAAAAGAGAAAAATATTAATAAATGTGATAATAAGAGAGATAAACAAAAAATTAATGTTTGTGAGATGTCTACATTATTTCAATGGAGAGTTGTTTCAATGTAGAAGTATCATTACTGATTTAATATACAATAATAATACTTAGATATATAAACAGTTTAAACATCTAACAAACACTTCATTTTTCCCTTTATCTCTTTCTTCTATATGTATGTATCAAATTCATTTTCTTCTCTTCATTTCTCGGGCACCGTGTCAGTATACAAGTGTCTATAAATCATTTTCAGATTACATATTTACAAGAACAAGGGCCCCCTAGGCCCCATTTATATTCAGCTCACTTGATTACTATTCAT